>NW_005841917.1:2973581-3028629 GCF_000455745.1 Alligator sinensis
AGTTTACCTTGTTTGCCTGAGGAAATGATTAGGTGTTTGATAACTTTCCACTGGATTATATTTAAGTGTGTGCTTATTCAATCAAGATGTATTCCCCTTTATTCTGTTACCCGTAGCAATATTGCTTTAATGGGAAGGACAGGTGATATGCCAGCGTGGATACTTCTGCTACTACTGAAAGCAGAAGCCTAGGTATTCTTCCTGTACCTTTCAGCGCACATAGCAGTTCCCATTGGTAGTAAGAAAAATTGTATTTAAAAGCATTATATTCATATGTTAATGACATATTAACACCAAGGGTGTCCGGGAATGCCTGCTTGCCAAAAAGGCGGCGTACGCCCGGTGGAAGTGGGGTGTAATCTCCAAAGAGGAGTATACCTCCTCTGCTCGGGCCTGCAGGCGGGCTGTTAGGAAGGCCAAGGCGGATATAGAGCTCGGATTAGCGTCCAGGATTAAGGATAACAAAAAGTCCTTTTTCAAATATATTGGGAGGATGAAGAAGGCGCCAGGTAATGTGGGGCCCCTGCAGGATATGCTCGGCAATCTGGTGGTTGCGTCAGAGGATAAAGCGGACCTCTTTAACCAATTCTTCACCTCCGTTTTCTTGTGCAGGGACCGGGACTTCCCTGCTGTGATAGAAGCCGGACGCGAGGGGATCGCCTTCAGACCTCAGGTTGGGGAGGACCGGGTTAGAGAGCTTCTGGAGGGGCTGGACGCGTTCAAGTCAGCGGGTCCGGATGCTCTCCACCCCAGGGTGCTGAGGGAGCTGGCTGGGGTTATTGCAGGGCCCCTGGCACGGCTCTACGAGCGATTCCTTTCCCCCGCAGGGTGCTGAGGGAGCTAGCTGGGGTTATTGCAGGGCCCCTGGCACGGCTCTACAAGCGATCGTGGTGCTTGGGCCAGGTGCCAGACGATTGGAAGGTAGCTAATGTGGTCCCCATCTTCAAGAAAGGGAAAAGGAAGGACCCAGGCAACTATAGGCCCATCAGTTTTACCTCAATCCTGGGGAAACTCTTTGAGAAGATCATCAAGGAGCACATTTGTGATGGGCCGGCATCAGAAATGATGCTCAGGGGCAATCAGCATGGATTTATTAGGGGGAGATCATGTCAGACCAACCTGATTGCCTTTTATGATCAGGTCACAAAGGCCATGGACGCAGGTGTCGCGGTGGATGTAGTCTTTCTGGACTTCAGCAAGGCCTTTGACACCGTCTCTCACCCCATCCTAATTAATAAACTAGGCGACTGTGGCATAGATGCCTACACAGTCAGATGGATTGCAGATTGGCTGAAGGGTCGCACTCAGAGGGTGGTGGTGGATGGATCATACTCGACTTGGGGGGAGGTGGGTAGTGGAGTCCCCCAGGGCTCGGTCCTGGGGCCTGCGCTGTTCAATTTCTTCATCAGCGATCTTGATGTTGGGGTGGAAAGCAACCTGTTTAAATTCGCTGATGACACCAAAATTTGGGGGGAGGTGAGCACGCTAGCAGGGAGAGAGAGATTGCAGAAGGATCTGGATAGGTTACAGGGGTGGGCAGACAGGAACAGGATGCGTTTCAATACGGACAAGTGCAGGGTGCTGCACTTGGGTAGTAGGAACCAGCAGCACACTTATACGATGGGGAACTCCCTACTTGAGAGCACGGAGGCGGAAAGGGATCTTGGTGTCATTATTGACTCCAAGATGAACATGGGCCGACAATGCGAGGTCATGGTTGGCAGGGCTAACCGGACCTTGTCGTGCATCCACAGGTGCATCTCGAGTAGAGCCAGGGAGGTGATCCTCCCCCTCTATGCGACGCTGGTCAGGCCGCAGCTGGAGTATTGTGTCCAGTTCTGTGCGCCCCATTTCAGGAGGGATGTGGACAACATGGAGAGGGTCCAGAGGAGGGCCACCCGCATGATCCGGGGACAACAGGGCAGACCCTACAGTGAGAGACTGCGGGACCTGAACCTATTCAGCCTCCACAAGAGAAGGCTGAGGGGGGACCTGGTGACCGTCTATAAACTCACTAGGGGGAACCAGAAGGGTTTGGGGGAGACGCTGTTTCCCCTAGCCCCCGCTGGCATAACAAGGAGTAATGGGCACAAGTTGATGGAGAGGAGGTACAGATTGGACATCCGAAAAAACTACTTCACAGTTAGGGCGGCTAGGAGCTGGAACCAACTTCCAAGGGAGGTGGTGCTGGCCCCTACCCTGGGGATCTTTAAGAAGAGGCTGGATACCTACCTGGCTGGACTCATTTGAGTCCCGTTTTTTGTTTTTAGGGTTCTTTTGTTGTTCTCCTGCCCTGGCGGGGGGTTGGGCTAGAAGATCTATTAGGTCCCTTCCGACCCTAAAACTATGAAACTATGAAACTATGAAATCTATTACAGTGTTTCTCAATCTTTTTGATTTAAGGCACCCCTTGAAAACTCTTAGCTTTCCATTGTTTTTTTTAACTATGGAAAATCAATGGAGCAATTCTTCTGCTGCAGAGAACTCAGAAAAACCACAGCGGGTTCCAGAATGTTCTTGACGCTATGGACTCCTATATGAAATCTCTAGATTTATCTTTTGAATTGTGTAGGTGTTTGCACACCTAATAGTGCTAACAGTGAGTGGCACCTCATTGCACTCTTAAAAAGAACTCATGGCACTCCACATTGAGAATCACCAATCTATTATCATCTTTCTAATCTGGATCCAATTTCCATACACACTGAAAAAAAACCCTATTAATGAAATCAGAAGAGTGTTTTAAATTAGGATTCATGTACACATTTTCTGTGAATGTTTGGATCAATAGTGGATGTCATTGCACCAGACCTGGTGGTCTGGGTGACAGCCAGTTGATATAGTTATAGAGGAGGGGGGTTGGAATGAGCACTTCTTAAAAAGGATCTTCCATGTCTATGAAATTGCCCTTTGTTTGGTTGTTTTGGCAGACTTTCTATTAAAGCCTTGTTTTTTTTTCTCCCTTCCTAATATTTTTGACTGGGTACAGAAAAAAAGCAAAATTTGCCTTTATATGACTCTATGCTCTATTTCTCTATTCACACTTTCCAAACACAGCATGTTGAACCTAGAATTGAACGTTGATATTTTTCTCTTAAATCTAAACCATCAGATGCTCACAAAAGAGACCCCAGATTCTATTTTTAAGTGTAATGTGATCCCTGGTATGGATAGGTCCGAATATATTACTTGAAACAACTTGCCAGGAAAAAAAAATCAACTTGAAACCAAAACGATAACTTCATTGTCAGTATGCCTTAAAAGAGAAAGTTTGTGGCAGTAAATTCTCTGATTGGCAGTTCAGGAAATTCATATGGGTAAAGATTGAACACTTTAATTTTTTTAGGTTTTCATGTGTTCTTAACTGTAGAAGTAAGATATGTTACACAAGCAAAGCAAACAATCTGGGCAAGAAAGACTAGAAAAAAAGTAATTTGAAATTAACATTATATATATATTTGATGAAACTGCGTGTTTATATCTGCATTAGTCAATAAAAAATATGTAAATTACATATCGCATATTCTGAAATATCTGATGGTTTCTGTCAAGTGCCACATACCTGCTACTCTGTTAGATTTTCGCTAAATACTTCTTAACTTGCTTCTCTTCCCCTTTGTTTATTGAACTACAGATTCAGAGACAAATAAAAAAAGCATCAGGTTTTAAAAAAGAGGAACTTGTCTACCTTTACAAATATTGTATGGCCATTTTAAGTGGTGGTGTTCTGGAAAGAAAACAGATTAGAACTTTTAATAACAGAGGAAGGAACTATTATTATCACGGCTTGAAATCTGTTAACAGGCCTTCCAAATGAGGCAAGCATGAAAGTTGAATAGAAACTCAATTGCACGAAGATTTTCAACTTGTCAAAAATAATTGCATTAATGTCAGCAATGCTGAAGGTATAAAAGAAGGAAAGTATTGTACAATGACTGTAGAAAGAAAGATTAAAGGAATGCATAGTGTGGTTTGTAGTAAAGGATAAAAAAACCTGCTCACATTTATTATGGTTTCATTTCTAAGGCCAAAGATCTCAATTTTGCAAAACACTGAAACATGACTGAAACATCACAGAGATGTTACATAACATCTTGCAATGAAGCACTAATTAAGGTGAGCCATTAGTTATCTGGTTTGTTCTGAATCAAAAACTAGATTGAATCCCAAGTGGCAGGGAACAATTCAAGAAACTAGGAAGAGCAGGAGCTTTCAGAGATGAGTGTTATCAAGTACCTGAAAGCTGACTACTATATCCCTGGGTACATTCTTCTACATCTATTGCCAGATATCCATCTATAGAAGGCTTAGTTAGAAAAATCTGGTGAACTGCTAAAAAAATTATATGTTATTATAATCCTTTACTGATTAAAATGTGTTTTATCAACCTTTTATTTTCATTCTAAACATATTGGGCACATCTACAAGTACAATTAATGCACCTCAATAAACTCCGGTGCACTTCACACTGGAGTCAGATGCTCCCGGGTGCAGTATCTTCATGTGCACTCAGGACTGCAGCAGTTTGCACCAAAACTCTAGAGCTATGTGGCTGACCCGCCATGAGCCTCCTGCTAGCCCAGAGCTGCAGCAGTTTCAGTTGGAGCAGAGCAGCTCCAGGATGGCAGCAGGCTTTGGGGGGCAGTCACATGGCTCTGCAGTTTCAGCACTCTCATGCCCCAGCCAGCCCCTCCACCACCCAGTGCCATGTTTCGGAGCCTGAGAATGATTCCCCCTGAGCCTGCTGCCAGCCTGGGGCTGATTTGCCCCAGCTCAATCTGCAGCAGTCCTGGGTGCACATGAAGATGCTGCACCTGGAAGCAGTTGACTCCAGCGCGAACTGCACCAGAGTTTATTGAGAGACACTAATCGCACATGTAGATGCACCCCAATAGTACTATCCTACAGCAGAGTAAATTAGTCTACTCTGTGGACCCAACTGAGGACCCATTTACATTGCTAGAGTGGTGTAAAAGGGCCTTGTAAACAAGAGTGAGGTCCTTGATATCTAATGCTAGTAGCTTCATTGGAATCTCATCTCTTGAAACCAAGCTGGAACTGAACTCTGGGTGCATATGTGTGTGTTGAGAGGGGGGAAGCAGGACATGGCCAGAATAAAAAGTAATAGAGTGTTTTTAAAGCATAGACATAGGTAATTTAGTGAAATATTTTTGCTGTGTGATTGTTTAAAGGTTCATTTGAATACTGTGATAAAGAAAAGAAAGAAAAATGACCAAACGCCAAATGTAGGAGCAAGTCGTGCTCATGGTGTGGGGAAAGTAGTGGGTGCGGCCTGACAGCGGCGGCCCCGGCCTGCGCTGATTGGCAGGGAGCGGGAGAATGCAGCCTGTTTAAAAAAGTGAGCGCGCCAAAAGAAGGGATGGATCCACGCATCAGTTTGGAGAGGCCTGATCACCCTTTCCAGGATCCTGCGTCCACGAAATCCCTTCCCCCCGGACGCCCCCATCACAACTGGGTATACCATCCGAATGTGTTTAGAGCTCTCGAGTCACCAGCGAGTTTAATGGTGAAATAGCTGTTAAGAAGTTTTTTTCTGCCTAAACTGTGAGTAAAGCATTTACTTATCGCACCGCCTCCTTGATGTTTTTCTGTCGACGGAAGGAGAGACAGAAGAGGGAGTAATAAGGCCCCGAAACCCTTTTGTCCCCGGCCTGCTCGCATAATCTGGGTCCAACCACCCATTATCAGGTTGAACATGGCGTCACGAACAGGATCCCCAGAGCAAAGGGGGAACAAAGGAGATGTTGATGAGTTAATCAGGCATTGCCTGTGGGGAAACCATCACCGGCCCCCGACCATGAAAGCCGAAGATTTACGGGCCCATGTGGCGTATCATCAAGCTGGGCAGGACGGAAAGATGAGAGGCTATGTTTCCATCTGCCCAACCGAGGGCAGCGAGGAGCTACTTAAAGAATGGGTCGTATTCGGCCTCAGCCCTGTAGCCTTAGAATGCCTGCTTTCCAGTCCCACGGTTCTTTACCACCCGCCCGACAAAAAACCAGAGGCATTACTTAGCCGCGTCAAGCCCACAGGCACAAATGACCGTACTCCTGCAAATGAGTATGCTAGGTGCATCCAGTACCTAAAAGAGGGGAGCGGCTGCGAAATCCCTCCCGATAAATTCAAATGCCCTGATCTCAATCCCGGAGGCGCTGAAGACGAAATTCTAACGGCACTCCGTGAGAGTCTTGAGACCGATGGGCGGGACGCCACAGGGTGGACAGGGCAGAAGTGAAATAAGGGAAAAATGATTAATATCCTGTTTCGCTTGGTTACCACCTTGCTACGACACGCAGCGAACCAAGCCAGCATAATAGATATGCTGACTAGAACAGCCGCGCAGCAAAGTGCTGCACAGCCCGAGCCACCGCTTAAAGATGGTGCCGCGGGGGAAGAAGAGGGAGTGGCCAAAAAGTTCCGGGCGGGAAAGCCAGACACTAGCGAAACCCCGTCGGCCAGAAACCCCGTCGGCCCCGCCTGAGGAACCGCCTCCGTACAACATCCCGCCAGAGCTATGTTCCGCCCTCCCCGCCGACGCAGGCACACCCGTTCTGCATGCAAACCCTGTAGCTTTAGTGAAAACTGTCATCGATGGCGCGAGAACCCGGACCCTCACTACCTTCCGCACGCGCACCAGAGGGGAACTCCAAGAGCTGACAAGAGATACCCGACTAAATCCAGGTGAAACACTGGCAATATGGCTAGGACGACTGATATTAGAGCACGGGTCAGATTTGGCAGACCCGGAGGAGTGTGCTATCCTAATGCGCCAACCCGCATGGAGTGGAAGAGCCGCATAGAGTGGAGGAGCATGTAGCAACACAACTCAAGTACTGCGCAATCAGGCTTTGCCAATCCCTTTGTGTGCTGCCGTGGTCCCAGCGCTGTTGAACCGAGCTCATGCTTGGCATGCGGATCCGCCTAATGATCCATCACCCGCACAGCTCCTTTATTCAATAGCGGGAGCCAGTTACTTAACCTGGGACGCCGGCCGGTATCCACTGACCCTGACTCCGCACCAGGCAAACAGTGTTTGGCTGCATCGTTGGTGTAATGATCCTGGCAAGGTCCCTGTATCCGCGTCAGCAGTGGAGGCCTGCATTGAGGTTTATAGAGGTATGAATACACCCATGTTCCGCTTGTTATTACACCCACTGGTAGGGGGGCTAATAGGGAATGTTCTAAGTAGTCTGGGAAAGCTCACCACAGTGCGCAAAGTAGAATCCAAGCCCACCCCGCCAGCGGTGGTACAGGAGGTGGGAGTGTGGAAAGCAATGCCTAGAAAACCCCGAACTGATTGTTCACCGCGTGGACGACCGCTGGACCGCACACTTAAAAAGCATGCTATGTTTGGCTTTCTGCTAAGCAAAAGTGGTCTGACAAAGAATCAGCTTCATGGGTTAGGGGATGAGGGGCAAAAAATACTGGCGCTGAACCTAGGCTTTAAGCTTAAAGAGCAGGAGCCAGACAGAAAAAAAAACGAGTAGCGGCCGTCGATACGGGCGACGACTGCCGACCCACTAATGATGAATGCCCGTACGCAACTTATGATGTGAGCACAACTGCAGACTCTACCCCTATCCCTACATGCTTTTTGCTAGACACGGGAGCTCAAGTAAATGTGTTGAGATCTGAAACACCCCATGTTAAGACATCTAAAGTCATCTTTATACAAGGGCTAAACGCCATGACATCTGCGCCCACAGTCAAGTTCTGGATCAACAAAAGGGTACTGCATGGAGTCTTAGGGGGCATAAATATCTTGGGTATCCCTGCAATAAATGTATTAGCTTTAAAGAACGCCATATACCTGGCACTCCCATTGACTGTGACATCAGGCGAAAAACACCAGCCAGCGCTAGCAAACCCTACACCCTGGCGGTACCAGTCAATCCCGACACGCATTGACCTGCAGTCCCAAATCTGAAACCTCTTAGCTGACTTGTGCAAGCGAGAGTGCATTCAGCCCGTAAAATCCTCCACCTACCTTTCGGCCGGATGGAGAATCCCTAAACCAGGAAAGCTGACAGAAGCTCGTCTAGTGGTGAACTACCAACAAGCGAATCGTCGCTGTAAACCGCTCCAAATGCTCGCCGCACAAACCGTCTCAGACATCCTCAATGGCATGACTGAAATACAGAGGGGTGGAGAATGGTTTGCCACCACGTTAGACTTAAAGGACATGTTTTATTCAATCCCTATACATGACCCGCAAGGAATCCTTAGTATGTGTGTAGGCGGACAAATGTTTTCCTGGAAGGTTTGTCCACAAGGTTATCGCAATGCACCAGCCCTAGCAGTCACAGCGATGAATGGGACGATCGACAGTTTTTTTCATCCCCGCCCAAAGACCGCAGACGTTCACATCTGGACCTATGTCGACGATGTTGTCATCATGGGGCACGACCGTGCCGCGGTCTGTGCCACCACTGCGGACCTAAAGAACCACTTGAGCAACCAAGGATGGACAGTAAACCTGGCTAAGTCCATGAGCGAGCCATCCTCGGACATTAAGTTTTTGGGGACACGATTCACAGGACAATGGCGATCGGGGACGGTACACAATGCTACCCCTGAGTTGTCCTCACTTTAGCCGACCACGCAGACGGACTTTCAAGGCCTACTAGGCCAGCTAAATTGGTTCCGCAATTTTATGACGCCATCACATTTAAAAATTATCCAGCGTCTGCAACACCAAATCCGCAAGAAAACGCGACGCAGAGCCCCATGGAGTGAGCGTGACCAAGCCGCATTGGAAAAGGTAATGACAGAGGTTAAAAAGATGCGTCTAATCGCACCCCCCGCAGGCAGTCTCCTGACAATTCATGTAGGCTACATCACGGAGCATATCTAGTTTACAGCCAATGACACCAAAACGGGGGAACTTGCGTACACTGATCACCGCACACTCAAAAGCCGCCAACATCGGTATGGTTGTTTAGGGAAAGTTATGCTCACGGCTCAACTAGGGGAACACCTCGCGGCGAGCCCAGGTGTACTTGTTGCACCCGGCGGCACCACACTAGGATTACTTAATCCTAGCAGAGTCCACCCGGAGTATCAGGGCACGGAGAAAACTTGGGGCGCCCTGGTCCTTCGTCACCAGTATCACTGGTCGGCGTGGCAAGTCGCTAACGGAGAACTGATTCCAGGGCCTAAAGAGGATGACCCCATTGTATTGCAATTGTATGGAACCACATCCCCGGCATAGATAGCCTCGGATGGTACATCCCGTGATGGCGGAGGATATAGATATTACTGTGACTCTTGTCACGATTATGAGCTCAAAACGTCCCATCCAGGAGAGTCAGTTCAAGCATCTGAACTACGAGGTTTTCAGCTAGCTCTTGAACACGCTTACTGTCACCACGACGGGACGCTTCCGGTACCTGTCATAGCCGTAGACTCAGAATATATATACAGGATTGTTACCGGAAAGGCACAAGTTACAGAACACACAACCCTCTGAGATGATGTCAAGACCATTTTATCGCATTTCTCTGTTCGCCCCTTAATTAAGCATACGCGCTCTCACCAACCTGATACGAACCCCGTACATGCCATCATAAATCAGCTACTGGCACACCGAGGATCCATAGATGAAAAGGACATACCCCAGTTACATGTCACTGACGTTATAGACACTGACCCCTTTCTCGCTTGGCTCCATGAACGTTGAGAACACCTCAGAGCAAAAAGAGCACAAGCTCGTTGGAGGGAACAAGGCAACAAAGGACCAAGCGTAGAACAGTGGAAGAAAATAATCCAAGCCTGCTTTGCCTGTGTGTGAGAAAAACCGGTGCACCACAAGCACCAAAAGGGCGTCTATGATCCAGTGCACTTTGCTCCAGGGAAGGTATGGCAAGTGGACCTGCTCGGGCCACTCCCAGGAGCCAAGGCACCGAACAAGGGGCTAGTAATTGTAGACCTGGAAACCCGTCAAATCCTCATCCTCCCCACAAGGAAGACCACTGCTCCCGTGATTCAAGGATGTCTACAGCTTGCTTTCACCCATTGGCAACTACCCCACGTCATACACTTCGATGGAGGACCACCCTTCAGCTCCAAAGGCTTAGAACGGTTCGTGGTAGAGCATAACGTTCAGTGACATCACCATTTACCCTATCACCTGCAGTCCAATGGCGTCGTGAAGCACCAAATAAGATTATACAAGGAACAGTTAAGGCTGAGGGAAAACGGATTGTTCAAGAACTGGACCAAGTACACCAATGATGTACTAATTGCCATGAACACCACTAAAGCTTTATAGAATGAACGCACTCCGGTGCCACGTCCGCCTTGGAAGCCATGTTACTCACCTCAAGAAACAGTGTAGCTAACCATTCCCACAGCTACTAGTAAACGCCCAACTCCAGCTCCCAGTGTTGTACTTAAACCCGGCGAGTACCCGAATACCTATTTTGTCTCCCTTGAAACAGTCTCACCTGTACACACCGTCTTGACCCATCATAATTAGCTAAGTCGACGCAGCACAGTTTAGTACATATTACTAATGAATCCCAAGTTTTGATTTTCAGCCCGAAACGGCATGAAGTCGCCGGTGCATAACGTAATGTGAAACTCGTCGCTGCAAGTAAATCTATTGGCGACGGCCCCAGCAAAAAACGTTGTGCTGCATCCGGACAGACACAGTTGGACTTACCCTTAATATCATTGTTTAATGTTTTATTATGTATTTATACTAGATGTTATAATTTAGCTTTATATATACATATAGGGAAGAAAGTTTTCGAGCCTAAACATGTTCGAGATTGGCATTTAGTCAAGGGGGCATGTGATAAAGAAAAGAAAGAAAAATGACCAAACGCCAAACATAGGATTAAGTCGTGGTCATGGCGTGGGGGAAGTAGTGGGTGCGGCCTGACAACGGCGGCCCCGGCCCACGCTGATTGGCAGGGAGTGGGAGAATGCAGCCCATTTAAAAAAGTGAGCACGCCAAAAGAAGGGATGGATCCACGCATCAGTTTGGAGAGGCCTGATCACCCTTTCCAGGATCCTGCGTCCACAAAATCCCTTCCCCCCGGACGCCCCCATCACAACTGGGTATACCATCTGAATATGTTTGGAGCTCTCGAGTCACCAGCGAGTTTAATGGTGAAACAGCTGTTAAGAAGTTTTTTTCTGCCTAAACTGTGAGTAAAGCATTTACTTATCTCACCGCCTCCTTGGTGTTTTTCTGTCGACGGAAGGAGAGACAGAAGAGAGAGAAATAAGACCCCGAAACCCTTTTGTCCCCGGCCTGCTCACATAGTCTGGGTCCAACCACCCATTATCAAGTTGAACAAATACAGGAGACCCTCACCATTTGTGGGGGATATGTTTTTGTATCCCTTCTAATCTAACCAGGTTCAAATTCTGAGATATTACTCCAGATTAAGACTAAGGTAATGCAGAAAAGTATTTCATCTGGATCTGTATTCTTCTGGTTAAACTTTCCAAGCTCTTGGCTGACTTAGGTTCAAATCCTTAAAAGTGTTAAGGCATCTAACTCTTATTGGAGTCAGTTGGAATTAGGCAACTAACTAGGCAGACAGATTTTTTAAATTTCTAAAGTAGGTTAGGCACCTTATTCCTATTGATTAGACACATTTGATAATGTGCAGAGCAGACACATGGCCTGTTAGTATCTTGAGACAGCAAAATACATTTAAAAAATCTTTCTCTAAACATATAAGTTATTTTTTCTTTAAAAAGGATATAAACCACTGGTTCTTAACCATTTTCAGACTCAAGACACTCCTTGGAAAATGTCAGCTCTTACCTTTCCCTGTTTTTGTTTTTGTTTTACTACAGAAAAACAATACAGCAATTCTTCTGTTGCAAAGAACTCAGAAGCTAGGGACAGAAGTTGCACATAAACTGGTTTAAGTGATTGGAAACTGATTTAAACTTGTAACAAAACAGAAGTTCAGTGTGCATAAGCCAATTTCAAAATGGCCAAAACCAGTTAAAGATAAACCTGGTTGGATATAGTATCAAACTTAACTGATTTAGGTTAAACCGGTTTAAGGACCTTTTGTCCCAGATCCCCTCCTGACTCAAGTTAACGCACAGTCTCCCAGCATCCCAGAATGTTTTGCTAGGCTGTGCTGTCTGCTCCAGCAAAGCAGGGCTGGCCCTGCTCCCAGCTGTCACAGAGCTCAGGCACAAAAGCCTCTGCTCCCCAGCCTGTTTCCTGCCTGCACCTGTCAGCCCAGTGGAGCAGGGAGCAGAGAAATGGACCCCCAGCTCCCTAGTCCTGGGCTGTACAGCAAGGGGAGAAAATACTCCTGTGGTGGGGGCTTTTTGCTCCCCACCTTGCAGCCCAGTGAGCTTGGCTGAGATCGGCTTAGCCCTGTCCTCTCCCCAGCCTCTACCTCCTAGAGGAGGAGAATGTACCTCTCCCTGCTGCCATCCAGCACTCATTCCCCCAGCCAGGGCCTGCCAGAAAGTCCACAAGAGGTCATAATGTTTTTTACCCTATGGCCTCCTAATGTTTTTTTCCCTGTGAAATCTCTGGGTTTGTTGTGTGAATCGTGTGTAGGTATTTGCACACCTAACAGTGCTAATATTGTGCGGCACCCTGCGGCACCCTTTAAAAGATTTCACAGCAGCCCAGGGTATTGCAGCAAACTGTGAGAATTGATATAAGCTCTTAAGCAATTTAGATGTTTTGGAAAATGTTATCCAACATCTGATATTTTCTCCACTAAACTTAACGTTGCCCTTTTTAGAAAAAATAGGAACCAACTAATGATGTCACGACAGCATGTGATGGAAATGGCTTAAGTTTTTTGTCAGGATTCAGACCCACAGAAGAGGTACAATTATTAGTTTTCTTGTAGGCTTTATGAACTATTGTGAACAATTAGCACTCAATAACACATAATAAAGTTTTAACAAACTAAGAGACATCCACACTAAAAGAGCCAATATTTTGCTAACTGCCAGGTAGTAACATTTTGGCAGGCCAGGATAAAGACTTTCTCAATCACTACATTTTTCTAAGCCTTTTTTACAGCCTGGTGATATGAAAGAAAAATATTCAACTTCAGCCATCATTTGTTTAGAAGTTAAAAAAAAAAGCAGATTCAGTTCCTTTCATATAGCCCTTTCCCTTTAAACAGCTGGTCTGATTTTTTAACACTGGATCTGCTTCCAAATACTTTACATTTTCAAAAACACAATTTTTTAAAGCAATTATAATAAATGTATAAAATGCCAAATATTTTCTGAGGGGCGAAGATTTCTTAGAGTGAATTATTTTTTTGGATCAACTATGTTGCTGGGATAAAGTTAGACAAGATTTTGAATGCAAGACATTCTGACATGAGGAAACATGTCTAACTTTATCCCAACTGCATAGTTGGTCCAATAAAAGCTATCACCCTAAAAAATTCTTCCCTCTCACATAATTTTTGGACCATCACAGCTACAACACCACTCTTACATGACATAGAAACATGGCAAATATTCTCTGAGTTGTCTCTGAATAGACAACTTCTTGGAGCAACAGGTCAGAAAAACCAAGCTCAGGTTCAAGGTGGGATGCTGCCAACTTGGCCATTGCTGCCATGGCTTTTTCTTGCTGCTGCTCTTCCTTCCCTACTTGCTGTCATGAAGATGCAGCTCCCAGTCTCCTGGCCCTAGCACGGCTCCTTGGTGCTTGACCATGGTGAAGGTTCAGGTGAAGCCCCATACTACTAGAATGTAACTGAAGCCCCCTGGTTCTTTGGGTAAATCTGATATCTTTTATTAGACCAACTAAAATACCCTGCAAGAAGGGTAAACCAAGCCAAAAGCTTGCAAAGAAGATTTTTTCCCAACTCTTTTAATTGGTCTAATAAAAGATATCAGATTTACCCAAAGAACCTTGTCTGCTTATGTCCTTAGACCAACACAGCTACAACCAACCCCATTGAAATCCCTCTGGCTTTGTGGCTGGATCCAATGGCTCTGCAGGCTGGATCTGGCCTGTGGGCTGTATGTTGCCTACCCCTGGTTTAACTGATATGAAATTAGGAGATCAATTTTTTTTAAGTTGCATTTGGCAGGAGAGCTACACAGTGAATGCCTATATTCATGTTAAAGGCTAGAAAGAGGGGTTTTCATCTTCAGCATGGGGCAGTGTTCCTTCCTACAGAAGGAATTATGATGGAGATGCTTCCTCTGAGTTACAATTCCTCTGGATCACCTGTTGAATGAACAGGGGAATATACTTATGTGTTAATCCTCTGCTACTAGACGCTGTATGTAATCTAGTTACGTCCAGCTGCTTCTGCTGGTTGAAACTTATATGGGACAAACAGGGATGGCGATATTACTCTACTTACGACTCATTCCATCCATTAGTTCACTGTAGAAATATTGGGAAATTAGCCCTGGCTCTTTATCTCCCCATCAAGAATAAGGTAAATTATATAAGGTTTGTGGTGCTGAAGCCTAGAGAAGAGTCTTATGATGCCTGCCTCCAATATGAAATCCCATGGAATACCTCAAATAATTTAACAGGTAGTGAACCAAATCCTGTGTTTGCCTCTGTAACCTGATGTTTGCATTATGTATGAATGGTTGTTTATATGTGCAATAGTTGGATTTTCCCTGCTTGATCATTGCACGTACATTTGAATTTCAGTCTCATTTTTGTCCGCTGGTAGTACTCTCACCCACTGAGCATCCAGTTTAGAGATCTGATGGTATCAGACCAGCAAGTACCTGAGGAGATGTCTGCTCTTTCATTTATAACCATCAAACCTGGCAGAAGTCTTAGGGTTCTATGACAAATGTTTGTGAACCTTTCAGCAAGAAGTTCAGGTTGAGTTTAAAACCCTATTAAAAGAATTCTGTCTCCAGGGAATACTGCTCATCTATTAGTTAAGTTTTGTTCCAGCTAATTACCTGTCCCATTCACTGTCATCTTTTACTATCTAGATCAGAATTGGGTTGGGCCTATGGAATTTAATCTCTTGACTGTATTGTTATTTCATGATCAATGCACATTAGAAAAATTGTAAGACATGGCTTTTTCCTGTTCAAATAGCTATTACTGTCATATTCAGAGCTGATTGCATTGGAAGCTGACTGCAAGACAGGTCAATATCTTCTCTTAGTGTTAGAGAGATCTTCCAGTTCATTACCAGACTGCAATTTAGCAAGGTCCCTCTCAGAACTTTGATAATGGATTAAATTGTTTTGAGCCCAAATATATAAGGAATCTCCTCTTACTGACTAAAATTTATGGCTGTGGCTTACATAGTAGCTTAGCTGTTCACATATGGCTTATGTCAATGGCAGAAACCATGTTATTTTCTAAATCACATTGATTTGTTATGTGGTACTGAAAGATCTTAAACAGAATCATTGGCTATAAATTACAGCATCTAGTCTTCTATGGTCTTATCTGTGCTTCAAATCCATCAAAATGAGCCCAAGAGTCAAGTCTTCTATGTATACAATGCTACTAGTCAAAGAATAAGAACTAAGACCATTCAATTTCCTCCTTTTTTGGAGCGAGGCCAGGCTGACATTTTCTTTTCTGTTAGTTTTGGCAAGAAGGAAAGAGTGGGGAAACTTTACTGCTCTGTTACTGATGGTTCTTTTATTTTGTTTTTATTAAAAATGTTGAAACATCAGCCCTCTGTCAAAATTATTTTATTATTGAAGGCTGGGTGGGGTGAATGAACTGGCAGCAGTTCAGAAAGCCATTAAGAAGTACTGATAACGGAGAATCCAATTCAGCCTCCACAGTGCTGCAATGCTTAATTGCAATAAATTTTACTACAGTCTGGTGACTGATGTGCACAGTTAATGAATCGGTACAGATTCAAAGGTTAATCTGCTGGGAGGTAACAAGCTCTGCCCATCTGATATTGTAACCAAAATATGATATTTGTTAGTTACATGATGATATTTTTTGGGCATGGAACAGAAAGAATAAGTTTTTATTGGCTGCAGATATGTTAGGTCTCCAAGACCAAAACACTGAAAAAGCAACAACCCTAATGGTGATTCTTGAACCACATACAAAAGTTAAATGTATTAGAAGTGAAACATGAACCCCGGAATAAAATATATTGTTGAACATCAAAGAAGTTGCACAAGAAATAGAGTGTTTCATATAAAAGGCTTGCCCACGTGTCAGAAAGCCCTCATATCTCAACTGGCTTTCCTTATTGTAGGTCCCATAGTAATTTATAAACAAACATGCAGAATTTTCTTAGGGGCCAGCGAGGCAAAATGGCTGAGTGAACTTGGAAGTGTGAAACTATTAATGCTAATAACTTTCTTAAAAACAGATTATCTTTATAAAAACAACCAAAGGAAAATGCCAAAACTTGTCTTGGAGAGAGATGGTGAGGGCAAACAAAGCAAATGAAAAATGAGGAAGGATTGCTCAGGGATTAGGGTCCTAGCCTTGGTCTTGGAAGATCTGTTCTTGGTTTCCTGTTCAGACACACACTTCCTATGTTACCCTAGGCAAAGTGATTTAATCTCTCAGTTCCTCAGTTCCCCATCTGAATAGGGATTATAGTAACTACCTCACAAGGGTGTTGTGAAGATTAACATGTGGAGGATTAGGAGGCATGCAGGCTTCATAAGGACCTATGATAAGAAATGTGCTATAAATAAGTTTTTCCATGTCTATGAAATTATTAATAGCTAAAGCCCCAGTCCTTTATTCAGAACCATAAAGTCATCTTTCTCTAACCCCTTGAAATTCTTCACAGTTATGCAAGCAAGACAGGACCACGATACTTGTCTTTATTTTATTTATTAGATGTATATGATACCTAATACTGTTGGGAGAAAGGGCTAAGTCACTGAGAATGAAGAGGACAATAATCATCAGACTCAGGAAAGCCCAAGTTTTAATTCTGGCTCTGCTATTGTCTTCCTGTATGGCTTCTGGAAAATATATTCCCTTTTTAGCCTCCCTTTTCCCAAACGTAAAGTGAGACTAGTAATAACTACTGACCTACCACCTAGGAGTGTTCAAGATTTCATTTATCAGTGGTCATAAAAGGACTTGCTGAGTCTTATTTTTATTTTTATTGCCTTTGCCCTTTCTCCCTCCTTCCCCTACTTCCCTCCTGCCAATTTATTGTATGTGTGGGTGATATGTTAAATTTAGACTGTACATTCTTTGGGACAAGGATATTGTTTTGAATGGTCTCTCTGGCACTCTGAAGATAATAGTATAATACTGTCATAAATAATAAGTTGTTATAATTAGATATTTATAGGAATAGGATAAGGGGTTATTAGAATCAGGTCCAGATTTTCATAGAATCATAGAAAATTAGGGTTGGAAAGGGCCTCAGGAGGTCCCTTCTAGTCCAACCCCCTGCTCAAAGGAGGACCATCCTCAACTAGATCATCCCAGCCAAGGCTTTTTCTACCAGGTCTTAAAAACCTTTAAGGATGGACAGTCAACAACCTCCCTGGGTAACCTGTTCCAGTCTTTCGCTACCCTTCCCTAGTGAGAATGTTTTTCTTAATATCTAATCTAAACTTTCCTTGCTGCAACTTGTTCTGTTATTTACCACCAGTGAGAACAGTCTAGCTCCATCTGCTTTGGAACCACCCTTCAGGTAGTTGAAGGCTGTTATTAAATCCCCTCTCAGTCTTTTCTTCAGACTAAATAAGCCCCATTCCCTCAGCCTCTCATAAGTCATGCTTCCCAGCCCCCTAGCCATTTTTGTTGTGCTCACTCCAATTTGTCTACATCCTTTCTGTAGGGGGGGGCGGGGAGGGGGTGCCAAAATTGGACAAAGTACTCCAGATGTGGCCTCACCAGTGCTGAATAGAGGAGAATAATCACTTCCCTTGATCTGCTGGCAACACACCTACCAATGCAGCCCAATATGCTGTTAGTCTTCTTGGCAACAGTGGCACACTGTTGGCTCATATTCAGCTTCTTGTCCACTGTAACCCTCAGGTCCTTTTCTGCAGAGCTACTGCTTAGCCAGTTGGTCCCAAGCCTGTAGCAGTGCATGGAATTGTTTTATTCTAAGTGCAGGACTTTGCACTTGTCCTTTTTTGAACTTCATAAGATTTCTTTTTATCTATAGAGGTTTTACAAAGTGAGTCAGTAACATTATATCCAGTTTACAGATGGGGAAATTGAGGCGCCAAGCATTGAAGTAACTTGCTCAAGATCACTTGGGAGAGGAGCCAGGATTAGAATGATGGTCTCCTAAATCCCAGTCCAGAGCCCACTGCCCACACTGTTTCCCTTTAGAATTAAACCTTTCTCCTCTCTCTATACCTATGAATTGTCTAATAAGAAAATAAACTGGACCATGTTCATTCTGACTAAAGAAGGAAAACGAAACTTGCAATGAATATCTGCTGGCAAGGTCTGCTTTCCCTTGGAGGTTACAATGGGGAACACCTCCTTTAATTTATGCTGATGGACCTCCAGCCTCCCCCACCTGTGGAGGCTGCCAAAAAGATATATTGAATGAGTATATTACTGGCTATCTTTTACATAGTGCAAGGGGCAAGGAATGTCCTACTGTGTGTTAGGACAGTCCGTAACACTCACAATATTAGTCTCATTTGGGCTCTCTACAGTAACAGCAACAGCAGCAATAGGATCAGTCAAAATAACAGTATCTTTTATTGCAACCTATTGGCATAGTTCATTGGGTCACTTTTCTATTAGTTCCCCAGCCTGTCAATGCAGTTTTGTGAATATCCCCATAAGTGTCCTATTCCTTTGTGGTGAGCTCCTTAAGCTGCCGTTGCATGGACTTGTGAAGTTTATTACTGGACTTTAATTTTCTTCTTCCCAGGGCTTCTTTTGGAGGGGAAAGTCCTCTGGAGGGTGATCATGGCTTTAAGGGGCATAGGAAGAGCCACACATCCAAACATTGTGATGGCTTTTGGGGTTCTGTGATCAGTGTGCATCATGAAAGAACAGTACTCCTTTTACCAGCACTCTGTCATGTCTGATTTGAATGGAAAATCTAGCTTCTGGTTCTCACTGAGCAGGTTGCAATAATGTTCTTTGTTCTCTGTGGTTGCAACATAATTCTTTGTTCTCTAAGAAGTCTGTCACAAGGACAGAGGAGTAGCAAGCTCTTTCAGTGCTGGGGCAGGGGTGGAGGGAGGGAATTATTATGATCGTTAGAAAGCAGGGATGGGGTGGCAGGGAAGGGAAATAGAGGTTTTACCTGCCCTGGCTCTTCTCACTTTAGTGGCAGCTGCAAATGCTGCGGTGCTGCTGTAGCAGCATAGGCTGAGGCTGGGGCTCTCTGAGGGCTGATCCTAGTGCCCCATTTGCACCCTATGCCCCTAGACACAGTGCTGTGTGTCCTATGGCAAATCCTCCCTATGTGGGAGAGCATCATTCCACCTCTCTTCCCCCACAAGACACACTACTGGGCATGGGGCTGCACCTACCTGGCTCCTGTGGCTGCCATTCGAGGAAGCAGTAAATATGGAGGTATAGACAAGAATGGCAAAAATGTCATTACAACATTTTCATGGTATTCTTTTAACCAGTCAGTCTGCTTACCACCATCACCTTTTGTGTGAGCTGGGTTACTTGTTGAGTATATATTCATGATTTGCCAGACTTTAGTGGGAGTTTAAGTAGAGTAACTTGATAGTGAAAGACAAAGAGGCAGCTTTGTGGATTTCAAGTGCAGAGTACATGAAATATGTAGTGTGCAATGACTATGATAACCTTATATTTGTAACTGGATAAATAGAAGTTGGAGAGATTTTTTTCTAAGCTAGTAATGACTTTTATTTTTGCAGAGAGACAGAAAAAAGCATCAAGAAGATCATGCTCTATCAAAAGGAAGTCAGGATATTTTCTGCCTTTTGGACAGAATACTTTATCAGAAAATCTAGTGATGTTCTGGCATGTTGCCATTAGCAAACTAACTAAACTTTCTTTCATAGAGTCATAGATTCATAGAAGTAAAGTTGGAGGGGACCTGAGCAGATCATCTAGTCTAATCCCCTGCCCTGGGCAGGAATGAATACAGGACTGTTATGACCCCTACTAAGTTTAAGCTCAAATGACCCCAGCTAGGTAGTTATCAAACCTCCTTTTAAAGACCCCTAAGGTAGGAGCCAGCACCACTTCCTTTGGGAGCTGGTTCCAGATCCTGGCCACCCTGACTGTGAAGTAGTGCCTAGCCTGAACCTACTGTCAATCAACTTGTGGCCATTGTTCCTTGTTACTCCAGGAGGCGCTCGGGGGAACAGGGTCTCAACCCAATCCCCTCTGGTTCCCCCTGGTAAGTTTATAGATGGCCACTAGATCCCCTCTTAGCCTTCTCTTGTGAAGGCTGAATAGGTTCAGGTCCCGTAGCCTCTCCTCATGGGGCCTGCCCTGCTGCCCCCTGATCACGTGAGTGGCCCTCCTCTGGACCCTCTCAATGCTGGCCTCATCCCTCCTGAAGTGCGGAGCCCAGAACTGGACGCAGTACTCCAACTGCAGCCTGACCAGTGCCGTGTAGAGGGGGAGGATCACCTCCTTGGACCTGCTCGTGATGCATCTGTGGATGCAAGACAAGGTGCGGTCAGCCTTGCTGACCACGTCCTCACATTGGCAGCCCATGTTCATTTTGGAATCGATAATGACTCCAAGATCTCTTTCTGCCACTGTGCTTTCAAGAAGGGAGTTCCCCAGCCTGTAGGTATGCTGCTGGTTCTTTCTGCTCAAGTGCAGTACCCTGCACTTGTCAGTATTGAATCCCATCCTATTCACATTTGCCCACCCCTGTAACCTGTCCAGGTCCAGTTGTATCCTGTCCCTCCCTTCTAGCGTGCCCACCTCATCCCAAATCTTGCTGTCGTCAGCAAATTTGAACAGGGTGCTTTTCACACCCTTATCCAAGTCGCTGATAAAGAAATTGAACAGTATGGGCCTGAGGACTGAGCCCCGGGGGACTCCACTGCCCACCTCCCTCCAGGTCGAATATGACCCATCCACCACTCTCTGGGTGTGGCCCCCCCAGCCAATTTGTGACCCATCTGACTGGGTGCAAACCCCTAGTCAATTTACAACTCATCTGACTCATCTATTTGCTTTCACTGATGAATGGAATCTAGGTTGGATTTGGAAGAGATACAAAGTTGCATTCCATGAAAATATTATACATTTTGTGAGTAGCTGAAAAAATGAGATAAATTGCTCATTTGTTTTTATACTCTGAATGCTTACAAAGAGAACTAATGTTGGCATGTGTTAGGCAATGTTTGGTAGAAATTCAGAATAATGGATTGAAGCAAAAATAAAGTGGTTTTATTTTTAAATATTTTTTCCACTTCAGTTCTGTGCTGAGACACTAAATGGAAGACATGCCAGCTGAAACTTTAGAAAGTTAATTTAAAGACTCTTGGTTTTTACATACTTCGTGTTGATCCTGGGATCTCAACAGAGTCATTAAAATTATATCATGCAGATGGAAGAATAGGGTTTCATTGCTATGGCTATATATTTTAGCAGAAGAAAATAATTATTTATTAGAAAAATACATTTAAATGAATTGGGTCAGTTATGAATGGTGTAGGACAGTGGTGTTCAACATTTTGGCCAGCTGAATGATGCAGGACCAGTTGATCAGCTGAATTGGGCCCCACACTGCCTCTGTGCACTAAGATCAGACCCTGGGCCCCTGCACTGCCCCAGCCTAGCCCCCACATGCCAGGGTTGGGCCCCAGGGACCCTGTCTGGCTGGGCCTGGACTGTAGGAGCCCTGTACTTCCCTTTACCAGACTCTGAACCACTCTGTATGCCTAATCTAGCATGCTGGGCCATGGCCTGCAGCTCCCCAAAATTCATGGGGAGCCCTGTGGTCTGGAAGACATGGTAATGGGGGGCATATCTGGCCTACAGGCCAGAAGTTGAGCACCCCTGGTGTTGGAGCATTGATATCAGAGAACTATGCTGAGGTTATAGTACAGAGAACCATAAGACTGAGGACAAACACCTAAGTATATTAGGATAGCTTCAGAAGAGATAGGAGAGCGGTAGAAAGGTGGTCAGAATTCAGAAGTAAAAACATATCCAAGATTTGTGAAAGGAAGAGAGCCTAAATAACCCCATAACTTATTCTAATAATAACCATATAGTATGGCTGTACGAAATTTTGCTGAGTGCTTTGTTTCAAAGCTGTTTCAATGCATTTAAAGCTTGCAACAGCAAAATCAAAATGAAACAAAAAGCTTTGAAACAAAATAAGGGCACTCAAAACGTTTTAAATGTTATGAAATGTTTTGAGTTTCAAAGCAGCCTGGTGTCAGGAGACAGGGGAGAGCCAGTGCTGTGGTCTGAGTGGCTCTGCAGCCCCATGGAGCTGAGCCCAGCAGTGGGAGGTGGAGCACAGCCCTGGCTCTCCTGGAGGAGGCTGCCACTGCTGCCTGGGGCCAGCAGCAGCATCAGTCTTCCCTGGCGCTGGGCGCGGGCTGTGCCCAGCGCCAGTCCCAGGTGGCAGCAGTAGCCTCCTGTAATCCGGTGCAGATCTGGGGGCCCGCACCCCTGGGAGGAGTCCGACACAGCCCCACAACCCTCCCAGGGGTGTGGCCCCCTGCATCTATATGACTGACGACAGGAGGCTGCTGGTGCCAGCAAGTGTCACGAGTTCTGCTTTTTGTAGTTTGAGGTGCAGTTTCCTAGAAACCTCTGTACCTATCTCCTTGAAACTTTGCAGGCTTCATGCCCTCAGAAGGGGCTACCAACTTTGCAATTTTCATCTGAATCAAGCAAGAAATGGCAGAGGTTTACGCATTTTCATGATTCCCCATTATAGCCTATGGGCAAAACATCAAAATGCATCCAAAGAGGACAGTGCTTCAAAAGTAAACAAAATGACGAAATGAAACACTGTTCCTTCAAAATGGCAAAATGGACGTTGAAACAAAACGATGGTGTTTTGCACAGCCCTACCATGCAGTGACCATGTTAGTAACTGGCCATCTGTTGACTGCCTCCAGGAAATAACCTCTGAAAGATAGTCACTGGGGCTATCCCTATGTAATGTAATGTCTGTGGTTTAACCAGGGAATATCATGTTCAGCAACAAGAACACTTGATGGATGATGCATAGTCAGAGTTGATATCCTGAACATGGTCAAACACAGATTAGCTATGATCATCTACAGTATTGTAGCCAAGGGATGTAACACACTGATCCCAAACAGACGTTGGCTTGTGTGTGGTATGATCTTCAAGGGTAGGAGAGTAAAGAGTCTTGCAGTATCTTGTTGGAATACATAAAGTTAACGTGGTGATGAAAGGATCAACAATGCAATGTGGCCCAGGAAATGTCAGGATGGCAGTGGAATGATGGAATGGGAAGGAACATCAGGGGATGTGAAAAAAAAAAGAGACAAGGAGAGAGAATGAATGTGATGACACACTTAATGAATTTCTCTTCTGGTCTCTCATAGAACAGTTGAAAAGGAAAAGAATACTCATATAAGTATTTAAGAACCCTAGCTACACACAACTTTGTAAGTCATTCTGCATTCTTTTATACAATTATATTTGATATTTTCATGGACAACTCCCATCTCTTACTGCCTTAATTTGTTTATCAAATGAAAATTAGGGTTAAACATCTATTAGATTATAAATAATTTATCATTGTCAGTACCAAATAACTTTCAGGTGGATATGGTCTGCTTATGTCATGGGTACTATTTGTAACAGATTATTGCTGAATTATGAATTGTTAATGGAAGTGACATGCTAGGCACTACTCACTATGATGAAAATATACCCATTGCTTATAAGGTTAGGTATAGACATTCAAAAAGCCCAAGGTGGAACTGGCTTAAGCTATGTGGTTTTCTGTAAGTGTCATCGTTTAGATTGGTAGTGAAAAGATTACACATTTACCCTTTGGTCATGGAGGGAGAGGGACAAATCTTAGACCAGGTTCTGCCATTTTTAAACCAACCTGTGTGTGTCTTCTATTCTGTTATGGGGATAGACTGATTTTGTGTGCTGATCTTCTATTCTGTTATAGGTATAGACTGGTTTCCTATCACTTATACCAGTAAAAGTGCAATGTCTGTACCTGACTTATGACAATAAATGCATATAACATATAATGTTGCAAATGATGATACATTTCCCCATATAAATGTATTTCACAGCTAGTTAAATTCTGCTTTGCCAAATGGGATTATCAAAAAACATGTACAAGATCACAGCCACACAGAATGATTTTCAGAGCACTTAGATGCGTGTTTCAATAGGCACCTATTTGCATATTTAGGCACCAAAACTCCTTTAAATGCCTGGTGGACACACTTACGGCTTGCAAATAAACTGGATTTTAAAGTTTTATTACTTCCTTCACCTTTTACATGTTTTCTTGTCTCTTTTGCTATTTAAATATATTTGACCATGAACTTGCAAAAGTAACTGATGATTCTGGGAACCTCTGTTTCTGGGTGCCCAACCTGAGATATTTTGAAAAGCCTGATTTTCAAAGTGCTGACTACTACCCACCGTCTGAAAATCAGGACCTTCTGCAGTCTTAAGTTGTATATTAGGGCTGTGCGAAACAGCACCATTTCATTTTGACTTTCATTTCGATGTTTTGAAGGGACAGTGTTTCATTTTGCTATTTCAAAACACTGTTCTGTTTCATTTCTTCAAAACCGTTTTGCTCTTTCAATGCTGTTTTGATGCGTTTTGACATTTTACCCATAGGCTACAATGGGGAATCATGAAAATGCCTATAACTTTGTCATCTATTTTCTGATTCAAATGAAAGCAACAGAAATAGTAGCATCTGTTGAGGCCACAAAGTCTGCCAAGTTTCAAGGAGATAGGCACAGGGATTTCTGGGAAACTGCACTTCAATGTCCTGACAAGCAAAATTCGTGTCGTGTGTGTAAAGGCAGAATGGGGTGAAAACATCAGGCATAGTAGCCCATGCTGAGGCCATGATGCCTGCCAGGTTTCAAGGAGATAGGTGCAGGGGTTTCTGGGAAACTGTACCTCAAGGTGCTGACAAGCAGAACTTGTGACGTGTGACTTTGTGTGTGTTAAGGTGGAGTGGGGTGAAAACAGCAAGGATGGAGAATGGTATGAGAATTTTTGGAAGAAACATGCAGAAACCTGGGAGGGAGGAATTAAGAGGGATAAAGTTCATATCAGAGGGTTGTACTCACTCTGTCTGCATGTGGAGCTTAGGGAACCCCAGCAGCGGGAGGTTCACTTTCAGTAACACCAGCTGCTTCACCAAATCAGGATCCAAGGAGGTGCAGTGGGATGCCACCACATTCCCAGCAATGCTGAACACCCTCTCACTTGGAACACTATTCGGTGGACAGCACAGGTGTTCCTGGGCAACTGTGGCTGGCAAGATCTGGCTGCGACTTGGCCAGTAGGCCAAGGGGTTGCACAGCAGCAGCTCCACATCCTCTGCGAGATAGGCAGCTACCAAGGCCTGAGTGCTACCTGCCTGATGGTGGGGTGTGGTTCATTTGGACCCCACCATGGAAGCCATGCCCTTGGCCCACATTGGCAGTGCCTGTGGTGGAGGAGGAGACTGGCTGATGGATGGCATGCTGACATGGGACAGTGGACACCCCTCTTCCACGTCCCCCTGCCTATGCCCTTCTGCCTCCCTGACTCTGTTCACCAGCACCTCTGTCCAGTGATCCAGGGTTTTTCTGCTGCAGGTGCTCCCCTTCACCCTCGGGTCATGCATGGTGGCCAGCACATGGACCGTACTGGACCACAAGGGATCAAGGCATTTCCTGATGCCCTTCTTCAGCCACCTCACCAGTGCCTGCACATCTGGTGACAGCAGCTTGCCCCAGCCAGGAACATTGATCCCCTGGAATGTCTCCATTTGGCTCTGAAGTTCCCTCACTACAGGGATCACCTGTCTAAGGAGGGTATCAGCAGTGCTGAGGGTCTTGGTGGCCTCAAGGAAGGGCTTGAGGACCAGAAAGATCTGGAAGATGGTATCTCACTCAGCTGTGTTAAGGGGGCCGCTGATCCCAATCTCCCCAAGCAGGGCTATCTCATGGATGGCCTTCTGTTGCTCCACCAGCCTCTTGAGCATCAGGTATGTGGCATTCCAGCAGGTTTCCACATCCTGCATGATTCTGTGCTATGGGATGTTCAGCTCTGCCTGTTTCTCCTGAAGCATCTTGCCCCCTTGATGCTCCAGTGGAAGTAGCCTGCCACCTTCCTGCATTTGGAAATGAGCTTGCTGGCAGTGCTGGCACTATCACTGGCAGCCCTGTCCCCCTCCAAGGCATCCCTAACAATGAGGTGCAACTTGTGCGCCACACAGCAGATGCCAACAAAGTTGTCATCATGGACCACCTTGACCATATTGGCCCCATTGTTGGTGACCATGAGCCCGCGGGTGAGCTAGCCCTGCCCAACGAGCCACTCTTGCACCAAGCGGTTCCTGGCCCCCATGATCTCGGTTGCTGTGTGGGACTCATCCATCACCTCAGCTTGAAGGAGAGCCCACCAACGGCCTGGCTGGTCACACCAGTGTCATGTGAGGGAGAGGTAAGCGTGATCTCCACCACGGCTGCTCCAGATGTCTGAGGTGAAGTGTAAGGCCACCTGCAGACCTGCCTTGTGTAGCTCCTCCTTCAGGTACTACCTGCATGCCTCATATAGGTGTGCACGCCTCAGACAGGGAGAGCACCACCATCCAGCTAAAGGTGGTACATGCAGGCACTTTGTATGATGGGGCCATGAATGCCATGAGCTGCCTGAATTCTGGCTGCTCAACAAAGGAGAAGGCTGGCCATCCAGAACAAGCATCTACCCAATTCTCTGGGTCACCTCGCTTGCCTTGGGAACATGCTCCCCCCCACCACCCCGTGTGCCTGCTTTTCCCCTCCCCCACTGTTCCAGGGTGGCTTGCCTCTGCTTCAAGGGGACAGGGACTTTCAAGTGAGAGGGGAAGTTCTTTTTGGGTATGCGCCCACTGGTGCCAGGCTGAGGAGGAGCAAAGGCAAGGAGGTGGTGCCTGCAGAGATGCATCAGCATCCCCATGGTGCTCATGTGTTTCATTCCCTTGCCCCAGTTGGTTTTGGCTTGGCAGTGCAGGCAGATATCATATATGGGATCATCTGCCAGCTCAAAATGATCCCAGACCACACTACCCCCTCACTTCTGGGGTGTGGGTGCATGTACAGATGCTGCCTTTTCACCCTCCTCAGAAGGCAGAGGCACAGAAATGGGAGGAGCACACTCAGCTGAGCCACTTGCCTCTACAACCTCTACCTCAACCTACTCTGAAGTGCCTTTTGGGGAAGGAGACCTGGCTCTACAGGAAACTTGAGGGATGAGGAGCACAAACTGAGATGATGTCCCCTCCTTCCCCAGAATTTCCTTCACTATAGCACTCAGATCCAGCTCTTCCTCTGGCACTGGAAGGCTTAGGCTGGGAGGTGAAATGGGGGTGGAGCCTGTCATACTGGTGCTGCTTGTTGTCATGATGGTGGTGGTGGGGGCACATTATGGCTGGTGCTATTGGAGGGCACTGCTCCCCTCTCCTTCCTGCTAGTAGAACCAGAAGCCTCATGCCTGCTAGTTGTAGGAAAGAGGCCCATCTCAGTTTGGGGGGGTGGGGGGGTGGGACTTACAGCTGTCCCTCTACCCCCTCTTCCACGCCTCCCTGAAGACTTGCCAGCTGCCTTTCCAGCATGCTTCATAGTGTGTTTGGTGTGCTGGAAAATCTGTGTTCTTCTGTAATGTAATAAATATGTATTTATGTAATATATGTAGATAATTGTATGTATGTATTTATGTAATAAATAAAATATATAAATGTATGTATGTGTTCCTGTATAAATTGTGTATTATAATCTGCAATATATTCTGTGCTCCCGTGCACAGTGAATGGAATGCACACTGTGAGAGAAAGCACAGATTTCTTTTCTGGGGCAAAAGACTCAAAATAGACTAACAAAAGCAAAAAAAGGATTTTGGGGGAGAAATAAATTGAAAGGAATGAATAAAGTAATAAAGAGTATTAGGAAAGGAAAAGGTATTGGATCCCCCTTGCTAGGAACAGACTAACAAGTAGGAACTGATAGCCTTTCTGATGCTGCTGAGCTGCTGGAAGAAACAGCTCAGAAAGCTGATCCCAAGTCATAGAAAAAGTTCAGTTCAGACAATGCTTTTTATGCTGTTTTTCCGTCCCTCCCCCAGAGCACTGGGATTGGAAGGGAAGGGTCACAGTCACTGGCCAGCTACACAGTCACTATCAGAGCAGTCCTTCCCCGTCTTCCCCTTCCTTCTCTTTAGTTTCTGTTTAGCTGCAAGCAAGCTTAGCCTCAAAACATTTCAAAACTTTCAAAATGTTTTGAATTGCCCTCATTTCGTTTCGAAGCTGTTTCGAAGCCTTTTGTTTCATTTTGATTTTGCTGTTTTGAGCTCAAAACGTGTTGAAACAGCTTTGAAACAAAACACCCATCAAAATTTTTCACAGCCCTATTTTACATACATTAATGCAATCCATAAATTCACTAGGGCAGTGAAGACCATTACCATACAAAAAAAATGTCTGTGTGAGATTAATCATTTTTAGGAATCTTGGCCATTTTGCATTCAGACAGATTCTCCCTCACAATATACCTTTATAATTACTTACTAACATCAGAATGATTTTTTGTACCATTTTGGATACTATTAACAAAGCATTATAATATCAGGCTTGGACAGAAGAGATTGAGTAGCGATGGAAAATAGACCTTTAAAATAAAAAGAGAACATTTTCTGGCAAAATGAATTGCTTGGTACAGATGTTGTTTTGTATTAAGTTGTCTTCAGCATGAATGTTTATCACCAAGTTTGCCTGTACTATAAGAAAACTTCTACTATTTTTAGCAGACAGGGATAGTAGGAATGTGTCTAGGCTATAGATATTGTCTATCCCTTTGGAACTTATGTATTACCGTGCAAAACAAAATCAGGGCTGCTTCTTTGGCACAAGAAACAGGTGCAACATTTCTTCTTTGTCTTGGACATGAAAGCTTCTAGCTTCTCTGTACTCCAAAGCTATGTCGTTTGGAGTAATGCCCCTTCTACTGGTTCTCTGAAAATATTGGCAGATGGTCAACTACTTTTCTTGGTTTTGCCAATGACATAACTCCTTGCTTCAGTATTTCCTTTGTGTATCTGTGTCTAACATGATTTTCCTTGCACACAGAGAGGTATACAGTACTCTGGTCTGAATGGTATAAGCAAACCAAATTGCCTGCACACATTATGCAAGGTAATGTTGCAATACAGACAGAACAGGGCATGTCACAACTGATTTTGTTAAATACAAGATTTACCTTTCTCTATTAACAGGATCTCTGGAACTGGGGGAAGAAGGAAGAAACTGTCTAGTTCTGGCTGAACCAAAACCATTGTACATCATCAACCACAATGTGCTTAGACAGCTGACAGATCCCTGATATGAGTCTCTGCAGATAGTGATGCAGTCTTGTTCTGTCTGTTTTATATGCAAGAGGCAAGGATTTCTTGGGGTGATATATTTTATTCACCAACTGTGTAGTTGGGATAAAGTTAGGCAAGCTTTACAAAGCAAGACATTCTTCCTCAGGTCCTTCCATACCTCTGTGCCTTGTATGGGAAAGAATGCATACCTGGTACAACGAAAGAACAGATGTGACAAGATTGGCTTGAAGGAACAAGTAGATGTATTTCCATAGTTGTGGCATTAAAATTTGATAACAGAGGAGAGAAGATAAATTTCACAGCATGTAAACATAACTTCAGTTTCACCAGTAGAAGGAGTGACTGTGAGTACCAGTGCTGGTAATTATATGTTTGTTTTCTATTCAATTAAATTTTTAAAACAGACTTCAAGTTTAGAGAAAGTCTGCCCAGGAAATCAAAATATTACACTAATACAACCAGCTTTGACATCAAATGTAGATTGCAACAGTTTGAGCATCTCAATTTACCATAAATTCAAATGATGATATCAAAACAGGACAAGAGGGGAGAAATAAAGAGAAAACTTGAGCATTATCAGATTGCAGCTCTGGTCCAAGCTTTGCCTATCCTGCACAATAAAGTTCTTACTGTCTATGGAACTTCAGAGAAATCAGTATCCTTAGCCTTCCCTTTGAAGTCACCAAGACCCCATTGCCTGTGATAAAAGAGTTTATTTATAACTTGCTCAGCTTATGTCTTTTCCCACTGAACCAGCAGGCTTTCCAAGGTTTGGGGATATAATTTCAAGGGCTGTTAAACCTCTGTCAAAGTTTTGTTGGCCCCCTAAGGAGCTTGACTATCCAACATTCTGTTTGCTGTGACAGGGCTTCATGTGAAAGCATTCAGAAAACTGACAGCTTCAAGTGCTAGCATTTTTATAACTCAAAGTGGCATTTAATCTGAAAAATAACATTAGGAAATCAGCATATAATTGGCTTTTTATTTCCTGTCCTTTTTTTCTTGCTATCCTGTCAAATAAGTCAAAGCACAATACTATAAATTTTTGATCTCTGTGGCAAGATGGTACATTTACATAACCCAGCAAATTTTAAAAGGCAGCTGTCAGTAATATGATGAGAGATGCTAGAGCAAGCCCTTAAAATAGGTCATAATAAATAGTGTAACAGAATCGTATGGGATAACACCTTTCTGCTGTGTATTGTTATCAGCAACCAAATCTAAGATAAAAAATCTAGACGTTCCTCTCAAACACCATGAATGTGATCTCCCATGAAGAATCTTGAGAAAACTAAGCACCTTTCTTGGACACCTTTAATAAGCAAGCCCTTTTATTGCACAAGATCTGAGTCTGGGGATAAAACTTTATCATGGTGACAAAAGAACACAGTAGAATTTGGGACAAAGTAAATCAGAATCTTTATACAGTTGTAAGAAGCTAGTACGAATCATCCTCTCTCTCAGTATCTATGGCTGATACTCTCACTTGCCTCACAAGCTGGTGTGCATGTCTAATGGCTAAATATCTCTCCATCTTTACTTGCTGTATCCCAGTCAGGGTTATGATTAGTGAAGTCCCATTGTCCATGGTGGCAGTCAGATCCATGTTTTGCTTTTCAGAGAAGTGCTGCCCAGTATAGTCACGATCCTCTGGACCAGCGGTTCTGAACCTTTTTCAGTCGAAGTACCCCTTGGACTCAGAGTGACAATTTCAAATTGTCAAGACTTTTTTTAGGCCCTTTGACCTATGTTAGGCAATGTATGAAATATATCTCATGTACCCCCTGATGAGGCTTCACATACCCCCTGGGGGTACATGTACCCCTGGTCCAGAACCGTGACTCTGGACCATCTTTCACTGTGCCACCACCTCTGTGCCATCTCTTACCACATTGTCGCCACTTCCTAATTTTGCTGTTCCTGCACTGTCTGCTGCTACACTGTTACTTCTGTGCCTGGCTGGTTCATTTCCAGAGCATCACCACCTCACCCAGCTACAGTGTTTTCAGTTCTGTGGAAGCTGGGTAAGAAGAGGGACCCTCACCACAGTTCACTCAGCTTTATTGATGTCCTCTGTAGCATCATGACAGCCACAATAACTTCCTTTCCTGTGACATTGTCATATCTAGCGGCAATGCTAGATACAGAACTTCACACACCTAACCCACCTCTTTTGACTACGGCTCTAATAGTACTGGGCAGATACTAGATCTAGGACAAGCAGTTCTCTTTTTAAAATTGAAAGGCTGTTTAGTGACATATACAGTTTTTAAGAAAGAAGTAACTCATTTTTAGATAGGAATTTCTCTTTCTCTCTCTCTCACACACACATAGAGCCAAATTCTGTTACCGATTGCATTATTGCTACATTCCAAATGGAAATGAAGCTTTACCAAAACAAAGAACAACAACAGCAACAACAAAAATAGTTGCACTAGGATATTGAGTGACACTACTCCAAATGAGGTCTTGCTCACTCTGCTGCTTCTTTTGGCTTGTCAAGAGGTGGTGGCAGACAGCTCCTTACTTTGAGCTTCAGACCACAGGCCTACAATATGAATGAGGCTCTCTTTAATAAATGGGACTTCTTGCTGTATATGTTTTCATTCCTCTTTTAGGGTTGAAATGTCTAGATTAATCACCAAATCTCTCTCTCTGTCAGGCATTCAAGACCCATAATATCTTTATAGTAATTACTTCACTGATACCATCAGCTAACCTGCACTGACAGTCAGAAATATCCAGGTTAGAAATGTGAAAGCTCTCTCTTTCTCTCTCTCTCTCCGTTTTACAAGGAAGATTTAATCTAATAATCTGTTGCCCCACAGGTGCAGAATTCCTGCAGTGTACAATGGGAGTTCTGAATATATAGAATATCAGTGTTCAGGTAATATTTTGCCATCCAGGATCTATGGTAGGTTTCTGATCAAAACGTGTTAAAACACTCAGGTCAGGTCCTAAAAATCATGACATTGGATTAAAATTCAATGAAATAAATAACACTAAAATATGTGGGGCACTTTTTGCCTTCTATTTTATTTTGAGCCTCTGGAGTTCATGTTTTGAAGCTTTTCTTACAATCATGAGAGCTAGAAACTTTAAAAAATATATATATTTCCATGTAATTACATCTAAGAATTAGGTTCTTGAGAACAATGAATAGCACATGGGTCAAGATAAATATGCAAAAGCTGGTAATATTCATTTAGGTATAAATGTATACATTGTTTACTATTTGTGATATTGTACCACAAAAAGGTCAATAACTAACTAACAAAATATGATATTTACTCAAATATAAAATGGCCCTGAATATAAATTAATGTCCCAATCACTAGATTCTATATATGGAACATTTTAAAATGTATTATAAATTTTCACATATAGAATCTAATTATTGAGGTTTGTCTTGAATATTTCCTCCTCCCACTGCTAGACCAGGCAAAATAAATCTGGGGGCTCAGATACTCCCCTTACCCTCTGCCCCAGACACCTTCTTTCCCTGGCAGCCTCTACCTCTTCTCCATACTATAAGACCTTGCTCTTTCTGAGCACATGGAAGTGAGGAGCAAATTGTAAAACACTGACCATTAAATAAACATAAATTTCCATACAGGAAAATTGCTACTGGTACCGATAGATGTATCCGATCCAAAATTGATGCATTTTACCTTTTTTGGGGACTGCTGCATGTTTTACCACAGGTACTCCATAAACATACTTTTAAGCAACACTTCTGGGCCTACTTATACATACAAACGTCAAATATTACTCCATGATATTACTCCAAAACCAAAAGGCTTATGATTTACCATATAGTTCATTAGGCTGGGCCCCACCAGTCAACAGCTTTTCAAGCCACAATTACCCCACAGCTCAGCACTACTCAGTATGTGTATTTATTCTAGATATCTCCCACAAAGGAACTATGAGCTAGTTAGTCCCCCATTCATGACTGAAACTGGGTGTCATGAATCCTGGTATTCTCCAAAAATTTATAAGCAGTTGAAGTGCAGGACAGTCTGGTCTGGCTCCACCATGTGGAGGGTGGGCCACACTAATCAAATGAAACAGGATGAGAAAGGGGAGATAGATGGATTCTGGGTGAAATTTTTAGTGCTCAATTTGGTGAGCAGCTGTTACAAGATGTTACAAGATGAAGAGATATGTCAAGTGTACATGAGACAGTACGAGGGGTGGTGAACACTGAAGAAATATGTTGGGAGTATCAGAGAATGGCGGATGATGGAAAAGAAGAGGATGGGAGAATTCTTCAGGAAGGAAGGCTGAAGATGTACAGTGAGAAGAATAAAAAAGCTGGGAGAGATGCAAAGAAAGATGCAGGATGCATGCACCCCAAAACTTTTGGCCCCTGCTTTGAGCCCCGCAACTATAGAAAAGTTGTGGACAAGTTGGAGACAGTAGAGTGGAGGGCAACAAAAATGGTTAGGAGGCTTGGGAACATGACTTATGAAGACAGGCTGAGGGAACTGGGCTTATTTAATCTGCAGAAGAGAAGACCGTGGAAGGATTTGATAGCAGTCTTTAACTACTGAAGGGTTGTTCTGAAGAGGATGGAGCTAGACTGTTCTCAGTGGTGGCAGATGGCAGAACAAGGAGCAATGGTCTCAAGTTGCAGCAAGGCGAAGTTTAGGTTAGATTTTAGGAATAACTTTCTCACTAGGAGGGTGGTGAAACACTGGAATGGGTTACCTAGAGAGGTGGTGGAATCTCTATCTTTGGAGGTTTTTAAGGCCTAGTTCAACAAATCCCTGGCTGGAATGATCTAGTTGGGGATAGTCCTGCTTTGAGGAAGGGGTTGGATTAGATGACTTCCTGAGGTAGCTTCCAACCCTAATCTGCTATGATTAAGCTGCAGAATGAAAACAGGTACCAAAAGAGCTAGAAAAACCAAGGCAAGAGTTAGAAATCTGGTTTTAAAGAAAGTTGAGAGAGAAAATGTTCTTAGCATTAACCCCCTTGGTGGGAGAAAATGAAGAGTTGTCCTGATACTTTTTGGCCAGAGTGCAGGTGGCAAAGGAGAGCTTAAAATAGTGGGGGAAGAATTTGGTTCCTGGGTGGAAAAGCAGGAGAAGGTGTTGGGGTGATGAGAAGATTTTACAGAGAGCTATATCAAAAGAAGGAAACAGACAGAAAGAAGATAACAGGTTTCTTGGAAAAGATTGAAGAGAAAGTAGAGGAGGAGGAAGCAAAGAACATGGAAGAAAACATAAGCTTAAAGGAAGTGAAGGACTGTTTATATACCCTTAAAAGAGGGAAATCACCAGGAGCAGCCAATGGAATTTTATGAGAAGTTTTGGGCATGGGTAGGGAGGGATATAGTGGAAGTTTCTGTGGAAACAGGAGAGGCAGAGAAAGATTTTACAAGAGGCACTGTGATCTTACTCTTCAAGAAAGGTGAAAAGGAACTCCTAAAAAACCAAAGACCAATTAAATTCCTTAATATGGACTATAAGTTAATGGCCAAGATGCTGACTTTGAAGATGAGGAAAAACCTCCAAAAGATAATACATGAAGACCAAGTATGCACAGTACTAGGTAGAAGGATCTCCAAAGCACTCAGAGTGATTAGAGATACAGTGGACGCATCTACACATGCACTTATGTCACATTAAATTTACTGCACAGTAAGTAATTGCGCAGTAAGCAGAAATAGGTTGGCATCTACACATGGAGGCATTAAAGTGCATTAGCACGCTGTGTGGTCTGACTTGGGACTAAAGTTAGCAAGGCATCTACATATGTGTTACTGTACATTAACTAAATGGGCATAAATTTGATACCTGCATAATGCATAAGTCCCCATAGTGCACATAATGCACATCAGCATAAGTCACCATACTTACTGCGCAGTATGTGCGTGCATGTGTAGATGCACACCCGTACTGTGCAGTAATTTCAGGTTACAACACAGTAATTTAGGTTATTGTGCAGTAACTGTGCATGTGCAGATGTGTCCACTGTCTCACATCCAAGAGAGAAAAACAAACAGTTATAGCAAACCTAGCTTTAGAAAAAGTATATGACAGACTGGGTCACGATTACATATTTGAAGTGCTAGGAAAAATGGGGTTCCCAGAGAAATTTATGGATAAAGTTATTGTATAAAGAATATACAGTTCAGCTCTAGCCAACCTTGGCTAGAGCTGAACTGTAGAAAGGTTATTGCATACAGTGAAGTCCAAAGTAACGGGCACCCAAGCGGGGCCTTTAAAATCCATACAAGGGTGAGACAAGGGTACCCCCTGTTGCCATTAGTATGTGTGTGCAGCATAGAACTGTTAGCACAAAGATTAAGAAAAGACAAGGTCATAAGTGGAGTAAAGATACCGGGACGGGGAGAGGTAAAATGAATAATATATATGGGTGATATAAATGGAGTAGTTAGTGAGAGACTTTTGATGGAAAGGGTGCTAAAGTCATCAGAGTAGGGAGAACTGAAAAGCACAATAATGGGAGTGGGGAACTGGAGGGACTTGGAGAAGTTGGGCCTTCAAATAAGAGAGAGAGCAATCAGAGTGCTAGGGATCCCAAGGATGTCAAAGGGAAAGGTAATACAAAATGGGAAAAGGTGACAGCAAGGCTATGGCAAATACTTTGGTTTTGGTCCAGAAGAACATTGTCTTTTACTGGAAAAGTGCAAACTTTTAAGGCTGTGCTACTGCCAATTATTCTATATAGAGAAATTGTGTTCCCACTGACATGGCAGCAAATAGCAAAAGTACAGAGGGAAATAAGTGTGTTCTTCTGAAATGCCAAAAGAGAAAGTTTGGCTAGAGCTGAACAGTATAAAGCAAGAGAGATGCAGGGATGGGTGCTGCCAGACTTGGGATTATTCATCTATGTGAGATATGGAAGCACAGTATGCAAGGTGGTAATGGAGGAAGAGGGGAAAACAGTACATATTGCAGCTGCAAGGAAATAGGGAGTACATTAGACCTCTCTGAAGAGTCCATGGGCATGGGAACCGCTGATTCATTACATCAGGATGGAAGGATTGATGCAGAGGTATAAACTAGGGAAGGTAGGGATGGATTTCCTGAAGGATCACAAGAAATTGATGAAAGTGGTTAGGGAGAAAGACAGGATGGTGCTGGGGAGAAACTTCACAGAAGGACAAGTGAAGAAGGTGGGGAGCAGTGGCAGGTAAACAACCAAAAGGCAAATATGCTGACCTATTGTGGATGGTTGTAAGAAATACATTGCTGCTGAGAGACGTGTAATATAGCTGGGGCTTGATGAGCTCATCAAGGTGCCCAAGTAAGAAGTGCAGGGAAGAAGAAATGGTGGGATATGTTTTGGAAGTGAACATAGGAAAAGGGAGTGTGGGAAAGGATACACTGCTTCCTGAGCATCTTTAGCCCAGGAGATAGTACTATATGGACTCATGGCAAAGGGACTGGAGGAAATGTTATTAAGGACTTTTTTAGTATGTGTTAAAACTAGTTTATGGAAAGTAAGAAAACTCTGGTTGTTTAAGGGTTGGCTTTTACTGAAAGAGAGTGCCAGAAGCTGGGGGTGCATGAACAGAAATAGTACATTGATTGGGACAAAGACAAGATTGGAGAAGAAGTGAAGGAAAAAGGACTGGACACACTTGTTTCACTAAACCAACAGAGAGGACTGATGGGAGGGGCAGAGAGTTTCAGATAGTTACTGAGGTAACATTTTTCCTGGGATTCTGTATGAAGAAAGAAATGTCAGTAAGAGTATGTTTTCTTGTTGGTAGTTGATGTACATTGTTTAAAGTTTTAATATATATAGTTGTATGTTTTTTATATGTAGCGGTTTCTGCACTATGAATTCTTGGTAAAATAAGGATGCTCAATATTTGTAGCTTTGTAGATGTAGGGTGATAAGCAGGGATCCAGGTTTTCTGTTTGCCACAGAAAAACATGGGAAAATGTGGATTTTCAAGAGAAAAACATGGATTTTTTTCTTTAAAGGAAAACATGTGGGAAATGGTGGGTTTCTCCTTGTAGGCTGGCAGAGTTCCAGCCTGTAAGTGGCTGGGGGGAGTGGGAGGAAAGCAATCACGCAGGGGGCACCCCGTGCATGTGCACGTGCACACATATACAAGTGGCAGCCAAGCAGCATGGAGATCAGGTCCTGCAGTTCCCTGCATGTAAGTCTAGGGGGATTGAGGACCCCATAGTGAGGGAGGGAGAGAGGGAATTGGGCAGGGCTGGGGATGTTGCTCAGCTGGGGCAGTGCGTGGGGCCTGGGCAAGGGTGAAACTGGAAATACACAGCTGTGGGGCCCAGGTGGTGAGCAAAACAGAGTTATGGGCAACTCATCTGGGGGATGACGGGGAGAGGGGCTGGCTCCCCGCCACTGCATGCACTCCCATGGGGGCAGAGCTGACCTGAGCAGGGTGCAGGGCCCCACCCCAGCTCGGATCCTGTACACCCTGGATGTGAAGAAACCACTGCCAATGGCGGTGGTGCCGGCGGCAGGGGGGGAAGGGTAGCAGGCTGCTGGGTACAAAGCCAGTGGCAGCAGCACAGGGTCACTGTAGCCACTCCAGCTGGCTCCACAGGGCTCCTCAAAGTTTGGGGCCCATGGTAGTCGCCCCGATTCATCCCCCGCTAGGGATGGCCCTGTGTGGGGGCATGGGAAACATGTGCCCCCCAGATTTGTGAATGGGGTGGGGGCAGATGCGGGCTGCCCACTGCAGGCTCTGGGCACCCCACCCTGTTGCCTTCGCCTTGGGGGCCTCTGCAGCCCAGTGGGCAGGACCTAGTATGGCAGGGCAGAGCAGGGCAAGGAGGCATAGTATCACTGCCAGGAGTCCTGAACCACCATGGTGAGGCACCCCCTGCCTTCCCAGAGGCAGTGAGGGTGGTAGTGCAGAGTTGTGCCCCCCACTGCTGCTGGGTGGGCAGGGGGCATCTTGCCATGGTGGCACGGGGCTTTTGGCTGCAGCATTGAGCCATCTCACCCTGCCAGGGCTCAGGTATTGCTGGGGTGGGGGGACAGGGCTGCAGACAAGGGTCCCTGGCCCCATAGCCCTGGCAGCTGGGGGCCCCCTCTGGCAGAGCTGGGGGTGGGGGGCAGAGGGCTGCAGATTGTGAGGGGTACCAGCAGGGGTGGGTGAGCTGTGGGTTGGGGAGTGAGGGACACTGGCAGGACCAGGGGGCTCTGGGTTGGTAGTGAGGGGCACAAGTAAGGCTAGAGGTATGGGGGGATGTCGATGGTGGGTGACGGGCATTGGCAGGGACAGGGGCTATATATATAGCGGCATTTCATTTTAATTGTAGAAAAATGTGGATTTTGGGTGTTGAAATCAGAGAATTTGGGATTTTTTTCTCAGAGGATATGTGATTTTTAAACAGGAAAAAACCAGGATCCCTGGAAATAAGTGTGTTTTTAATAAAACTTGTAAAAAAATAAAAATAAAAAAGTTCCAATCAGCATCTCAGCTTTTTTGGCTAAGATCAAATGTACCATTTTTTATCACCAAGACTAAGAACAGGCATTCAAAAAGCCAGAGCCTGAATCAGTTCTTTGCAGGTTCATTCAGCCTGCATAGATTAACCGAGAAGCAAGCAAATAGACATTCACTTTTGATTCTGGAAGTACAGCCACATGTATGCAGTGTCGCAGACTAGAATGTGGAGGGCACTAGATCAACCCCTCCCTTCTCTTAGGCAGTGGCCAGAAGGCTGGAGGGAAGCTGAGCTGAGGAGGGGTGGCAAGGCCAGGCCCCAGCAGGCCACTGAGTATGATGGGGGAGAGGTTTAAATCCCCACCCTGGCCTGTACGGTCCTCAGCCAGGGTGTACCTGGAGAGGGAGTGGAGAAGCAGTCTCTGCCAGGCTTTTCCCTGCTCACCACTCAAGCAGTGGGGAGTGTGGCCAGATCCTGGCCTGAGGCTATCATGCTGACATGAAGGAGAGGAGGGAGAGGGATTTAATCCCCTCTCCCTCCCTTCTCTCACCAGCATGGGACCCCAGGCAGGGTCTGCCTAGCATGGGCACAGCAGCCCCTGCCAGGCCTCCCACTACCTTGCCACTCAAGCAGCAGGAACAGGGAGTATGGCCAGATGTTGGTACCCTGAAGTGAAGGAGGGGGTGGGTTTAATCCTACTGGCATGGGACCCCAGCTGGGGTCTGCCTGGCAATGGTGCAGCAGTCCCTGCCAGGCTTCACCCCCCCAACCAACTCATGGCTTGAGTGGCTGGAGTGGGGTCATGACCAAATGCCAGTAGCCTGAGGCAAAGAAGGGGAAGGGGGAGTTAATCCCCACTCCCTGCCTTCTCCCTGGCATAGGACCCCAGCCAGGGTCTGCCTGGCAGAGGCGCAGCTGTCTCTGCCAGGCTCCCCCCACTCCACCCCTACTGATTGCTCGAGCGGCAGGAGTGAGGGGCATGGCCAGATGCAGGTATCCTGAGGTGAAGGAGGGGAGGGGGGTTTAATTCCCCCTCCCTCCCCTTTCCTACCAGCACAGACCCCAACAGGAGTATGCCTGTGGGGTGCAGTCCCTCCCAGGCTGTTGTCCCCCCCATTCCCTACTCCCTCCTTGATCAGAAAGCAGGGGGCATGACCATGCCCCTGTTCAGGGCCAGTGCACTGAGCTGGGGATGCGGGGTTTAAACCCGCTCCCACTCTCTCCCCTCTGCCTGAGCATGCCGGCTCACTCCAACCCCTCCACTCCAGTGGGAAAAGTCTGGCAGAGGATACTTCCCCAGCAGGCAGACCCAGCTGCAGCCCTCAGCCAAGTTTTCCACTCCTACCCCCTTGTCAGCCAGCCCTCACTGCCCCAGCTAGGGAGCAGAGAGGCAAGGCCAACCCTGCTTTCTGGAGCATACAGCACAGCCTAGCCCAGGGCTGCAAAGCATCCTGGGATGCTGGGGGACTGTGATTTAACTTGAACCAGGAAGGGGTCTGGGACAGAAATTTCATAAACTGGTTTGACCCAAATCAGTTTAAGTCTGATGCTACATTCAATCAGGTTTATCTTAAACCAGTTTCAGCCATTTTGAAACTGGTTTATGTGCACTGAACTTGTGTTCTGTTATAGGTTTAAACCAGTTTCTGATCACTTAAACTGGTTTATGTGTAACTTCTGTTCTGGACAGTGTCAGGGCTGGCTCTGGCCCTCCTGGTGCTGACCCAGGATTGCAGTGCCTCCAGGTCCAGTGCCAGTTCCCTGCAGAGGGGACACTCACCCATTTTTTTAAAGGCCACAAAAAATGCTTCCCATCAAGTATTTTTGGCACCAGGGGAGGGTGTTGGAACTTGCTCCGGCCTCTCTGCATGGCAGTCTAGTATTGTAGTACCTCCAGGCCCGGTGCCTATTCCCTTCCTGGGGGAGCAACTCCCCCACCTTTTTTTAATGACCAGTATAGGCCATGTGTTCTATAGTTATGCTCAGTGCTGGCTGCATTTAATCAACTTCATAATTGGTTTCCATTCCTGAGCATATGCTGCTTTTGGCAGCAGTTTAATGATAGCCAATGTAATTAATGAGGTTTTCTTATATGTGTTATAAGATATGGGGCTAAGAAACCTCATCTTGTATTTGAGTAAATACATTACTACTATTGAATACTGGAGCAATTAAATGCAATACATGCTTCAGTTAGTAGACAAACTTCAGAAAACATTAAGAGAATGGAGATGTTACATGTTTTAGCTAGCTTAAATAAATAATTCATCTGAAACATACTAACTGCCTGTTTCCATCACAATACAACAAGCTCAATAGGACAATATCTATAATGTCACTGTAGCCATAAAAATACTTGTCACTAAATAAGTCAACCTAAATACTTTCTGCTCAGTCCACTGCTAAATGAATTATTTCTGTGGACTTCTGTTGGCTTCAGATCATGCCCTTTGGGAGAGCGCAGAGTGGGAGATCTTGGCACTGATGTTGAAATGCAAATAAGGAACTAGATAAGTGACTTCACCTTTCCATGGGGTAAATCCTTAACTGGTATATTTTCAGGTAGTGATCTGCCCTCGTATCTTTATTTTCCAGCCCTCATATGTTAATCATCCTATTTATCTGCAGCACAGAATGTTTCAAGGTAATACTTGTAACGTGTTTCTGAAATAGTGGACAAAAGTTACTATAAAAGAGAAACATTATTATTATTGTTAACTAACAAGATCTTCAGGTTATCCTAGGCTATTAAAACACAGTGTGAAGTATTTTATATTGGGCCTACATATTGACAACAATGTATTGATTTTTTCTTGCTTTGACGTCAAAGTGCTTGAAAAATGTTATCTGGGAAAATAAATACTCTGTCACCATGACCATATCTGTTTGTATTGTGTATCTGTGAAAAAAGAGACTTGCTCTTGCGATGTGGTTGCACCCATGGCTGACTTAGGTAATGACAGCTTTGGAAGTCAATTTATATTTTAATCAGGAAATGACTCAGAATATTTGAAGTCTTACTTCAAAGCCCATTCCTTTACAGTTTGCTAAAAATGATATCATATCTTTAGAATGTTAAATTAAACAATTGTGCTGAGGCTAGAACTTGTTTCTGATTGTGCACTTTACCTATTCACTTATACTGATTTTTTCCTTACCATTTATAAATATATCCTGTGACAATATTTATCAGACCCTGGGACTTAGTGAATAGAGTGTTACACATATTCCCCAATTCTAGAAGACTTTTTCCAGTAATGCATGTCATACTACTTTATGTATTGTAGTACATCTCATTTGCTTGAAGTGCCTTAGAATTAGGGTGTTGTGCTTTTAATGAATCTCCTGATACCACATTCCATTATTATATAATAGCTGTGATAGAATCCCTTCATACAAAGGCAATGATAAAAAAGATATGGCCAATCAGAATAATTTTACAAATGGTTAAATTACAGTAGATAGGGAAATATTTTAATAATAAAATGAAGTTAATATAGCCCAGAACCAATGTGAATGTAATCCCTAAGGAAGACTATCTGAGGAAACATACCAAATTTTTGGCATACTGGACTCATTGCACTTTCCACAATGCTGTTATATATTTTCTGTATGAAAGTCTAAAATGTTAAGTCTTGCATTTAGCAGTTAAAAAAATACAGGAGATTTAAAACAGCAACAGTTCTGCTGTATGCCTCTGGAATTTTTGGCAATTCTATCTGAAGCATGTGATCCATCTTAAAAAAGTAAAATAGACTGAGAATGCCATTCTAGGGTTAATGAGATAAATTAGTAGATTTATTTTAATCCCTGGAACAGTTCAGAGATTTGTAGGTACTATGATAGTACATATTATTACTATTAAATATTAAAAATATTATTACTATTGTTGTGATCAGTTTTAATATTAATAATGCTTGGATCCTGTGGAATTTCAAATGTCCATGAGCTGAAGCTGCCCTCTCATCTCCTACCCTGGGTTGCTGACCCCTTTGATGAATGATCTGAAGAAGCTCTGCAAAGAGAAACTCTCAGAAGGGCAATACAACATATAATGTAAATAGGGTTCCTGTCATTGTCGGCATTACTGTTTTGGCACCTGGATACTACAATGGTGCATGTTTTAGGAGTACATAAAATAGTTAAATGGTTTGTTCAACAAATAGATATTTAAGCAATATTAATCATACTATTCCTACCTGGACCCTTACCAACATTGATTTTAAGTTTGCTCTACTGATTTAAAAAAAAAACCCAAAACACTTAGTGATACAGGCCACTCACATTATCTGGGAATTTAAAAGGTAGTCAGAGGTAACTCAAGTTCATGACTCTTTCTTGGACACATTTCACAAGTAAATAAAGCTAATTCCATTTTAACTACGTTTTCTAATTATTTCCACTTTCCAAATAAATAAAGTTATGTGCCATTTCAGTGTCATTATCTGTAGTCAACTTATTAGCAATATGCACCAGAATTATACAGCAGTGGAGAACAAATTGCAAAAGATGTCTAAATGTCTGCTTTAAAGAGTACAAGGTAAAAAGCAGTATTGGTGTACTGGAGGGAAAGATAGATTTTATTTGAAATGTGGACAGAATAGTAAAATTGCAGCATGACACTTCAAGAATGAGAAATGTCTAAAATCAAAACGTGGATTGTAATGATCTGGAAAAGTGGCAGTGTTCTACATTTTAGGCATGAACACACTTCAAAAAGTGTTGTAATTTGTAAACATGTTTTAGAAATGTTTGTATAACCAAAATAAAAATGTAAATAGTACTGTGTCTTAAGGCATTTCATAGCACCATGATGAGGGGCAGAAGGTGATTTGGAAACATGAGCAGAATTAAAAGTATACAAAGGATAATTATCCTCTGCTCTTTGCTGACATTTTTGAATAAATATTCATGCTTTTTAATTTTGATATAGAAGAGTAATAAGGATGTAGCATGCAATCAAAATGCCTGTGTCAGAAGAGCAATTTAGTTTTCATGAAACTAGTTACAATAAATAAAACAGATTAATTAGTTAAATAGACAATCCTTATGAGATTTTAGCTTACAGTTTGATATTGTATGACAAAATGCACTGTTCTTAATGGCTTCTGAGAAACTACAATTTACTTAGCTTTAATTGTCAGCTAAGCCCCATTACAAGGTTCTGTGAGATCTCCCTTTCACATATGAAGCCACTTCAGAGTCAGCAGCCAAATTTACTTCTAAATTAGTACCATAATAGAGAAGTTCACTTACATTCACTTCAGCTTGGCTCCATCCAATGCAGTTGACACATATACAGGCACAATGTGACAAAAAAGGTCACTGAACAATTGAGAATATTATTATCAGAGGTGTAACTAGTAGACTATGTGACCTGGGAAACGGGAATGTGGGCAGGGGAACCTGAGGTTTTGACCACATGGAGCAGAGCAGGGGTAGAGTGCTGCTGCAAGGTGAGGTATCATTGCCAAGAGCCAGGTTAACCAAGCTTTGGCCTCACAACTACCACAGTTGTATATGGTGAGAGGGGATCCAAAAGCTCTCAACTTGACAGCTGCAGAGCCAGGGAAGAGTTAATCTGGCCTTTACCAGCAACACCTGACACCTCCATATGCAGAAGTGGTGTTTTCCAGGGAAGAGTCCTTCCTCCTGGCACAGTGGCACAGGCAGCAAGGAAGATATCCACGTGCTGCCTTCTGAAGAATCCCTCAAAGACCTGGCATAGATACCATGCTGGGGGTCATATCCAGGCAAAAGCCATAGCAACTGAAAAGGCAGCATTGGAATGGCCTGCAAATGAGGTAGGTTTCTAAAGCTAAATTTCTCTGAGAGCCCCTCCAAAGCCTGGAGCAGTACAAGATAGGGAAGAAACAAAACTTGGCTCTTAGGGATACAGTACAGAGTGTCAACCCAGATACTTACCACCCTTATCTGCCCATCAGCACTAGTAAGCCAAAGGTAATTCTTCCACAGAAATGGGAGGGTTGTTTAAGGAGGGATCAGGTAGTTAGCATTCTCCACCAGAAGAAAAACATGACACAAACCACATCCAAGGATTTGGAAGGTGTGCACACAAAATCATTTCATTTAAAATTTCTAGTAATGTCCTGTTTCAGGAGAAAAGCTTTTAAAGGAATATCTTTAAACATTCTTCTGCTTCCAGGTGACATGAGGAAATGCTGAGTTATGCCAACATTTTAAAATGAGTATATCTTTTTCAAATTTCAGTTATTTTTAAGCTCTGGAGATGGTTTTGCATCTGTTCTCATGTTGCCCCAAATAGTTCAGCCATTTCTGACTGGAACTAGGATTTGGTTCTAGGCTATGCTCTTGGTTTTCTCAGCTGTTACCTTTATGAGGTTTATTCTGACAGACTAACCATAATTCCCCAAAGATGAAAAAACAGTTGACTCTTATAGTTTCAAGGAACGCATTTTTGCAGTGATATCTTTTATTTGACCAACAGTATGGCTGGCATAGCTTTTGGGTGTCACAGGGTGTATCTACACAAGATGCTTATTGTGCATCGGCTTGTGACCATGGAGCCAGTGAACAGGGACTACTAACAGGGGAAGCTGTTTGCTGGCAGTTTGCTGACCAGTTTGTGGGTAGTAGCATAGCCAATTACCACACAATCAGTCTTGGGTGTGGTAGCAACTCATCTTTCCTGCAAGCATCCTGGCATCGCCGAGACCTCCACCCAGACAGATCCCGTGGCCCCAGACTGCAGGGGCTGTCTGGCATGGCTGCTGGCAACTATGCATGGGGGTACCCCCACTTGTGGGGTATGTTCCCTGGTGGAGTCTCTGAAGGGCCAAGTGTGGGAGCTTGAGGAGGAGGTATGTCAGCTACACACCATCAGGGCCCATGAAGATTACGTCAACAGCTACTACCAGACCCTACTCCAGGAAATAGAGAAGAAGAAGGTGGAGGAGAAGGTGGCCATGAAGAAGACTGGCCACAAAGACCCTCCTAGAGCTACCTGGAAGACTAGTCTCCAGATCCAGAGCAAGCAGAGCTAGGGCTACTCCTCCCTTAATGCTGCATAACAGGTATGCTCCCTTCTTCACGCATTAGGAGACTCTGACAGAGACACCAGAGGAGGAGGTAAGTACTCAGGAGGTAAGTACCCCCACCCCTAAGAGGGGACGCTGGGTGGTGGTCATGGGGGACTCTCTCCTAGGGGCACGGAGGGACCTATCTGCTGTCCAAACCCCTTGGCCCGAGAGGTCTGCTGCCTTCCTGGGGCTTGCATCTGGAATGCTGTGGAGAGGATCCCCAGGCTTGTTCATCCCTCTGACTACTACCCCATGCTCCTCATCCATGTGGGCATGAACAACATGGCCAGGAGTAATCCGGGCCGGGTTATGAGTGACTACAGGGCTCTGGGGGCTGGGCTCAAGGGACTGGGAGCTCAAGTAGTTTTTTTTCTTCTGTGTTCTCTGTGCAGGCCATGGACTCAAGAGGGAAGGTTGTGTGGAAGAAGTAAACAGATGCCTCCAACAGTGATGCTACCACAAGGGCTTTCTTCAACCACAGCACACACTTCAGGGAGAGAGGACTCCTGGGACAAGACAGCATCCACCTCACGTGGAGAGGTAAGTCCCTGTTCTCAGCCAGGATGGCTGATCTACCAGAAAGGGCTTTAAAATGACTTTTCTGGGGGGACGGAGAAACTCCAAGTGGAACATGCCTGGGGACTGGCACACAGGAAAACATCCACATGGAGGACAATAAGAAGTCCTTCTTTAGCTATGAAGGGAGCAGAAGGAAAACAAATGGAAGTATGGGGCCCCTGCTTAACACCTTGGGACAGCTGGTAATGGACTTTCAGGAAAAAGCTGAACTTCTGAATGCCCACTTTGCTTTGGTATTTCACCGGACCAGGGGGAAAGACAAGCAAGATAAGGATCACAGGGAGCATTGTGGGAATGATAGCCTTCCCACTGTGAATGCTGAGCTGGTGCAAAACCAAGTAGAAAAGCTATATATTTATAAGTCAGCAGGACCAGATGGACTTCACCCAAGAGTGCCAATGGAGCTGGTTGAGGTCAGTGTGGAACCCCTGGCAAAATTCTTTCAGAAATTGTGGCACACAGGGGAGATCCCCGAGGATTGGAAGAGGGCCAACATTATGCCCATCTTCAAGAAGGGGAAGAGGGAGGATCCAGGCAACTATAGGCAAATCAGCCTAGCCTCCATCCCAGGGAAAATCCTGGAAAAACTCATTAAAGAATCTATGTGTGATACACTCATTGAGGGTAAGATTCTGAATGACAGCCAGCATAGATTTGTCATGGGTAGGTCTGGTCTTACCAAGCTCATCTCCTTCTATGAACAGGTCTCTCGACACCTGGACATGGATGAGAAGGTTGACATTATATACCTAGACCTCCAAAAAGCTTTTGATTTAGTATCCCATGATATCCTTGCATGGTAGGACCCAGAGAGTTCTCATAAATGGATCTGTGTCATCCTGGCAAGAAGTGGCCAGTGGTGTCCCTCTGGGGTCCATGCTTGGACCAGTGCTTTTCAACATCTCTATCAATGATTTGGATGTGGGGGTGAAAAGCTCGCTGGCCATGTTTGCGGATAACACCAAGTTATGGGGGAGTGTGGCCATGCCAGAAGATAGGTTGCAGATACAGGCGGACCTGGACAGGCTGGAGAGTTGGGCTGACTGGAACTAGATGAAGTTCAACACTCAGAAATGTAAGGTGCTTCATCTGGGGGCAAACAATCTCTAACATACCTACAGGCTTGGTGGCAACAATCTGACTTGCACCATAGCCGAAAGGGACCTGGGGTAGTGATCGACCATTGGATGAACATGAGCTGGCAATGCGAAGCTGTGGCCAGCAGGACAAACAACACGCTGGCGTGCATTAACCATTGCATCTCATGCAAAACTAAGGAAGTGATACTCCCACTGTACTCTACACCGGTGAGAGCACAGCTGGAGTACTGCATCCATTTCTGGGCACCGCACTTCAGCAAGGATGTAGAAAAACTTGAGAGGGTCCAGAGAAGAGCCACCCATTTGATCAGGGATTTGCAAGACAAGCCATAAGAAAAGAGGCTGAGGGACTTAGGCCTCTTCAGCCTACAGAAGAGAAAGTTGAGAGAGGCTTGGCAGTGGCTTACCGCTACATCAGGGGAGTACATCAAGAACTCGGTGAACAGCTGTTCCCCAGGACACCCCTGGGGAAGACCAGGACCAATGGATACAAACTCTTAGAAGGTTGCTTCAGGCTCAATTCTGGGAAAAACTCCTTCATGGTCAGGGTGTCCAGACTGGAATAAACTCCCTCCAGTGGTGGTGTAGTCACCTACCCTGGAAATCTTCAAAAGGCGACTGAACAATCACCTTGCTGGGGTCAGTTGACCCCAGTTGTCTTTTCCTCCCTAGTGCAGGAGGACTGGACCCGATAATCTACAAAGCCCCTTCCAGCCCCTAACAATCTATGAATCTATAATAACACTGTGTAGTAGCGTGTCACAGCAAAAACCATGCTAATATCCCACTGCACAGTGTTACTAGGCTAATGTGCAGTAAGCATCATCAAATAACCATGTGCGGGCATTACTGCGCAGTAACTTTAGGTACTGTTCATTTAGTGCTTTATTAAGGAAATACTAAACTAAATGTGCAGTATCTAAGGCAGGCAAAGTACTTTGGGTAGATTTAATATCTTTTATTAGACCAACTGAATAGTAGAAACAAAATTCTTTACAAGCTTTTGGGCAGAAGCACTCTTCTTTAGGCATAGGGAGACTCCATATTTGTTCTGAGATGTCCAGGGAATGAAAGAAGCTATAAGTTTGACAGGAGGTCAGTGAAAATGTAAATAGGTGGAAATTAGGAAAAGAATGGGTAGAGAAGGGAGGGGAGAAAGGGGAGGAAAAATATAAATGGTAAGTTCAGGCAGGTACCTGGTGAATCAGATGTCAAGCAGGTTATAATAGGTCATAAATCCAATCTCTATATTGAGTCCATGATTTTTTGTATCCAATAGATTTATGAAGTGAAATTCATAGGCTCATCTACAAAAGGTATTCTGTAAGTTCCTTTTGAGGATTAGAACTGAGAGGTTAGAGAGAGAGTGATTGTCTTGTGAGAAGTGGGCACTCAAAAGTAAGTGGATATTTTTGTTTTTGATGGATTTTCGGTGTGCGTTCATTCTGGTATGCAGTTGTTGTTTGGTTTTTCCTACATATTTTCCACCAGGGCATTTGGTGCACTGGATGAGATATATAACATTTCTGGAGGTGCAGGTGTAAGATCCAGGAAGGGTGATGGTTCTGTTGGGGGGTGTGGTTATGTTGGAGTGGTGGGGATGTGTTGGCAGGTTTGGCATTTCTTGTCCTGGCATGATCTGGACCTGATCCATTTGGTTGTGTTTTGGGTCATAGGGAGTTTACTTCTGGTGATGAGGTTAGCGAGGTTTGGTTCTTGTTTAAAGGCTAGGATGGGTGGTTCTGGAAAGATCTCTTTAAGAGGTCTTTTTCTAGTATGGGTTACAATTGTTTGAGGATTTTCCATGTAGGTTCCAGGGAAAGGTGGATGTCATAACTAATGGTGTGTGATTCATGGAGACTTTATTTTTGTACTGCAGCAAATCTTCACATGGTATCCAGGTGGCTCTTTCAAATGTACAATCTCTCTCTCTTGAGAAGTATCCTTGTTGAGTGAAGGCCCTTTTGAGATTTGTGAAGTGGCAATCTTTCATTCCTTGGAGATCTCACAACTACAGAGTCTCCCTATGCCTGAAGAAGGGCGCTTGTGCCTGAAAGCTCGCAAAGAACTTTGGGTAGACTCGATATCTTTTATTAGGCCAACTGAGTAGTTGAACCAAAGAACCTTGCCTGCCTACGTCCTTAGACCAACACAGCTACAACCAAAAACCCTGCAGTATCTAAGATGCATTAATAAATGTGTAGACATGCCCACTGTATTGTTTTCTTCTGCCTTCCTTATAGTCTCTCAGTCATTTGACTTTGCCATAATAGGTGTCTCCTCAAAATCACATCTTTCCTTGATGCTAGTAGGCTGAATAAACTATGTAGTGCCTTGTCTATAAGGCTAGAAACAGACATTGCATTTATCCCTCACCAAGTTGTGCCTGGTTTTGTCCCAGAACAGAAATATTCTGGGATTGGGATATACACACACCACCTTTAAGATGGGCGGCTGAATGCACTGCCACTTTTCTGCCATTGATTCAATGATGTAATCCCAGGACCACCGTTCAGATGCACTTCGTGATGTCCCAGGATAAACGGTTAGTACTTCTTATCCCATGAACCTTTTCAGGATTTATCCCAGGACAATGGACATGGACATCTGAATGTTTGTACTTTGTCCTAGGAAAAATGTTTGTTTTTATAACATTTTTATACATGTGTAACTTCATTGTCTCAGTTGTAGTTATTCATGATATAAGCCTTACAAGGAGTAGTGCAAGTGTGGCTCCCACTGACTGTGATTACTTTATATTACTGAATTAGCATTTCTCATATTAAAGGCATCTTTTCCACAAATACAGTTGCTAGTAGCAGGGTAAGAAATGATCAAAATGGTAGTGGAGCTGCTAAAAGTTCCACAGTAACCTCAGATTGGTTTGATCATGTGTCATGGGGTTCAGATCATCAAAACTATGGAAGTGCGATAATAGCATCCCTACATAAACCTAAGGGTATGGACACACGAACATTTGGAACTCTTTGAAAATGGGAATGTTTCAAAAGGGCAAGAACTGATTCTTTCTAATTGTTATTTGTGAATGAGGAGATCAAATGTAGCAAAACTGCTCCAGCTTTAAACTTAGATGAAGGAGTATTAAAGTGATTTCTCTACATTTGAATCATTTTCAGCTCATTCACACATAACAATTAAACCATACCAGCTGCTGCCCTTTTGAAACAGCCCCAAATGTTCATGCGTCCACACCCTGAGACCTGATCTTTCTCTCTTTTATAGTTTTATACTATAACTCCATGAACTTAATTGTGATTATGCTTGATTTATATTCATATGTGAAGAGAATCAAGCCCCTACTATTTTCTACTGTTTGCCTTTTTTTCTAAATGGAGTATTTATATAATAAAGTTGCAGTAGAAGCTCTTTAGCATGCAGTACTATGCTCCTTGTAGGGGCTCCAGCTAGCTTCTGAGCAGTGGTGAAAGAGAAGGAAATTCTTATCCTCTCCCACTCCTTCCTTACCCACAGAGGAACACACCAGACTCACCCCACAGTTTGAAGGTAAAAATATGAGTTCTAATGAGTAAATTGTTCTGAATAGGATTTTTATCAATGTATTTACAGGACATCCAAAAATTGGGGTAAATAAGTGATGTTTCAATAATCTGAAGAGTTGACACAAGCTATTTATGCTGCAGTGGAAAGGGTACAAATTTCTGCCTGTGACTTAGAAAGAAGACATCTTAGGGATTCTATACACAGGATTGCACTGTATGCTGTGCTCACTTATACTGTCAGCTCACTTTCTGAACAGCCTCTCAACAAAGGCATTGTTTTACATTCTCAGCTTTGTACGTTCTCAGATTCTGACTGATCACAGAAATGCTTGGGGACCTCGTATAGCTTAGTCATGGTGAAACATCAAAGTAGGCCAGGAGATTAACAGCATAGACAGGCACATGGATCTCAGGGAAAACTTCAAACAATTTGAGTGATTTGGTCCAGCTAAAGTTCCCTAAGAAAAACATCACTTCTTATATGAAACTTGACCCTTGAAAAATGTTAATATATTTTTAACGTGATCACCTCACTATCTGTTGTTTTACAGCACTTCTAGGGGACTTACTCATCATTTCTATAAACACAGTTACTTCCTGACTTTATTCAATTGCTTAGAAAGAAAGAAGCATGGCAGTTGTTATATTTGACTCCAGTACAATAGCTAGAGAAAGGCTTTAGGAGTTGGAGAAAAATCTGGAATTTTGATGACAGTAAAAACAATAGCAATGCTTTGCTTTTCATTCTTAATAGATGCTCTCAGTTTAAAAAACCCCCCATATTTTTAATGTTGTTATCAATAATAATAGTTCCATAGACTACTTAACACTGAAAGGATTTTTTAAAATTTGTTTTTCTCAAGAATTGGATGCCATAGAATATTTTCAAATATTTATTTTAAAACTACAAAATTTGTTTCAACAGTATTAATTCTCCATGAATATTCATATAACCACATTTTCCAATACAAACTTTTTTTTAAATGGCTGGAACTTACCCACATACAGAAAATCAAAGCAATGGCTATGAAGCATTAATATCCCATTTAACCCTGATTATGGGGAGCAGTAAGTATATCTTTGCGACTGAAGGGGTTTTTTTACCTCTTCCACAAAGAATGAGTCAGTCTAAAACAACTTATACTCCACAACAATCACTCCTATAGCGACTTGTAAATGTATAAGTATCAGGGCCTTGCAACACGTTACGCTGTAAGCCACACAAATGTTAATCAGCTTAGTGTTGTTTGGTTTAGTGGAGCAGTTGAACATTAAGGTGAAAAACCATCTCTACCTTCACCTGTGTAGCTGTGATTCTGGAGAAAAAATGATCAGGCATTTTTTTTCTCTGAAGCCCGCCCTCTGCACTGCCTAGCCAGGCTGCTGGCCACCCAGATGCTGCCTGAGCTCTGAGGGGACCGATCCTTTTTTTCTCCAGAGTTGGCCCCCTCATGCTGCAGCTGGCAGGAGCAGAGAGCCAGCCTAGGTGGCAACGGGAGGCGCTGCAGCTGCTGGGCACTCTGTGGCTGTGGTGCTCACTCTGTCAAACATCCCTGGGGAGCAACGCAATGTGCCCAGCCCCATTGCATCCCAGCATCCCCACTGGCCCTGACTCAGGAGAGGCTGCTGCATCCTAGGATGTTGAAGGGCTTCAACTTTGGCAGATCTCTAGAGGTAGGGCCTTTGACAGCCAAAGAGCAACTACCAAGAATGACCTTCCATGTGTTTTCCCCAAGTAGGAATGGCATACAGACGTTACTCACAAGAGGTTGGTCTTGGGTGACCTTAGTGATCATGATGGGGCACAGGGGAGAGGGCAGTCCTTTAAGCATGCAGGGCTCAGATGGTTTAGGGCTTTATGGGTCAAAACTAGCACCTTGAATTGCACTAAGAAAGCTACCAGGAGGCAGTGCAGACTCTGGAGCACTGGAGTTATGTGCTTTTGATGACCCGCCCCCATTGGAAGGCAGACTGCCACATTCTATACCAGCTGCAGCCTCCACATAATTTTCAGCACCAGCACCATGGGACCATGGGTGACTGGTGCCTCTTGAATCAGGGGGAGCACGTGCCCCCCTGACACCAGTCAGCAACTGGGGGAGGGGGTCCCCCAGTGGCCGATCCCACCGACTGGGGGGGGTCCCCCAGCGGCTGATCTCACTTACCAAAAAGTGGCAATGCTGCTTCCAGAAGTGCTGTGGCCACTTCCGGAAGCGACACGGCCGCTTTTGCTGGCGGCCCTGTTCCCCAGCCAGTGCTCACGGGGCGGGGGCACTGGTGCTCCCACCTGCCCCTCTGCCTGCTGCCTAAACAGGGAACACAGCCTGACAGGGGATGCACCAGTGCTCTCAGGGGGTGGACATGCACCCCCTACATGTCGCCCCAGTTTGGGACTACCGATACAGAAACATGGCAGCAGAAATACAGCAGTATAGCTCCCTTGTGCAAAAGCAGCTCTGCTGGCAGAAAGAGTTCTCTTGCTGCCCAAATTACCCCAGCTAGTCTCAATGGCAGAAACTTGAACAGAAGCATCCCTCTTCTACTAGCATAGATACATCAGTTGTGTAATCCTTAACAAACATAGCTATGTCAGAAGTCTGTGATGTATACAAGTCCCTACACCTTGGAATAAATCCCAGCTACATTGAAACAATGGGAATTTTGTCTGTGACTGCTGGTCCAGAATTTCACCCCTTCTGTGTTTTAATGATAGACTTCTGAAAATTGATTTGCACAACTATGGCCTATACCTCCACATGATTCAGCAACAGCCAATTATTTCAAATGGAAAATGGTTATGGTTTGGGGGAAGGTAAATGGGAGGAAGGTAAAAAGAGATGTAGTCTATTCTCGTTAGATATTTGAAACTTTTTTCCCAGATTAGCAGGCCAGTCCTGAATTTCTTCACGAGTTAATATGGTTGTGTTGGGCAGTCCAAGTAACATTGATTGAAAAGGATGAGGTGTGCATGGTGCATTTAAATGTGCTATTAATGTGATTTAGGCTTACTGCACAGTAAAACACAGTTCAGTAAGCCATTCCCAGGAATGCATCAACATGTGTGCCCTCTTGGGTGCAGATTCACTCCTTATGGGAGTAGGGAGATCCAGGCCTGTTCCTGCCCTGCTATGTCCCCCTGAAGTAGACAGGGGGAGCTGCAGGTTCTGGCTGCAGCTGCCCAGGTGCCAGGCAGTTCCAGGGGGAGGCACATTCAGGCTGGCAGGGGGCTCCAGGGGGATGGGCAGGCTCAGCCTGGCAAGGGGCTCTAGGGGCCCAGACTCTGTCTGACAGGGGACACTGTCTCAGGAGCCTGTGGCCATCATGCCATGGATGCTCCCCGCCCTCCCCCAAGCAGTGGCAGACAGGGCACCACATCTGCAGGGTGCCTGCAGAGCACTACCTACTTCACCCCCCACAGTAGAGCACCTGGGTAGCTGCCCATAGACCCCAGGCCCAGGGGGCAACCCCAAGACTATGCGCACTACAGATAGACTGCTGCTTGAAACTATTTCCCTCCCCAGCAACAGACCCCACCCATAACTCTACATACCACCACCAATAAAACAACCTCTTCCCTATGCAACTGAGTACAGTGTGGTATGTACCTTTGTATGGGAGGGAACAGTGGGGTGGAAGCACCTACAGGGTAGATCCCAGGGTGCAGCACCCAGCACCCCAGCCTCTGGCCACACCACAACAGGTGCAGAGGCCATGGTGAAGCTGGCAGGCTGGAGACTCAGTCCAGGGCAAGGGCAGCCACTGTTCAGGCTGAGCAGTGTGCTTCCCCTCCTTCACCACTGGGCCAGGGCCGGCAAAACCTGTATGTGCTGCTTGCCCTGCTGTGGGCAGCTCCTGCTCAGGGGGAGCCTGGGCCTGGGTGAGCAGCAAAGGGCTCGGCTGCCAGCGGACCTGGCTCAGGAGCAGGGGTAGG
>NW_005841917.1:3028660-3056258 GCF_000455745.1 Alligator sinensis
GCTGCTGCAGGCACCACTACATCTTATCCCGAGCCCACTGGAGAGCTTGGTGCTGGGCTGCAGGCAACTCCCAGGGGACAGGTGAGGCTGGGGACTGGGCTGCAGGTGGCTGCCAGGGTCTGGGTTGCTGGTACCATGGTGGTGTCCAGTACCTGGCAGTACTCTTCTATGGCCTCCACTGTCCAGGCCACCATGGCAGCCTGCTGCTCCTGGGCCTCCAGCATCCTCTCGAGAAGGGCAATGTGCCTCTTCTTGAAGATGAGAGCCTGTCCCAGCAGATGTAGTCCTCTCGGTCCCTCTCCCACTTGTGCTCCATGTCCTGGCTAGGCCAGGCCCATGAGTCCACCAGATGCTCCTCTGCTGCAGTGACCAGCTGGTCCAGCAGGAGGGTGCAGTCTTTCATGCACCACTAGGGGAGGCGGTGCATGTGGAGGGTGCCAGTCAACAGTGGCAGCATCATTTTAGGTGCTTCCCCAGGAATGGCTGGTACTTCTCCTCTGTGTGCAGCTACTGGAGCTGCAAAACCAGGAGAAAGAGACTCCTTGTGAGAGTTTGCAACATTTCAGAGATAACATGCACTGTACTGAGGGGCTGTACACCCCCCAGCTTCAGATCAAGGGTTGTGCATACACAGGTGCCCCAGGACCATGATAAATTGGTCAGATGGCCCCTTCCCAGTTGGGACCCAGAACTGGTGATGGCTACACCCTCCCCTAGGTGGCCCTTCCTAGAGAGACAGCCTGCGACAGGGCCCCCACTTATGCATGGCCTGTGCCCCAAGCCTGCCTCTGCTGAAAGTCCCCCACATGTACTGCAATAAACTGTTTGAGTGCACCAAGGGGTATGTTGACCCACTATGCCCTGCTGCTGCTGATTGCTGCAGTGCTCTGGGCACAGCTAAGAACCTGGCATGGGGTCCTGAACTTCAATAGTGCTCCAGGCAAGCCCGCACTCCCCTGCAACATGCACTGCCACCTGGAGGGGTATCTGTGTCTACGTTATGACTGCCTGACCCCCACCATCAAGGAGGAGATTGCTGCTGCCATTGATAGGTTTCTCTGCATGTGACAGGCCCCTAGCTACCTAGCTGGGAGGGTGTTGGCTGCTTAATAAAGTTCTGTGCTGCCTCCTGCCTCCCTGTGTGTTAGGGGGAAACTCTGGGGGGCAGTGGGGAGCTCTTCCAGGCAGAAATAAAGAGTCACCATCTACATGGGTGCACACATGTAGATGGTGGCTCTTTACTGCACAGTAGATTCATCTACAGCACAGTAAAGCATCTTATGTAGATTCAGCTAGAGTATCAAAACTATCCATACAAGACTGTATGCTGGAAGCTTGACACTGCTTTACTCTGGCAGCACATTCGGAACAGGGGGAGGTGCTGAACATGGACACTTGAGCTAATTCCATGAGACAGACTCATCTGCAACCTACAACCACACAGGGACACGTTTCAGAAAGGCACTTAAGTCCAGCATAGTACTTTGTTGCATCCTTTCTGGCTTATAATCCTTACTGGATCATGTCCTGAAGGAACTCAGCACCTAGTAACTCACAAGTTGTTGTTAATTTTAAGCAATTTTCCATCAAGAATCTTTCAGAAAAGAATGACACATCTATTTATAGTGTGCTTGAAGAATGAGTGTAATGCAAAATGTAATTTTATAAAGAAATAAAAAATTCCTTGCCTATACAAGAGCACACAGTGCTGCTGTTGCAAAGTTGTACTGGACAATAGGTCTCCAATATACAGCGTGCAGAAAAATAAAGTACACCAGATTTGGCCCTCAGAATGAATAAATACCTTCAGTCTTCTTCCCTAAAAGCAAAATCCAGAATAAACCAAGGAAAGGTTTTTTTTTTGCTTTTTAAGTATCAATTTATCTTCTTTACGCCCCTAACATCTAGAGAGAGGGAGAAAAAGTATTCTCTAATATCTAACAAGCAAAAGGTATCAGAATACTTAGTAACTCTGCCCTTAACTTCTATGCTTTCCCAGTTCCCTAGCTCTGGCTCTTCTGGCTGATTGGAAATTTATGTTCAACAACTGCTTTGCTTTGGTACCTAGAGCTAGCTCCCCTCTACACATTGCAGATATCACACAATTAACTGGTTCATAGTACGATTGCCTTAAGACTAGCTATGTGTGTCAAGTAGCAATCATACCATAAAAGCTCCAACCAGCTACAAAATTAGACATAAAAAATGTGTGCTTACTTTATAACTGGTTGTTATTGAACTTTAATTTGCACATGTAGCTTCTGCAGTCTCCCAAGCTTGGTGGGGCGTGAAATGGCAGCCATTATCTCCCAGCCCTGGGGATGCATAGGGCATACCTGCAGCTGGGATCCTCTCAACTGAAGGTGATCTCAGCTGTGGGAGTTTGCTTCTTGATGGTTCAGAGGGAGTCAGGCCATAAGACACGATGGAATTGAATGCATGTTCCCCCAATCGCACCTCCTGCCATACACATGTGGTGATTGTGTGGATCATACATCAGACCCCATTGTTCCTTTTACCTGCCCATGTACAGGGGGTCCTAGTAACAAAAATGCAGGGTTTCACAAGAGCTACAATAGTGATACTGTGACATCTCTACCACTATCTGCATCTTCATTTTCTTCCAATTATGTCCTTCACTCAGATTCAGTATACAAAGCAGAGTTGCAGTAAAAGAGGGGCAACTTGGTGGTTATGACTGTGCCTATCACTGCTGGAGAAAAGTTGACTGTGTTTGGGAGGAATGAGCAAAGAGCAGAGTTTTAATTCTGATACAAAAGATATCACCACTTTCACTGTGTCTTAAATAAATATATTAAAAAACCCAGTTGGGCTCTCTATTTGGATACATGGTACCACAAGAGACATCGCACTAACCTAAGAGATAATAAAAATTCAATTCCTACAGAATTTCCTTCTGGCTCAAAATATGGTGATCTGTTGAATTTCATGTTTGTAAGCATGAATTGCCACAGTTCAGTCATTACTTCAATTGTTCTGATATCTGTCTATACATGCCTTGCATGTATATAGGTGTATTTATACACAGTGTACATTAGGTTGATTGTTTAAAACATAGATGGAGAAACTCCAGTTGCCTTCAACAGGGCCAGGATTTCAGTCAGTCTCTATCTCGTCTACAATTTGTAAATGCAAATAACTGCAGTCAAACTACAGATTGTGATAACACTTACTGTGCATGGAGCAAGAGGCATGTTTTTGTCTAACTATTGAACTTCACTTGCAAGCCTGATAAATTACATATTTTCATGTCATCATTTTAGCCCAGTATGTGCTTAAGAAGGCACAAAATCAACAATGTTTCTAGCCTGAGGTCTCACCGATTTAAAGCATAACATATACAGCTTAGAAGGTAGCAGGCAGCAGCTTAAAAAGCAAATTATGATGTTTTCACACAATTGAGGAGGTCTGGTGATGTCAAAAACCATATTGGAAAACTCAAGTAGTTAAATAGTTGCTATACCAGCACTCCAAGATGGACTTCTACCCCATAATTCGATGCTCACTTGAGATTTTTTTTTAATTTCATACAGTGAATCAACATATTTAAAAAAACCCTTTCCCTCATTCTCTCAGATTCATTCCCTTCTCTTTCCTTCAAAGTTCTTGTGGAGCTTGCAGTGAGCTCAGTTCAAAAGCCTCCATTTCTCCAAATGCTGGCAAGCTGGCTCCTCTTTGAACACATCTAGGGCAGCTTCACTTCAAGTGTTGCCACAGCAGCTACAGGGTCTGAAGAGGATTAGCACCTCTCTGCAATTGGTGTATTTTGATCATTTAACAGGAGTGACGTTACTCCCATTGCTCTCGTTGATTTGGTTTCATAAATCCCAGGTGCGATATTATTCCCCTGCATTTTGAATGGTTTTTTATGAGGAGGAGGAAGGGTATGTGGGAAGGATTGCCTGGTTCACAGCATGTTTAATACCACAATCCATGTGTTTTATTTTAACTTGCTCTACGTTTAGACTGGCCAATTTTCATCTTGGGTTTTGTTTGTTTCACTTCCCATTACTTTATTTAGCTTCCTTCAGTTTTTAGTGCCTTGCCCTGCTTTCTACTGTCTAACTCTGCTGTGTGTTTGGAGGTGCTTGGATTCAGTCTTAAAAGAGGTCATGCAGAGTTCAGAAATGTTTGGAAAAGGGGAAAATAGCCTGAGAGAGGCTTTTTTCGGGGGGGTAAGGGGGTGAGGAGGGTGGTAGTTATGTGACTTCTGCTGTAGTTGTCATTCAGGACATCCTCTGTCATAGTATGGCCATGTATATTCACACCAGTTTGTACTAAATAACAATACTGTCTCTTCAGACTAGTTGGTAAGTACACACTACAAATGCGAGGTGGAGCAGGAAAGGTCTACTCCAGAGCGCTGTATCAATCCTTTGCAGATTTGTTGGTATTCGAATCTTCCTGCTACCAGTTTGCTCCCTACCATCTTTATCCTCAAAACAAGCTGCTGGATGTCACATTACATTATATAAACTTCCTAGAACCGCATGCCCAGAGCCAGTTTATTACAGACTCTTTAAAACTTTATTTTCATTTGAATGAGTCCCTGGGTTATTACATTCCCCTACTCTCCCACTCAGTGCTGGATAGGTAATCAGCAATTCAGAGGGTCATTTAAAAGCACCTACACATACTACTTAAAAATTATCTAGTCAGAAGGACATTAGAGATTTTTTTTTAAGGAAGAGAACCAATTGGCTGAGTAAAACATTTACACATAACTTCTGGCTTTCTCTCAGGCAGAGCTTTTGCAAGGGATTTATAGGTCAGATAGGCTCAGCAGTTTCAGCCTATTGCCCACCCTACCTTAACAAAGCTTGCATATGTTTGTACAGCTGTGCTTGTAGCTGTGGGAGTCCCAGTGATCCCACAAGCCTTCAGTTCCTCTACCTCCCCTTCACCATTTACCAGTGCACAAATGCACACAGAATGAAACTGTAGAAAAACTGTCTGACTAGCAGGTTAAAGGCCCAGAATTCAAGCTCTGTTTATTTTCTTTTCTTGATTTCCTGCTGCTACAGTGAGTAAATGGTATTTTTCCCCTTGCCTTTTTACCTGTTTGTCTATCACTGTCTGGCTGAGAATGAAAGAAACCATCCATTTCAGGATCTTTTATAGGACTTCAAGGGACATATACTGTTTATGTGCTGTCCCGGATCTTCAGTGTTTTGCCCTAGTTTGGGGGTAGAGGTAGGAGCAGGGCATAGAAGTTCAGAAGGAAAATACCACATCTAGATGTCCTGTAACAATCACATAGAGGAAGGGAGTCATTTTAATTAATATTAAACCAATTCCTAAATAAGTCCAGTATATGCTCAACACTGAGCAGCACAGAGGCAGTTAATATACCTTTTTGAATTGGTGCCATGAATTACAAAGTCTGCCATCTGGGGAGGTATTACATTTGAAATTGAAAAAAAAATGTCAAGATGTTTCTGAAAATTAGCTGGTAAATTCCAGTCAGTCTTATGTTCATTTGTTTTTTTAAACAGCCAAGGAAAACAAGAGATAAATATTTTAAAATTATATCTATTAACCTAATAAAGTCCAGAAATGCAGAATTCCACTAGAATATTAGCTTAGCTAGCCATTTCAAAAGAAATCTTGTTTATATTTCAAGTATCATTGTCATTCCTAGAGTCTGATACTACTTTGATAAAAATCCCAAATCGGAAAAGTATCAAACTCAGCTAACAAAAGAAATTAAAAGCTGTCACATTTTCAAAGATTCCTGTTACTTAATGCTTGCAGACATTTCTAATTAGGGCACTGTAAAGAGCTGTATTCATTATCACTTGATATCTCAGGAACTTGCTGAGATTGTTTTTTTTTTCCCTACTTTCCTAGGCATTCAGGCCCCAATTCTGGAACCTGAGAGGACAGACTTCAGGACCCAGGCTGAAACCAAATGATTAAAATTGTCAAAGTCGGAAGTGGAGCTGCCTGTAATAACTTGCAGTATCAGAGCTTGGCTGGTTCACCAGTTCTCAGCTATCCCGAACCTTTTTTTATTTCACAGTAAAATAATATGTCAAGCCACCATGATAGCTTAGGCCCTGTAGTTGCCATCAGAGTAACTGTAACAGGGCCCTGCCCCATTACTGAGAAAGGAGGGCAGAGCCCTGGGGGGCCCGTTGATCAGACAAGTCCAGGTACAGATCCAAATGGGGGATAAGACTGGAACCACCAGAGCCAGCAGCAGCAGTGACAAGGAGCCATGTGGCTGCCTGAGAGCAGCCAGGAGAGGGAAAACCTGTGGAAGCCCAGGGAGACAGGTGACCAGCACCAGGAGGGGCCAGAGAGCCCTTTAAACACAGGCAAACACAGGCCTTGCAAGCTGCAGGGGGTACTAGGTCCTTGCCTACAGAACTGCTGGGGACTACTGGCCAGACTGTAAGAGTCCTCAGGAGGGCTTATCCCAGAAGGTGGCTGCCCTGGGTGCTTGCTTCCTTTCCCCAGAGGGGCGAAGCTGTTCCCATGGGTTAAAAGTACATGGGATGTTATTTTTTTCCGTTTAGTGTTATTCGATTACCCAGGAGGGGAGAGTTTAGATTATAGCTGGGGGGCAGGGGATGTCTTTTGGTTATGGCTTACTGACTGGTGGCTTGGGCTAGGGACCAAAGGGCTGCTTTGGAGATCCTATTGATGTCTGAGGGGCACATATTAGTCCTTTACATGGCCAGGGGCAGGCTTAAGGTGTTGTGGGAAAGTAGCAGGCCCAGAGCAGGGCACAGGGGGGAGGGCGGGGGGCGCAGGGCAGCGAGCCCAGAGTAAGGCAGACCAGGCCTGCAGTGGGCTGAGATGAGTTTGGGAACCAGAATCCAGGTCCGGCTCAGCGGGCTTTGGGCCTGTGACTCAGCCGAGAGACAAAAGGGACCGAGGCCGGAAGGACCAATTCCCGACAAACAGATCCGAATGCCCAGATGTTAGCTAGCTGATAGACCAGGAGCTGGGACCTAGTTCAGGAACCCCTGAGGCAGCCTCCCTCAGACACAGAACTCAACATAAAGTCATGGTGGGCAAGAGGGGGGAGATACCCTCAGAAGACAAAACCAAGCTGGGGCTACTAGGGGGCATTGCCTCCCTGGGACAGTGCCTTTGTTACAGTAACAGATGGTGGAGGGTGGGGTTAAGACACTGATACCTGCTAAATTTATGTATTTTTAAATAGGAATAAAAGGTCTTCTCTGGGTATCAACTTTTCATGGAGCACCCTGCTCTTCTGTTCTCTGGTTTCCTTTCCTATTTTGCACTTTCTTCCTATAAGATGGTCTTTTACCTAGACAATAGGAATTTAACTACTATTTACCTACTGAAAGGAAGTATGAGAGTGTATGCAAATGGCAGTGATTGCAAAAAATGGCTGTATTATTGCTATAGATTCTTGGCTTTGCCAGATTTAACAGGCCACTCTCAAAAGTTTGGGAGAGTTTCTAGAAGGGAACAATACTATATTGGGAAATGTCACATGGAAGTAGGAAATCCCCAGGAAAGGGGTTCCTGGGAAATGTGCTGCAATATTAAAAAACTAAAGCATTTAAAATCACAAACATGGCCCCCAAGCCCACAGAATTGACTAGTTCATAAAACAATGCAAGCTACTGATTTCAGGGCCTGTGGGTACATTTACACATGCTGTTAATGTGATGCAATAACTCTGGTGCAGTTCATGCTGCAGTTTATTGTTCCTGGGTGCTGTATTTACATGTGTACCTGGGACTGTAGCATGTTGAGCTGGGTTGGAGCAGCCCCAGCTGGCAGGAGGTCCAGGGGGTCAGCTTGCAAGCTCAGGGTTGCTCCAACCTGGCTGAACATGCTGCAGAGGGGCTGTCTGGGGCACAAGGGTGCTTCAGTTCTGGACTAGCCAGCAGGCAGTCCCTGCACTGTAACACCCTCATGCCCCAGCCAGCTCCATCAGTGTCTACACATGTGTTGCTGTGAAGTAAATAACACTGCTGCAGGATAGTACTTGTGTTGACAAATACTGTCCTATGGCAGCATTTATTAATTTACTGAGGCCTAACAGGACCACACATGCAGGCGCTGAAACTTTAATGTGCAGCTAATTAGGCACAGTAAACGTCTCTTCTAGACACACCCTGTGTGACTAATGCAGGCTCCCATTAGACATAACATGTAAAGACTAGGCTCCAGATGAAAATCCAGACTACGAAAGAGGAATTCTATGAGACTTTGAGGTGATGTGGTGGGGCGGTGAGGGGTGATGTTTAGAGCTGGGGTGTCTGGAGTCACTGGGACCTGTCACTAAAAGAGTTGGGATCTCAAGACTTTCAGGGGATATGTGGTTTCAAATGCATGGTATTCAGGCTGTGTTTGCTGAGGTTATGCTGGGGAGGCAAGGGCATGGCTATAGCTGAAAATTTTGGGAACAGAAGCACACAGCCCTGAATTTTTAGATATAGTTTCATAGTAGCTAGGGTCAGGAGGGACCTGAACAGATCATCTAGCCTGACCCCCTGCCACAGGCAGGAATGAATGCTGGCTTCACAAGACCCCAGACAGACACGTGATCATCCAACCTCCTCTTGAATTTGCCCAAGGTAGGGGCGAAAACCACTTCCCTGGGAAGTTGGTTCCAGATTTTGGCCACCCTAACTGTAAAATATTGCCTTCTGATCTCTAACATAAACTTATTCTCCATCAGCTTATGACCATTGTTCCTCGTCACCCCAGGTGGTGCTGGGGAGAAAAGGGCTCTTCCTATTTGCTGTTGATCTCCCCTGATGAGTTTGTAGGCAGCCACCAGGTCCCCACTCTGCTTCCTCTTGCTGAGGCTGAACAGGTTCAGGTCCCTCAGTCTCTTCTCATAGGACCTGTCCTGCTGCCCTCTAACCAAGCGGGTGGCCCTCCTCTGAACCCTCTCCAGGATGGCCACATCCCTTTTGAAGTGCGGCGCCCAGTACTGGATGTAGTACTCCAACTGCAGCCTGGCCAAAGTCGCATAGGGGAGGAGTATCACCTCTCTGGACTGGCTTGAGATGCATGTTTGGATGCATGACAAGGTATGGCTGGCCTTGCTGGCTGTGGTCTGGCATTGGCGGCTCATGTTCATCTTGGAGTCAATAATGACTCCAAGTTCCCTTTCTGCCTCTGTGCTTTCAAGAGGGGAACTCCCCAGCCTGTATGTATGCTGTGGGTTCCTTCTCCCAAGGTGCAGCACCCTGCATTTATCTACAGAGTGATATGTCAATGCCCAGAGGAACATATGGTGTGGAGGTGCTAGGAATTGGACTTTACTATTTTCCAGTTTCTTGCCTTGGGTAATGTCCACTTACTTAACTGTTACTCCTCTCCTATCTGCATCACTGCAGCTGAACAGCAGCTAAGAAAACAATCCAAGGGACGGCTAAATATTGCTCTCTGAGACAGATGAATGAAAGCAGAGCTGTCTAGAGATACTGCATGTATATACTGTGCCTGAACTTGTTAGGATACAGGAAGAAATAGCTAGAATGGTGGTTGCCTAACTTGTCCACAAGGGCATGGTGAGCAAACTGTGGCTTGAACCATCCTTCCTCTCTTGTTCAGTTCAAAGTTTGAGCATGGACAAAGTCCATGAGACATTTTTAAGGTTGGTAAGTTAGTTGGCTCCCCAGAATTGGGAACCACTGCGATAGGGGATAACTGAAAATATGTTATTGCCACGAGGTAAATCAATGGGATGCCCTAATCTTGGAATGTTGTGTCTGGTTCTGGATGCCACCAGATCCAAATGAAGACATGTTGCCACTGTATCACAGTAATAACAGAGGGACACATAAACAGGCAAAGAGTATGGTCTGAGGTGCTTTGAAAGAGAAGGGGCTGGGGTCACTTAGGAAACCAGTGAACAATACAAAGGGAAATAAAGAAATCTTATGTAGCCCATCTCTTAATACAAAATAAGGAATAGTCAATGAAACTGAAAGGTGTCCCACTTAAAAATTGATCATAGGATATGCTTGTTCACATAACTAACAGATATAGGTTAAATTTCAGGAAAATATAAACTCTAACTGTAAGAACAGTTTGACAATGGAACAAGATGCTCAGAGAAGTCATGCAGTCTTCATCATAAGGTTTTCAAGAAGAATGTGGAGAAACATCTTGCTGGGATGGTTTAGGAATAACAAACTCTGCAGCTCTTGAGGTGGTTAATCCAATAAGAACCTTCAGGGATACTTCCAATTCTATGATTGGCATTTTTACGCGGCATCGCTTGCAGATGTACAAGTGGCAAAATGCATGTCAGCACTGAGAAAGTGGCAGCAGTGCACTTTTGAACTAACACACATTGAAGGTGTTTTAGTTCAAAAGTGCACTGCCACCATTTTCTGTGCACTGATGCATATTTCGCCACTTATACAACTGCACGTGGCCCAGTGCAGTTTGCATCAGCTCATGTGTGGAGCAGACTTGATTAAATCGAGTCTGCTCTGAAGCAGAGGATTTCTGGTGGATCATGGGACAAAAATGTATGTGTATAAATGCCCTATGATTCTATGACCTAAATATGTAAGATTTTGAAAGATAATATTGACCATCTTTGACCATTTGGACCGATATTATTCAACATCTTCATCAGCGATTTGGACTAGGGCGTGGAGAGCACCCTCTCCAAGTTCGCTGATGATACAAAGTTATGGGGCAAAGTTAGTACACCGGAGGGCAAGGAGCAGATTCAGGCTGACCTGGACAGGTTGGACCAATGGAAAGAGAGAAATAGGATGTAATTTAATAAAGATAAATGTAAGGTACTCCACCTGGGAAGGAGGAACCCCCAGCACACCTGTAGGTTGGGGAACGTACTTCTCAGCAGCTCGGAGGCAGAGAGGGATCTTGGAGTCATAATTGACTCCAAGATGAACATGAGCCGGCAGTGTAACGAGGCCATCAACAAGGCCAATCACACCTTGTCGTGCATTAGCAGGTGCATGACTAATAGATCAAAGGAGGTGATGCTGCCCCTCTATGCGGCACTGGTCAGGCTGCAGTTGGAGTACTGCATCCAGTTTTGGGTGCCGCACTTCAAGAGGGACGCGGGGAATCTTGAAAGGGTCCAAAGGAGGGCCACTCGCATGATTAGTGGCCTTCGTGATAGACCCTACGGGGGGAGGTTGAGAGAGTTGAATCTCTTCAGCCTTCACAAGAGACAGCTGAGGGGAGATCTTGTGGCTGCCTATAAATTTATTAGGGGAGGTCAACGGGGAATAGGGGAAGCACTGTTTACTAAGGTGTCCCAGGGAGTGACTAGGAATAATGTGTGTAAACTAGTTGAGAGTGGATTATTTACCTCATGGCAATAACATATTTTCAGTTATCCCCTATCCAGTGGTTCCCAATTCTGGGGAGCCAACTAATTTATCAACCTTAAAAATGTCTAATGGACATGCTCATATTAGGAAGAAATTTTTCACAATAAGGGTGGCCAGGATCTGGAATGGGCTTCCAAGAGGGCTGGTGCTATCACCTAGCTTGAAGGTCTTCAAGAGGAGGCTAGATAATCACCTGGCTGGGGTCATCTGACCTCGGTCCTCTTTTCTGCCGGGGGCAGGGGGCCAGACACAACGATCCATTGTGGTCCCTTTCGACTCTACAATCTATGAAAAGTCGCATTTTCAAGGTTTTTGCTTGGTTTTTTTTTGTTTTTTGCACAAGAACAAGGGCTGGAATTTTATGGCTTTTTAAAAAGTGACAGATAACACACTTATGTAACCATGTGGAGCCTCACATTTGGGCCCTAATGTATCTCTAATCACACTGAATCAAAAAGCATTAACTCAGGAACTGACAGTATGTGTTGCTACTAGAGCTTCTTTTCGATGGCCTGTGCAAAAAGATCTTCAATAAGTCCTTCCTGAAATGCAGCTGATACTCCTGGTTCTCAACTAAACAGGGATGCAGATATATTTCCCTGAAGTACAGAGACTTGGCAAAAGCTGGGAATAGAAGTACTGCCAGGAACAGGGGAAGGGAAAAATCAAAGAGCAGCACAGAGAGGCCAAACTTCTCCTATATGCTAAGTAACAGAAAATATGTCCACTAATGCAAATACAAATCACTGTTACTGATCAGCTGTTCTGGTTTATGAAGAGAGATAGGCCATAAGTAGTGAGTACAGGAAGGAGATGGAGGGACTGGAAGGATGAAACTTCCTGGCCTGAGATATATTTGGAAACAGATCTGTGCAGGAGAAAGGATTTTTGTTACACTTTCTCTGTATTTACTTTTCTGCAATAGAGAAAGAGGACACAAGTATAAGACAAATCCCTCCTTTGTTATAGAGGATACAACCACACATATTAATCAAAACAATAAAGATATATTTAGCCACATGAATAATAATAACAACAGTAACAATCTTACAACAGGAAAAGATTACTGCACAAGTCTAGTTTGGATGTGGGCATGGGATGGAAGAAAACAAGAACTGTTAGACAGATGAATCAAACATGTACACAGGATCCTTGCACTGTGCACAAGACAGTCACAAAGAATTAAGGTGCTAAGGAAGAAAAAGAGCACCTAAAACATAACAGCCTAAAAACTACATAGATCTCTACATAACTCAAGGGGTCTGATCCAGATCCCATTCAACTCAAATAATGGGGTTGGGGGAGGGTTGGGGGGAGAGAAAAGGGGGCTGATTAGTCCACAGTGCAGGGCTACCCAGTCTGGAGTGTACGAGTGAGGGTGGAGGAGGGAAGCCGTGGGAGGGCGGGGGGGAGGTAGAAATAGTCCAGTCAGGGCAGGGTTGTGGGGGTTAAAACAGCAGATCCCTAGGCATGGGTGACTGGTGCCTCCCGAGGCAAGGAGGCAATTAGCCCCCCAACAGGCTGACAAGGGGGGTCCCCTGTGCCTGATCGCACTGACTGGGGGAGTCCCCCCATGGCTGATTGTGCCAACCAGGAAGTGTCAGCAGTGCGCCCAGAAGTGCCAGCGGTGGGCCTGCCTGGCACCCCCAATTCCCAGCTGGCACTCTCAGGGGGGCCACTAGCGCTCCTGCCTGCCCCCACCATCACCTAAGTGGGGAACACTGGCTGTCAGGGAGTGCACCAGAGCTCTCAGGGGGTGCACGTGCACCCCTTATGCACTGCCATTGTCCCTGGGGCTGTGGAGAGTGGCTGGGCTTTCCCAGTCTTAGGGCTCTGCTAGGGATGCAATGCAGACATTGTATGAAGGTATCTGATAATTAGACCCGATTAACCTATGCAGATCTAAAATTAGTTCTGTCATTAGTAAGCTCAATTAGGGCAATCTAAATATAATGCTTGTACATACCCTAAATATCAAAGATGCAAACCTTGTTTAAAGGAGATTAAAGTTGGATAAACATATTCCTCACCATGGCCCCACTACAATCCCTGTAAGGCAAAGAAAAGTCAAGTTTTTAGATATCTCTTAAACAGATCCTGATGTCTACAATGTGCTGACACCACCTCACTTCAAGGGATATCCTTCTGCCTCCAACACATAGTAAAATACACTACATTTGACACATTAGTACCACTCGGAGTACAATGGAAACCCTTAATAACAAACCTCATGTTTTCCTCAGAGATTCATACCATACCGCATACCCACTTTGTGTGTAGGTCAGCTGATGTCAGTCCTGTATATTTGCTGGAGCCTTGAGATGTTCAGTTTTCAATCACAAACCTGAAGCCTAATTTGAACATGAACCTTTCTTTTGTGATCTCAGAACAGGGAGAAGATGGTCAAAAGGCTTCTTATAAAGTATACTAGCTTTCATCTGTAGGTTACTATCCCATATCCAACCCAAATATAGGGTAAGAAAGGTATGCCCTTTACTTGGTATTACTATATGCGAAATAAATTGTGGCATCTCCATCCATTTAGTAAATGGTTGAGAACAGTGTAAAAAATAAATAAATAAATACATCTCCACTAAGCACAACCCTCACTTTGGGATTCTTAGGAAAGAAACCAAAGACTGAATAAACAGAGAGACTCACCAGTAGAAGTGTTTCCTCCAAATCAGGTTACTAGAGAACTATCTGGAACTATGCATCCTGTGGATGAATGCAATACCTTGATCTAGAGAACTCTCCTGTTAGTACCCTTCATGTAAACGTGGCCCTCACAACACTATGATTTAAAAGGAAGGAAAATAAATTTGTAAATACACATTGTAACTCATTGTTCTCATCAGTCTGGTGGCTGGAAAACTGGAGAGAGGAAGGCATAAAGGAAAGAGCAAGACAGAAAATAAATGTATTCAGAAAGTTCTGATTGCTATTTTAATGGTTCAAGAGCCAGTACATTTTATGTAGGCACCATCATTAGAACAGGCAGCTCTGGAGCTGACAGCAAGTAAATCAGGTAAAAATGAAACCTGTATAATGTATGTTGTAAATAAGTTAAATGTACTTCCTCATGCTCCAAGGTCTTAGTGATGGTCTTACATAAAGCAGAGATAAAACGATAACTATCTATCTGAATGCATATTCAGCTGTCTGTTGAACTTCAACTTATACAGGGCCAAAATCTGTAGGGACTTACAATTCCACTGGTTTCACTGGGGTTACATAAGAAACAGCACAGTGCACTAGATAATGGGGCAAATATTTCACCCCAATTTGAGGTGACAGCTGAGAGGCACAGATTGTAGGTTTGTGTATAGTGCCACATTAATACAGATAGACTTATGGTTTGGGAGATAGTGAGTGCATGCAGTGTTGGCATAGTATGTCATTGCCCCTTGCCATAACTGAGCAGGATGGACATACCCTCCATTGATCTGGGCTATTTTAATCAAAGAGTGTAAAAGTAATGCACACCATGAAAGGCTTTAAAGTGATTTTTCTCTTCATACATAATGTTTAATTGTGCGTGTGCAATAATATACTTGGAGAGTCTAAAAGTTCAGAGTGAACTGTCCTCCCAGTTTTCTTAGAATAAACACCGTGTGAAATATTTCAAGGACAGTTTGTCATTTGGCTATTTTTATAGGTGCAAAGTTGGCTCTTTTCTTCTTCCTTTCCTTCAGCTTTGAAAGTGGTGCTGCTGTTAGCCTGAACAGTCTGTTTCTACTCTACACTTCTTTAATCACGGGAAAGTCTGAAAACCAAGAGAGTGTCCAACCTAATGACTTGTTTAAAAAGAAAAACACCCAGCAATTATTTATTGGGATTGGCCTGATTACAACAGCAGCATAGATGTGTGCCAGCATGCTCATTATCGTTCCCCGCCTCCCCTGATATCTCATCATAAGAGACGGGGGTTCAAGTACAGTAATGTTGAGAAGCTGTATGGCTTGTTAATGGTATATGGAACTGTTACTGTACTGGTGCCCAGGGGCAGTTGTCATGCCCCCTGGTGGTAACTCAGCTCCTGTTCCACTCCAACTCAACATCCCTCCCTTTGCTCTTTCCTGCCATGCCTTGATCTTATTGATAAACTTTTAAAGAGAAGCTATCCCAGGGTCATAGTGTATACTACAATCCATCTTCTTTACTTATGAATCCCTCTTGAACCCTGCTGCTCATAATCAATCCTTTCCGCTATGTAAGCCCTCTTGGCCCATGTGCCCATTAAGGGCATCTTAGGGGCTAAATCACAGCCTCCAAGTCTCCCTCACAGGTATTTCCAGTCATCACTTAAGTGGGCACCTTACCCCATGTCACCAAGCCACTTTAGCCCTCCATTCCCATGTTGGGGCCTCAGCCTTCCTGGCTTCTACCTTCATTCCTCTGGCTGATCCCTTTGGCCTAGACCCACTAGACCCACTGGCTTCTCAGGCTCCAGACCTTGTCTTGCTCTCCACCTCCCTCCAGACTGTGTCCCCTGGCCCTTGTTCTCTCCTCTCCAGGTTGTGAGCTCTCTAGACCTATTTCTGCCCCTTTAGGGCAACTCAGATCCCCCACCCCTGGCAGGTCTCAAGGCAAGTCACATGCCCCTCAGGCAGTAATGGGACCTCCAAGCCACCCCTTTTTAGTCCCATGCAAACCATCAGTGAAAAATTCTGACAACACAGAAGCACGCTGGCTGCAACTAAATTCTCTAAACCTGCTGGCTCTCTAATGCAGTCACCATCTGTACTGGTTCTACTCCCTTACCAGCTGTCAGACCTTTACTTGTGACTCCCTGGCATAGCAGGATCTCACTCAGTCTCTCAGCAATGGGCATCCTCCTGCAGAGCTCTTTCCCCTTTGGCTTCCAGCACCCAACTGTCTGCTCTGGTCTTGGCTTATATGACCCAGAGCCCTAGCCCCTTCCAGTTATGACACTCCCTGGGTAGCTTGCAGGTGCTCTCTAATATGCTTTGCTTACTAGCCTGCAGTGTGGCTTATAGCTGCAGAGCTAGCACTGCAGTTCTCTTGCTGTTCCCCCAGATTACTCTTCTGTAGTACTATTGCTGTGTTATTAGTACAGTAATAGGCACTTCTCATTTTAAAGGACTCTGGCTGCCTGTCATGCTATAGTCCTCCTCTTGAATGCCTGAGCATTTTTTGCATCCAATTTTTCTCTGTCATTACAGAAACCATAGATCACAGGAACCTTCAGGGTACATCTGCACAGGGCATTTCTCAGAATGAGAATGGGTTTGTTGCCAAGAAATAAGTCCTACCTACATAACTCACTTTGCATGCACCTGGGCCCACAACTTTGGAGAGTAGATGGTTTGCTGTAGCCTTGAGCACAATCCCCAGCACCATGTTCAGGTTCTCCCAAAGCAGAGATGCAGAGCATGGTGCTGGAGTTAGATTAGGGCTGCTCTGAGCTGTATACTTAACAGATTTGTTGGTCTAGGTGAATGCGGAGTAGGTGCAGATGGGCAGGACTTATTTCTTGGGAGTGTGCCCAAAATGCCTAAAGTGCTGTAGCCATAATCTTGTTCTCTTCTCTTTCAGACTGCCATTTCATGTCAAGTGTAGTTGTGGGTTTTCCAGTACAAATGTCTATGTTGTTAGTTTTAGCAGAGAGGCTGTAGACTGATTCATGGAGGGTAAGTTACATCTCACACCTTGCCAGTGAGTTACACCATTATTTTCTGGAAGTTAGAATTCCTGAGTTCTGTTTCCTCCCCCCGGGTGGGACTGAAGTCTAGGCAATACAATGGTGGTTACAAATACATAGTTTAAGGCCCTGCAACACCTGGGTTGGATTTTGAGCCAGAAATGACTGTGGGAGAATGTCCTTATGTCCCTCTTATGGGAAAGGGATGAAATCAAACTCTGAGAAAAGGATTACAATCAATTAACTTCAACAGGAGCTGTTGGGTCCTACATATTTTTGTAAATCATGAAGAATTCTGAAAATATGGGTTTAGTAGCCTAACTTTTGGCTCCTTTTATGAAATTCTTGGCCTAAAGAAATAAGGTAATCAAGATAACAGGCCTGTTTGTATTTACTATCAAGTTTTCAAAAGCATGTTTGAACTGATGTATTTCTTTATCCATTCTTCTTAATTCACAAGATAGCAGAGAGATTATTTTATATGTTACATTTATGCATTTATGACTAAGTCCATTCCTTCTCTGTAATGCTTAGATTCAAAGGTGATACTATGCTTTCAAAGTCAGGTAGAAAATAGAAATGAAATATGATCTGACTTCTGTAGCTTTGCTATGCAGGAATAATCAGCAAGACTATATATTCTCTGCAGCTTCAAATCAACCTCTGTAGGGCTCTCTCATTTTTATTTTAGCTACTATTAAATCCAGCCAGATCTACTGGTACACATCAGCTCTTGTAACATTCCTCCTACAAGATTTACACTATCAGTACAGGCAATTAATGAAAATCACCTCTATTTTCCCTCTTTTTCAAGAAATGATGCATTTTTAGCAATATTTGATACCTATACCTCCTGACTACAGGGATCTTTCTGTCACTATTTAAAAGCTTTTGGAGTGATACAAAACCCAAAACTGACTTTAGGGGCACAGGAAACCTCTCCATGGGGCACTCACAAGTACAAGTATGCTGTGGCTTCACTTATCTCCCTTAAAAAGACAATTCAGTCTGTCACCTTGTGGTTTAAAAAAACCTGCTGATGCTGCAGGGAAAACTTTCCACTTATACAATGTTTCAGCCAAGCAGCTCAAAGCTTTATATCACCCCAAATGATTTAAAAAATCCTCCCAAAACATAACTATTTATGTATTTCCTTCTCTTTTCCTCGTTTCTTAATATGATTAAGGATTCTTATATGAAGCTATGGGTATGTATTGGGAGTGCTTGTTCCCAGAACTTGCTTACCACTTGAAGTCACAGGGTCTATTATTCTATTTTTAAGACATTATGAATTTCACAACAAATAATTCTGAAGAAAGACATAGGCAGCCACCAGAGTATCAGCTCACCAGAAATATGCATATATAAATTTATGAAGAAAAACAGAAGATTAAGGTCTGAATTTTAAATCATTTAAGCATGCAGTTGCATATGCAATACGTGTGAATAATTATATGACCAGCTGGCTGGTGTAATTACCATGACTGTATGTGCAAATTGGGTAATTGTACATGCAGATAATTAGTGTTGTCTAGTTGCAGGGAAATCCCCTGATTTGCATGTGCAATGCTGGTCATTGCATTCACAAATTAGAGTCACAATGGCAAGACAAAATGCTTTTGAAATGTAGTATTAATAATAAAGATCCTGTTTCTATGCAAATGTTTCCAATAATGAAACATGTTGGGAGAAGTATATGGAAAATAAGTAAAATTATGTCTTACAAGAATGTTTGGAAGATTTTCATGTCATGTCACTGGATTTTTAAATGGTTCTTGCCAAATGGAAATGCTTAAGAAATAGTATAAAAGACCCCCTGTGGAAGAGGCTGCTGAATAACATGTGCCCACACCAAAAAAACCCTGCATGTCAATTTTGTTTTGTAATTATTAATTTAGTGCTTTCATCAAATGATCATATCCAGTCATTATAGTCCTGGCCTTGTATCAGACTGGCTGTGACCCCAACCAAAGACTTTGCCAACTGTTCACAGGAAATGAGTTGAGATATCAGCCTGTGTAGTTGACTGTCTTCTGGACTTTTACCATGTCTCCAGTACTGAATCTTTCCTCCACAGAAAATATGTCAGGCCCTCATTCCCACAAAGCGATCTTACACTCTTTCAAAAAAAAATTAGGTTACACATTTCCGCTATAGTCAACAATGCATTACCAACCACTGGGATCTCAGAGACAAACCGCTGTAAACCTCCCAATTCTGCCATCTGGCAGGGAACACATTCAAAGTTATGACATGATTCTCAGTCTTTTGCTTGAAAATGACTCGTGCTGATTCAGCCCTGTATTAGGACCCATGAACAATCTTAATACATGGCAAGACCAGAGGGTCCTGCTTTTCCATTCAGGATCTAACTGAGCACCAGAACTGGGGTCAGGATGGATTTTTTCCCCTGTATCAGACTTTGGCAAGGACAATGGCAACTTTTGCCATCCCCTATAGTTTGGGACATGGTTATCTGAACACACATTAAATCAATTATTTTTCTACAATTATAGTAGCAGTGCATTGGCAATACCCTTGCTTCCCCTGCTTTTTACTTGTGTCACATAGTAAGGTGCTTTTTTATTTTAAAATGTTTTATGACTGTGATGTATAACAGTTTTAGAATGGATGATTTTCAGGACTTGTGCATTATAGTGGCTGATAAACACAGGACTGTGGACTTGATGGCCTGAGAGTCCTCTTTCAGTCTTATGTTTGCATTTCAATACTACATTAATACTACATTCAACAGCTACCTGCATCTAGTGCATTTAATTTGAAAATATCAGACTTTGAACACATTAAGAAATCATCACAACATGCTTATAAGTTGCTATAGGTAATTTACAGGTGGGTAAATGGAGGCACCCAGAAGATTACTCTAGGATCCCCAAAAGGATAGCTGTAGAGCCAAAAATAAAATCTAGCCATCCTAATAGTCTCTCCTGTACTAACCAACAGAAATATCAATGAATTTTTTGACCTTTTTAACTCTCAACTCTTTAATAAATATTTTGGTGATAGCCATTATTGTAAAAATTTCCAATTATGATTAATATAATACTAAAATGCATTTAAACGTAAAAATGCACTTCTTGGAAAAAGTGGGGTTTTGTTCTTATTGTGTTTTTTGACAAAATTGTTGGTAGGACACAAGGTGCAAAAGGTTGAGAACCACTGGCTTAAAAGGAGGAAGTGTGTGAAGATGCAGTCATAGATACTTTTTCTGTAGTGTGGAGCAACATTTCTCATTTGTTGAACAGACTATGAAGCCATTTTTGAAGCCCAGCCTTTTGTCTGGATGGCTTTGGGTGCCCATGGATCTAAAGCCTTATGATTTCATTGCAGCTCTAATTCTGGGGGGTGGCGCAAGTGGGGAGGTCTCTCCTTCCCCTTCTCTAATCGTGTTGGGCAGCTAGGAAAACTCTTGGGACCTGGTTTATCCTTGGGTACGTGTGTGGTAGGTTTTGCTATGAACAGAACTCTACATAAAAGAGAAGGAAGCTCTAGGCTATGTTTCCTGCTCCCAACATTTCAAATCCATTGAACTAGTGGAAGGATGATATGCATGCATCTGCATCCCCTTCATCCTGGCCCTTCCCAATTTACCTACTTTCTGCCCATAGTCCTGGCTGTGTATCCCCACTTTAGCTGAACAGAATTATGGGGCATGATCCCCTCTCTATTAAATTATTTAGCATTTAGTTTCATAAAGCAGAGTGAGAACAATACCTCTGTTCAACACCAGCTGTATAATTTTAGATAGCACTCAATATCCAATTGAGCAAGATTAATTCCAATCTGTCAGTGTAGTGTGGTCTACTCTGTAGCAGGAAGTGTTGTTTTTGGAACAATGTTGAGCAGCCATTGCCATTTTACTGTCTACTGACAGAAATTAATAGTGAAAGCCTTATAAAGCAATTTATCAACAACCATTTGAATTCACACTTTTTCAAACCTCATATCTCCAAGTAGTGAGCGGCTGCCTGCCTATTTATGTCAAAATGTCAGTGGAAGGTAGAAATTGACCAGGATAGACTCCTGGGAGTAACTGATCTTCGTGACGCAGGGTTTGGTTAAACTCCTTAAGGACTAGTTTTGAAAGGAGCTGAAAGGCCCCAGAGCAGGCCTCTGACTGATCACAGAAGATATGTAAACACAGATGCAGCAGGCAAAAAGAGACCAGCCCTGCAAATAAAGCGTGCCAAAGATATTGTAATTAGCACATTGTGAGACAAAGTGCCAGGACAGACTCATAGAAATAAACAATCCGCTTTTAATTTAAACTGTACAATGTAAAACAGAAAACAATCTGGAAAAGACAATTGTAATGAGAAGTAAATTAATTTTTACTCTATTTATAAAAAATACATTTCAATTCAAGGGGAGAAAGTGAAACATGGCCATTTAAAATTAATTTGCCAATTCAGTTTCCCCTACTGAAAATACAGTGCTGGCTTAATGCTTCTTACTTATCCAAAACTGTGTTCTTAAGGAATAGCCTATTATCAACAGCCATAATTGACAATATAATATTAATGCAATACAACAGTTCCTTCAAATATATCACATTAATAGAATTAGTATAACTATAATTATAAAAGGCCATGGGACTGAGAATGCCTTCTATGTATTCAAAACGAAATAAATTAGCATTAGAATGGATACTGTACTGTGAAAAAAAATGCAAGGAGTACATGGATTATCTGCATTCCGTTCAGATAAAAACTTCTTCTTTTGGAAGGCAAGTAAATATAATTAGGAATATTTTAAATCAGCAAATGAATTGAAGTAATGTTTAAAAAAAATAAATGCATGCTTTCCAACAGACATTTCAATTACACATGAAGAGTGTTTTATCAGTGATCTAAATTGTACAAAACTTGTAAAAGGGTTATTTTTTGAGAATGTAATGAGAGACACTTCAGATAAAAATAGCTCTGTATGCAGTAGCTTTAAAATAGATTAATTTCTAGACAGGTCTATCCATATTGTTTTTTTCATAATCTAGCATCACTGGAAAAAAAGAAGACTTTACAGCCTTGTGGAAACTTTTAAGACATATTTTCCAGTAGCAGGCTTCATTTTCAGCAATTTATCTTATGCTGCTTCCTTTCGTTGAATGTAACTATTGATGCTGTTTTGTTTGAGGGATAATAGCAAACTGACTGGAAGAACCTCAAGTAGGGTAAAAAAATGTTGCCTTGCTTGACAAAGAAAAATAGTCTTTCCAATTCTTTAATTCAAGGAGTTGAATTTTCCAATATAAAAATTTATAGGGTCCTTAAATTTCTGGCAGTTCCTGACACAATATTTATTTGATACCCTAACCACATCACCAAAAAACTAAGAATTCAGTGAGGTAAAATTCCTTTTTTTTTTTTTCTTCAAAGAAACTCATTGTGCGCTATTATGTGTGTGTGTGTTCTAGGGGAAAGCTTTGTTTCAAGTGTGTGATTTTTACTGCCGATCAGAAAGACCTGAGCTACAATTCACACAGAAAACCTGTTAAATCAGGAGGCCTCATGATATACTGCTATACAGGGAAACTGTAAAAATAGCATGCAGACAGTACACTCAAGCAAACAACTTTATAGACTCTGCTTACTTCAGGACTGATTAGTCTGTGACTTTTTCTTAACACTATATTCTTTACTGTCAGTAAACCCCAGGATATGTTAGCTGATATTTCTCTGCACATATCTGTTCTTCAGAGATAAGATCCTACTGTAGACATCTAAGCAAAGTGCATCAGATCATACCAGTACCTGGAGAAGGATGTTCTGGCAGACCAACAAGGTTTTTTTGAGTGTGCGCGCGCGCACGTGTGTGTGTGTGTGTGCGCGCGCGCGAAAGAGGGGAGATGATCCAACATTAAGTTTTACTGATTATAAGGAAGATCACAATTGATTAGTGCATGATTCTATATGTAAATGCAGAATTACAAATGGGCATGACTGTGCTAGTGTTGACTACATTAAAACTCAGTATGGCCTGTATATACTAAGCAGGTATACTAGAAAGAGAGCTGTTTTGGCAACTGTGCAAGAACTCAGGTTAGCCTGACTGTTCAGTTTTACCTGTTGAAGAGTTGCTATAACTGTGATGGACTAGAAGAAGGGCTGTCAACTGGGGGTATGCATAGCCCTGGGGGTACTTGGACCAGTCCTATGGGGTACACACAGGCAGGCGGGGAATGGAGTGCTACCACCTCCCAGGAGCAGGGGCGGGGCAAGGGCAGCGGTGCCACACTGCAGGCAGGGAAGCTTGCACGGAGCAGCTGCTGTTGCTGCCATACACCAGCCTAGTGAGCTTTCCCACCCTCACCCCAGCCCAGCGAGCTTCCCTGCCCCACCCTGGCCCCGTTCCTGGGAGGTGGCGGCACTCCATCCCCATGTCCCCATGTCCGTGTCTGGTCACATGCTACCTCCCCTCCCCCAACTGCATTCAGCCACTGTGGGTACTTAGACTAAAAAAGGTTGAAAACCCCTGGACTAGGAAATAGGCAGAAAACAAGATTTGTTTGGTAATATCTCTTCTTGAACCAACTATATGGTTTAAACTTATCTTAAGCTTTTGGGCACAAAACACCAGACCTTTTTACCTACACAGTTAATAAACATGCCAGCCCTTTCCTCTATCAGATCCAGTTGGTTTTTTTAATTTAATTTTTCCATATTCCAAGCCAAATTAGCCAAAACACATTCCAAATCCAAGAGTCAGTCCAGAACCAGAAGTGGCCCTACTACTAGCAAACATCCTCAACTCCCATCTGGGGCTTCAGATGTTTCCAAAACCTTTGGTGGGCATCTTACTTGCAGGCCCAAACCCAGAGGCTTGGGGTTCAGATGTCCCCAAGTGTTGCTTGCCCTCAGCCATAAGGCTGCAGAAGCTAGCTAGGGAGGAGTCTCCTCTTTCCATAAAGTGAGCATAAAGCCAAGACCTTCCCACTCCAGCAGCTAAGTGGGAGGTTTACTATACGTTACCTTGGCAGGTACTATCCCTGTGCCTATGGCTTGATCTGAGCCAACAAGAGGTTGGTTCAGACAAGATATCGCAAAAAAATCCTTGCCCCTCAGACATTTCTTAGACCATCATGGCTACGATAACACTCCAGCTTCCTGGGTAGGGTTATCCAGAGGCATAACTAGGAAGTTGGCACTCTGGGTAGGGGTTGGCAGGTGATCTGCCAAGCACTGGAGAGCTGGGGTTGGAAAGGGGCTGCAGAGTTTTACCTCCCCACATACAGGCTGCTGCCAATTCATCTATAATGCAGGTTCCCTGAAGACAGCTGTTCTGGCACCTCCTCTACATCACTGCCCAGAAACCACTCACTACACCTAGTATGCTACTGGGGTGAGCAAAGCTGCCAACATACAGTGTTATCACAAGGGAGAAGGAGGAGGGCATGGCACAAATCATGGGTACATTTGAGAAGGGTTATAACTCTGGAAAAATGTCACAAATAAGGCATATTTATTTTATTCAACATAGTGAGGAATATGATACCAGTCCACGAGGGTAATGGATTTAAGCCTAAGATGAATTGAACTGTGTGAAAGTGGTGAACTAAAACCTTTTGTGCTGAACTATGAAGTCGAGGTGAATTCCCCGTTTCCTTTATGAGTCAAGGAAGTGTAAATTAGAGATGGTGAAAAAAAAACGAAAAAAAGTTAACAAGTCAGTAAGTCAAAGTTTTTCCTGCATTGCAGGGTTGAGATCAGATCCATTTTGAGGGCCAATTTCCCATTCTTAGATTTTTTTCATATAACTTATTACACAAATATATTAAAATTATACAAAAAGCAACAAACAAATATTGTAAGTATTCAGCTTTAAATATTTGACAGTCATTTTGAAATATTTTTAGTCAGAAAATATTAGTTAAAAAAATCTAAAAGACATTTGATTGAAATGTTTCATATTTGTCAAAAAGTTACTTTTCCTAACTAAAAACAATTGTCAACAATGGTGACCAGTTTTAGTGTCAACATGCCAACTACACGTTTTTACAGTGTTACACAAGGAAGAGTTTCCTTGGTGTTCAATAGTCTTCTGATCTGTATCTGGACACCGTAGTACATTTCAAGATGCATCTATATAAGGCCAGGAGATTAGCCCCCTTGTGTGTACCTATGATAGTCTGGCTAAGTATTGTATAGCAAGTCTGTTATAGAGCCAGGAATAGAATACAGCTCTTTAGGGACCCAACAAAATGCCTGAAAATAAATGCCTTTCTTTCCTTGTAATATCTTGCCTCCTTGGCTGGCTGTCTTTTGTACTGACTGAGGGAGAAGTCTTATAAAGCAAATAGTATCTTGAGTTTAATTCACACATTATGACACAAGAGACATAATGCGTAGATACAGTGGGAATTAAGGTTGAACAAACAACCTTAATAATGGAAGTTCTTTCATTCCTTGGAGTCTCAGAACAGCAGAGTCTTCCTATGCCTGAAGAAGGTGATTGCCTAGTCATTAGGTCTGTGCAAAGCAGCCAGTATTCAATTCAGATTCAGATTCAGCCAATTTGGGGCACAGTGATTCGATTCAAGACAGTGATCTGAATCACCGAATTGATTCGGCCGAATCGGCTTCAAAAGATTTGGCATCAATTCAGTGATTTGGCCATACACTATAATAGGGAATCACTAAAATACCTATAACTTTGTCTTTGGGGGGGCTAAATTACCTATAACTTTGTCACTTTTTTGCAGAATTGGATGAAAACAACAGGGATGGTAGCCCCTTCTGAGGGCATGAAGCCTTCCAGATTTCAAGAAGATAGATGCAGGGGCTTCTGTGAAAGTGCACCTCAAACTGTTGAAAGCAAAACTCATGTCTCTCGTGTGTGTTAACTGGGTTTCTGGTTGTAGCTGTGTTGGTCTAAGGAACAAATAGGCAAGGTTCTTTGAGGAATGGTTATCTTTTATTAGACCAACTGAATAGTTGGAGAAATATATTTTGGCAAGCTTTCAGGTTGAAAAACCCTTCATCAGGCTGAGGAAGCAGCTGCAGTTGCTGTGTGTGCTCTTCCTGGATGTAATGAATAGTAAAGAAGCCAGAGGCAGAAAAGAAAGTCAGTCAGTGCAAATGTAAATTGAGGTGTCAGGGAGTGAGAGACAGGCTGGGGGGGAGACGGGGATGAAAAGTGGAGCAGTACCTGGGGAGTCTGATGTCAGGCAGGTTATAGTGTGTCATAAATCCAATGTCTATATTGAGTCCATGGGCTTTTGTATCGAGGAGGGGGATGAAGTGAAGTTCATAGGCTTGTCTGTGAAAAAGTGTTTTTTTAAATTAAAACAAGCATCGAACCTCACTAACCTCATCACCAGAAGCAAACTTCCTACAGCTTAAAACACACTGAATGGATCCAGACCATACCATGACAAGAAATGCAAAACCTGCCAACATATCTCCAGCATCCCCACAATTACTACACCACGCAACAGATTCATCACCATTTCTGGATCTTACAGCTGCACCTCCAGAAACGTTATACATCTCATCCAGTGCATCAAATGCCCTGATGGAAAATACGTAGGAGAGACCAAACAACTGTGCACCAGAATGAATGCACATTGGACATCTATTAAAAGACAAGAACACTCAATTACCAGTGGGGGCACACTTCTCAAAAGAAAACCATTCTCTCTTCAATCTCTCAGTCCTGATCCTCAAAGGGAGTTTACAAAACACCTTTTGTAGACAAGCCTACAAATGTTACTTCATAAATCTGCTGGATATAAAAAAATTATGGACTAAACATAGACATTGGATTTATGACACTATAACCTGCCTGACATCTGGCTCCCCAGGTACCTCTCCACCTTTACCTGCTACCCTTTTCCCCCCAGGCCTCTCTCTCACCCCCTAAAGCCTCAATTTACATTTTCACTGACTGGTTTTCTTGCCTGCAGCCCAGCCTCTGGCTTCTTTATTATTCATTCCATCCAGGAAGAGCACACACACCAGCTGCAGATGCTTCCTCAGCCTGTCGAAGGATGTTTCAACTCCAAAGCTTGCCAAGATATATTTCTCCAACTATTCATTTGGTCTACTGAAAGATAACAGATTGACTCAAAGAACCTTGTCTCCCTTGTGTGTGTTAAGGCAGAGCGGGATGAATGCAGCAGAGATCATAGCCTGTAACAGGGGGCCTTCCAGCAGGTGCTAGTTAGATCTCAGCCTGCTCACCTGTTTCTGGGCCAACTACCTGCCCTTCTTTTTTCTGCCATGCCTTGATGGAAAACCAATTCAGATGTTACCCAGGAAGAAGACTGCCTATTTAGGCCCCTGATGTCTTGGGGAGGTACAGAGCTGCAGACCAGATGTCACCCCTACACTGCGGCCCATGCCTTGCAGATAGCTTTCCCCAGCCAGGACTGTGCATGCATGTGGTGGCTGGAGGTTATCAGGTGCCCCATATCTGAGGTTAGCAGTCCTCACATTTCCTGGGGCTGCCACACCACTGGCAGTCCCACCAGACCTCCCTACCCTTGCAGGGTGCAGTTTTAGGTCATGCCCAGGACCTGGGGCCTCCTCCTTCCCTATAGCCTGAGCCCACACCTTTAAGTTTGTCCTGGCATGGG
>NW_005841917.1:3056290-3064388 GCF_000455745.1 Alligator sinensis
GCAAGTGCTGCCTCCAGCTCTGAGAGCAGGACATTAAATGGTTGTGAAAACAACTAAAGAAAGGAAATAGGTGTAGAGTAAGGAGGATGGAACTCACTCCATCTGCATGTAGAGCTTGGGGAACCCCAGCAGTGGGAGGTTCACCTTCAGGAACAGCAGCTGCTCCACCAAACCAGGATCCAAGGAGGTGCAATGGGTTGTCACAACATCCCCAGCAAAGCTGAACATCCTCTTGCTTAGAACATTTGTCGGTGGACAGGACCGGTGCTCCCAGGCAACCGTGGCCAGATCCTACCACATCTGGCTGCAGGTTGCCCAATAGGCCAAGGGGTCGCATTGCAGTGGCTCCATGTCCTCAGTGAGATAGGTAGCCACTGAGGCCTTTGTGCTACCTGCTGGATGGTGGAGTCTGGTGTCTTTACCATATTGGCTCCATTGTTGGTGACCATGAAACCACGGGTGAGCTCACCCTGCCCAATGAGCCACTCATGAGCTATGCAGTTTATGGCCACCATAATCTCCCTTGCCATGTGGGACTCATCCATCACCTCAGCTTGAAGGATAACCCACTGACGCCCTGACTAATCGCACCTGGGCCCTGTGAGGGAGATGTAGACATGATCTTCACCTCAGCTGCTTCAGATGTCTGAGGTGAAGTATAAAGCTACCTTTGGCCCTGCCTTCCATAGCATCTCCCTCAAGTACTCCTTGCATGCCTTATATAGGGAGGGTACCACCGTCCTGCTAAAGCTGGTTCATACAGGCACTTGGTAGGATGGGACTACAAGTGCCATGAGCTATCTGAACCTTGGACGCTCAAAGGAGAAGGGCTGGCTATCCAGAGCAAGCATCTCCCCAGTGCTCTGGGTGACCTTGCCCATCCTTGCAATGCACCCCCTTTGTCTCCGGCTTTCCCCCACTGCTCCAGGGTGGCCTGCCTCTGCTTTATGGGAACAGGGGCTTTACCCCCAAAAGTCCCCCTCTCACTCCATTCTCCCACTGGTGCCAGGATGAGGAGGAGCAAGGCAAGGGGGTGCTGCCTCGTGAGATGCAGCAGCATCACCATGGTGGTGAAGTGTTTCACCCACTTGCCCTGGCTGATCTGCCTTTGGCAGTGCTGGCAGGTAGCATACCTGGGATCATCTGCCAACTCAAAATAATCCCACACTATACTACCCCCCTGCTTCTGGGTTGACAGTGGGGATCCTGCCTTTTCCCTCTCCTCAGCAGGCAGAAGCACAACAACAGGGGAAGATGAGCCACCTGCCCCCATGACTTCCTCCAAGGTGCCTTCTGGAGAAGGACACCTACCTTTAGGGGAACTTTGAGGGGTGTGGAGCACAAACTCAGATTCCCCTGCCTTCCCCAGAATTTCCCTGGCTATGGAACTCAACTCCCCTGCTTCCAGATCCAGCTCCTCTTCTGGCACTGGGAGACTTGCACTGGGAGCTGAAATCAGGGTGGGGGAGACTGTCATGCTGGTGCTGGTGCCTATTTATGGTGTTAGTGGAGGTGGTGCAGGTGCAGGGACAGGTACTGCTCCCACCTCCTTGCTCCCACTGGGAGCACAAGACTCATCGCTGCCAAGAAAGAGGGTGCATCTGTTTGGGGGGGGGGTGGAAACTTGCAGCTCTCCCCCTACCCCCTCTATCCCCTTTCCCTCCCCTGCCAGAAGACCCGGCACCTGCCTTTCCAGCACGGTTCATAATGTTTGCTGTGCTGGAAAGTGTCTGTGTATATATATTCATATATATGAACTTTCCTGTGCAGTGATGGATGACACGCTGTCAGGGAAAACACTGCTTTCTTTATAAAAAGTGTAGGGGGAAAAATAACAAGAACAAATAAGAGGATTTTGGGGGAAGAATAAGTTGAAAGGAATGGATTGGGTAGGGATAAGTGGAGGGATTCTAGGCAAGGGCAATTAGTAAGTCTCTCTCCTTTCCAAGAAGAGAGACTAGCAAGAGATTGATGAAGAAGCCAGTACCTTTGACACACTGTTTCTTCCAGGCAGACAGCTCACAAAAGGCAGAGAAAGGCTTCACACAGTGCTTTATATGCTTTTTCTATGTCCTTCCCCCAGAGCACTGTGATTGGAAGAGAACTCAGCGACTCAGTCACTGGCCAGCTACAGGTGTCAATATCAGAGCAGTCACTCCCCCCCAGTTTGTTTCCCCACAAGACCACCTTCCAAAATTGTCAAATCTTTTCCAAATTGATTTAGATGCTTCAAATTGATTTGGAGCTTTTAATGGGTCTCCCGTTTCGATTCTGATTCAACGATTCGGCTGTCAATTGGGCCAAATCTACTCTGAACCGAACTGGCGACCGAAGCTTCGCACACCCCTAATAGTCATCACTACCAGCTGTGCCTATAATATGGAAGTGACATCTCAATATTCTTTTAATGTAGTTTTTGTTTGGGTGTATGCATGATTTCCTAACTTTTGGAAAGGACAGCTCAAATGATTGGTTTCCCCACCTCAGAACGGTTATCAGCAAAGTTGGGACCTAGACATTTAAACCCACAGCACAGGTCTCTACTACCTGAGTTAAAGGAGTTACTGGCTATTATTCAGTATGGACCAACCTCTACAAATTAGTGTGACATACTTTTTTACTGGCTTACATAGCTAATTACTACAAAAGGGGAATGCTGGCTTTCATTTCTAACTCTGGAGTTTCATCCAGTAGGTACAGACAGCAAAGCCTAACACATAAAGTTGGTATGTTCTTTCTAAAAGACAAGGTATTAAACAGTTGGTCTAGTATATGAGAAATCTGGGTCCATATTCTATCCCACTATTGGAACAGTGCAAAGGGCCAATAGAATGCAGGGACTGTCAAGTGGGCAGAGCAGGCCCCTATGGGAATTCCTTCAGTGCAGGGCAGTATAGGGTTGATGTGTCCTACACTGTCCTATGCTGACCAGGGTATGTGAAAGAAGAAGGGGATATGGTTGAAATACAGAGTACTCCAGTAATTCTGGGCTGCAAAAAAGTCCATAGGTTGTTGGATAACATTGTACCAGCCCCTGAGGCATCCTGACATCTGGAAGCCAAAGAGATGACTTAAGGTCAATTTTGTTCACCCTTTCTTGGCAGTACCTTTTGTGCGGAACCCCACGTGATTTACACCCTCTGCAAAATGGGCAAAACAATACCTGCCTAGAAAAATTTTGTAAGGAGTATGAAACATAAATTAGCACTGAATTAGAGAAGAATGGAGCTTAGAACTCCTGCTTTTATGTTGATCGCTGGGAGCACTTTCATCCTGGTCAAAGCAGTGCTGGGTAAGGGCAACTGGGAAGAAACAGCAGCTACTCAGTGAGCTGTCTATCATCAGGGTTTCTGGGAATGCAACAGGGGACAGTAGGGAACTTGTGTTATTCTGTACATCCTCCCTGTAGTGATGAGGCCTATTCAGACAGTTCTTTGTTAAATATATACAATGTAAGGCTCAGGATGGATGAAGCATGGTAGCACTCCTGGGATTCACATGGGGGTGGTGAAGATATGCTCTGAAGTCTGCAAATTTAGAGCAGTGGTTCTCAACCTTATTCCTACTAGGACCCATTTGCAAAGATCCATGGCCTGTCCCAACCCACACCCTCTGGCCATGCTGGTGCCCAACCCCCAGACCCCTTTCCCTCCAGGTGTCCCTCACTCACCACTCTCAACCACCTGCTCCCCTCATCCCAGCTGCCCCTGTCCCACTGAGCTGGAGTGCTGAGGCTGCAGCAGCTCTGGTTCATGGAACAGCAGCGGAGCGAGTCTGGCCCCAGCATGGGCTGGAGGAAGGAGGAGAAGGAGAGGCCTGTGGTACCCCCTCTGCTCTTGGCTGGGGCTGTTGCACCAGGCAGCCTGTTCATGGCCCCTCCTTCATTTCAAGTAGCATCTCCCAGCTTCCCTGCCTCTGCAGGCATGGGCACTGGCCCCAGTACTGCTAGCCCAGCTATTCAGGACTCCCCTACCTCCTTCCCTTGCTGGAAGGGGCAGGTTCCTTCCCACCACCCCTCTGCCCTGCCGCAGTCTTGGTGCCTGGCCACTTTCCCCCAGCACCAGCAGGCACCTGACAAACGTATGCACAAGTGAATGCACACACTCTAAACTCTGGCCCTCCAACCCCTACGCTTCCCAGACGCTTACCTGCACCTGGTTCCTGGGGTTGCTCCTACAACTCTGCCTGGCTACATGCCAGCCGCATGTATGTGTGCACGCAGATGCAAGTGCACCCACTACCTCCAGTGCCCCAAGCAGCCCTTGGCAGGCTGGAACTCTGCCAGCCTGCAAGGGGAGATCCGTGCTTTCCCAGGACTTGCTTGCGACCCTTTGAAATATTCTTGAGACTTTCTTTTGGGTCACGACCCACAGGTTTAGAAATGATGGTTTAGAGGATCACATGAGGTCCTACTGTCTTAAATAGGGAGGCCAGGCCTTTTTTTGATGAACATTTAGAATTGACCATGGTCATACAATTTTCCTGCCCTCTGTAGATTTTTTCTCCTTTTTGGGGGCTTGGGTGTATTTCAGAGCAGCATAAGCCAAATACAAAAAAATCAGTTGTAGTATAAAGTGATCTCAAATCTTCAAATTGGTTTTGCCTCACCACTTGATTTAATGTATCTGATGTTTAGAACTTAACCAACACTCCCCTTCGTTGTTTTCTTTAAAGTGAAAGATGTAAGAGCTCATCTTTTTGACAGCCAAACCACTGTAAACCTTGGTTTGTAGAATGAATGCATCTTTTATGAAGGTTTATAGTGGGAGTTCTTCAGCAAAAGAAACCTAACATTGATGTTAACATTTAGCTGCTTCTAGTCAGTCCTTGGAGTGCTGCCACTCCCCTTGGTCGCTGCTGTGGTAAGGAATTTAAGTGAGAATAATGTTATCAGGCTGCTGGCCCTAATGTTAATTAATACATTTTTAACATCTCTTAAACCACAGACTTAGAAACCTGCACACAGAAAGGCAGGATCAGTTCTTCTAAGCATACAGTGCTGTAAAGTAAATCTCTGAAGACATTTTCTTGACATAAATGAATCATAGTTCAACTTTAAAGGTTTTAACGATCCTTTTAATAGATTTCTTATATTATTTAAACTGTGGTCCACCAGCTGATTTATATGCTTGCTCTACCTACAGGTAGATACTGTTTATGGCAGAGCTGTACAGCTATTGATCAATGGGAAAATTGCCTAGAAAGCCATGCTTCTATAATTTCTTCAGAACTACAGCCTCTCTAATTTTCCTTGGGATCAAGATACTATTTTGCCTCTCATGCCACTTACATATGTGGAGTGGCTTTGACATGCTGAGTCATTAAGCACAATTCAGGGCCACTTCTGTTTTTTAATCAATGACTGTATAGTGAAAAAGTGCATTGGCATTCTTGAAAATAGGGACCAGAACTCACAGTTCTACCTCCCAGAGGAAGACCCAGTAGGTAAGAGAGTCATACTGCCTCTTGTTTGCTCTTTCTGGCCTAGGAATCTTCCATTCTTGATTGCTCTATGAGCTATTTTCAACAGGTGGGATGGACGATACCTTTGGTTTTTCCTTGCCCATATGTTGGCTATTAGGGTACTTTCCAAGGAATTAGAAGTTCAAATGTAGATTCAAGCACCTTCTGGCTGAGTTTATAATCCAGACTTACCACTTCCTGGCCATTGGGCAAAAGGTGGATGGGTCCATCTTTGTTTAATAAGCTGGATTCTGACACAATAGAAGTGCTATAATGTGCCCAAGGCAGCGTGTTATATGGCAAAGCCATTCAGAAGCTAAGTCATGTGGATGGAAGGGTTTCCACAGGACTGGCCATAACTTGCTTGGGATTGATCAGCTGAAGCTATGTGCGTCTATGGGTGTAAGCAGCTGAAAAGAGCAATTGGATCATGGCACTGTATGAAAGCTAAAGGAAGTTTGGTCCAGACAGTTGTTACCCCTACTCCAAGTGACTGGGTTATAGATTGATTGGCACCATCACCAACTTTTCACACCCCAAAAGAAGCATGGGCATACCCCATAGATAGAATTGTTTGGCCAGCAGTAAGGCAAATTTGTTCAAATGCAGCAAATAGTGTACTGTTTGACAGCACAGCTCCCTCAGTGATCAAGTGATATTACAAGCACCAGTGGCTCTCAAGAGTCATCTGTATGTATTTGTGAAATGTTATTGCCTTTGGGAAAAAAAATGAAGCACCGCAAGAATAAGTACAAGTGTGAAAAGGAAGTTATGTCCTTGTTGTAACAGAAGAACAGCTTTTACAACAGGTAATAATCCTTTTCCTACCCTGTGTCCTACCCTAATCCTTTTTCTGACCCTGTGTCTACAGAGACTGTGAGTTGTGCCTTCAGCTTGAGGTAAGATGTTAAAGATTTAATAACCCCCGAAGTCAGTAGAGCTATGGGCCTTGTACATCAGCTCATAATCTGTTCATCTGAGTAGTCAGTAAACATCCAAGATTCATTTTAGGTGGTGACTGATCTGAGCTCTTGGGAGAAGTCTATAGAGCACATGAGCCATTAATGCAACTATCATTCAAGATTCAGAAGACCATTTTATAAATTATATAGCCTGCAGTTCAAATAGCAATGATAGCAAAGATGCAATGATAACAGCTGCATCTATTAGTATGGTGGCTAACATTAGGCTAGGAATGTGGTATGTTTGACTTTCAGCATCTTAGATGAAACTTCTGACTGTTATGATATCACACCACTGACAGAATACTTGTCAGACACTTAACAGATACTACAGTGAAGAAAATAGCATTGCACAGAAATTAGAATGTAAGATTTTCTATACACATTTTGCGGGGAAAGGGATGTTTTAATTACACCAGCTCCCAGATGGCCACTCTATTTAAAACAGCACAGTGTCAGTGTATTAAGCTTCCCATGTTTCAAAATGGCCACAGGGGCACTTTAACTAAAGCTCATTGGATGAGGTTTAGTTAAAGAACCCCTGCAGCTATGTTGAAATGTGGGATGCTTATTACACATGATCGTTAGCCATGCTGCAGCATTCTAATTAGACACCAGCAGACTCAATTAATCGAGTCTGCTCAATGCATTCCAATTAGAGTGCGTAGGAGCCTGTGTATTGGCACCCTAAGTTCTCAGACTCCCTCTTCCTGTGATGCCTCTTGGACTAAATGATAACAAATACAAGGGTGAGAAAATGTTTACTGCTTCACTAGAATTGGAGTATTTTTTCTTCTTCTATAGAATACAAATTGTGGTCAGGATATGGCAGGGTTTCTAAAGTAAGTGCTACAGAAAGTAGAGTGCATCATAATAAGGAGATGAGCAAGTGGGCAGACAGTCGCTGTGGGATGTGTGATGGAAGGTTCTATGGAGGTGTGAGAAGAGGAAAAAAAAAATCACTCCATACAGCATATTTGTGAAAGTGTTTAAAGTACTGTTCAGTGAGGAATTGCTCAGACAGCTCTTAAAGGAAATGCGTATTAGTATGTTACTGTATTTATATTGTCTTGTTTTGAATATTGAAAAATGTATTGCCAAAGTTCTTATGTTTGCCACAGAGACACAGTTAATTCCTGTCCCAACCAGATTAGAAACTGGAGGCTCCATCAAGCTTCTAATACACTTTCTGGGAGCTGGGAGATGGCTCAGCTCTCCAGCAGATATTTTGGAAGGCATCATTCCATGAGCAGCACAATGTCTTTAAAGTTTCAGGATGTGTAGTGGCAACATTAGTAGCATTACACCCTTGGTGAGGGTCCATCACCTACCCCCAGGTACCAGGCAGATCTGTTTCTTGATGGGGAGAGGATGGAGAGCTTGGCTCCATCTCTTCTCTGTCCCTTTCAAGTAGCTCACCAGGAGCCAGGGGTGTGGTCCTGAACCTTCTTTCCATTTCCAGTGGAACTGAGATAACAGCTGACCCCTACGATAAGATGTCAGTAGTGCAATCATCTTGTGATATTTCCTTTATAGTCTCACTCAAGAGCTGGATACAATTTTGCTAAAAACAAAGTAATGAAGAAGAGGTCCAGAGCCCCATGACAGCAGAGTTTGCTCAGGATATGCTATCCCTGATAATTCAGCCACTACTAAAAATATATATATATATA
>NW_005841917.1:3064419-3077027 GCF_000455745.1 Alligator sinensis
CTTTGCAGCTATTTTAAGCAAGTCAAACACAGAAGATGACAATGGTGCAGTCTTTGGCCAGTAGTTAGGTTTCAGTATGCAAAATACACAGACTCAAAATCTCTGAACAATGACTTTCCATGAAAGCACTGTAATCCCATAAAAGTGCAACTGTTGATATGAAAGAGTTTAGAAAAAAATAAAACTTCATTACATCTTACAGAGGAAACTGGCAGCCAGAGATCTGAGGGCAGTGCTTACATAGAATCACACATTTAATACAATTTAAAGAAGCAGCTGGGGAATAGCAGTCCCATCAAATGAAACATGACTGTAATGTGTAAGGGTGTGGTCCTAGATCTTGCTTAATCATGGGACCATATACCAGTCACAGTCAGAAAATAGTTATATAACCTTCTGTGTTCTGCGTTATTCAACCAAACAGTGAAGATATCTAGGTTATGTAGAAAAGGGTACCCCTGTGGCTGGGTTAAGAAGAAGTCACATCCTGTCATTAGAGTAACAAAGTAGCTAAAAGAGGATGTTTTGTGGATGTCTTTTTTGGAATGTTTCCATGGCAGAGCTATGTGGTAGCTCCAGTTAATGTCCAACAGGGATTTAGTGATCAGAAAAAGGAGCTCTCACCACTTCTTTTCAAGGTTTCTGGAGGACAGAGGGCTATCTGCAGTTAATAAGGGTAGGCATCAGGAGAAGCATTACCGTAATGTATTTTAAGCTACATTGCTCATAACTGAGGTGAATGGCTAGTAAAGTGATATTTTAGACACACATTAAGAATTTTAGTCAATTGCCATACAGCCACTAGACTTAGTGAGAATGCTTAAGTTACCCAGGGTTTTTGTTTTGAAGTATTCACACCTCAATCTCTCTCAGGGTTAACCATGAGCCTTGAGATATATAACTAACCTATGATTCTCTTTCTTGCTTTCAGAGGTTTCATTACAAGCTACTGGCACCCAGACCTAGGTCCCTGCTCATTTCTGATGACAACGTCATTCAGCAGAGGTTGGCATAGCAGGCGAGTCAGTCAAAGAGTAGGTCACCACGAATATACGAGATTAAAAATGTATATCTCATCCTTAGAAGGACTCCAATCATAAAAAGATTGTGGAACACTATCATTTTTAAAGAATGGATATAGATATAATTATTTTCCTTTACCTGTATACACCAATGCCGGGTTTTGCTTGCTTAGCATGGAGTTTTTGTTTAAAGTCTATTATTACATGTTACTATGAATGACAGCATCACTGGCCGAGCTGGTGCAAATCATCTTCGCTGTACTAACTTCAGTTACCCAGTAGATTTTGGGCTAGTGATTTAATTATGGGGGACTTGTTTTGTGTCCAGATTGTGGTTCATTCCTATAATTTGGTTCTCATTTTGCTAGAACTATGTTAAGAAAAACAGTATGGGTTTTTTCTTCTAAACTATGCCAGTGATTTTTCTGATGGAGAATGCTAATATCCACTTACTATATATGATCTACAACTACCAGTGCCAAAGGACTGGGTCCTGTGCTAAGTTCAGTGGAGCTGAGAATCTGGTCTGATGATTTTAAAGATAGACAAAAGCAAATACTGTCCAAAACTGACTTCTCTGCTGCATTTGGCCTCAGTTGATGTGCTGTTTTGAGGACATGCCATTAGGATTTTTTTTCCCCTGAAGGATCAAATGCAAAAAATCAAATGCAGTGTCTGCTTCCCAGGTTATTTTGATTGTGAAATCCTGTTGTCTCCTGCTGCAGAGCCTTTCCTTTTCCTTTGGTAAAACATCAGAGTGTAGAGGGTGACCCTGTGCACTTGTTTCACATGAGTGTAAACAGAAGATGATATTGCTTGTCTGAATGAAGTGGACTGTCCCATGGAGGAGAATAATAGCTGTCTCCTAGCACTGTTTTTTTCTCAGAAGGACTAGTGAGAACTTAAAAGTCAAGGGACCCAAAGAAGAGGGTGAAAGTTGATTACTTTAAGGATTAAACTGTTACCCTGGTGAAGTCAGCAAATACTGTTCCTAAGCAATGATTTCAGTGTCTCCTGAGCACTATGAATCTCAACTGTGTGATTAGGAATGCATTTTTTAAGATATAAAATATCATTTTATTAGTCTTTAAAAAGGTTATTTGGTGATTTGATTTCCATAAAATACATTCTATGGCAATGCATAAAAATTCAGTTAATGTAGCACATGTATGTTCTGAAAAACCATAAAAGCTTAAAAAGCTCACCCTTTTTTTTTTAAATGGCAAAGTTCTTGAATTTGAAAAAAAAACTGATTGTTTTAACAAAGGCATTTTCATGTAATGTTGGTTTACTCCTTCTTATGCTTAAATGAAATTCCATGGAGGCAGAGACTAAATAACGTAAGGTACTGTAGCTCCTGTAACTTCTAGGAATGTAGCTGTTTTTCACAAAGTTTTGATTATAATTTGATCAAGAGACTAGGTAGACATTAAAGGTTACCCAGATGGTTTGTATATTACTATAATAATCTTCTTCATAGAAATTCTCACAAAGAAAATAATTAATCATAAACACACTGTGATCCCCATAAAGCAGTGACTGTTTTAAGTTGAAATCCCATAATGGCTATGACCTTTAACCCTAATGTAACTGTTTCTATCCTAGCTACTAAAGCGGCTGCTCATGAAAGGCCAGCAAATACAGAAGTAAATGCAAAGGTTAACAAAGTTAGTGGACCAAACAAACTTGATACTGAGAATGAACTTTCACATGTCGCAAGAAAATAAACACCACTATCCCAGAGTGATCTACACAGGAGGTTTGAGATGCCAAAATATTAAATGTTATTAAGTGCATAATCTCCATTTTACAGATAAGTGTTTACTTTGAGGGTTACCATCCTTTCAAATTGATAACAAGTCTTCACTCAGAAAAGGTCATTCTGTAGTGTGTTTTCAGTGAGATCATTTTTGCTTAGAACTCCAAGAAGACACTGGTTATTGGCTAATGGAGAGGAAGTAGCTGCTGCATGGTGTGTCAACCTGGAACTGATTTTCCAGTACTACACCAGCTATTACATTATTCTGTTTTTAAAAAAGCTTCTCTGGGAAATCCTCTTTGTCTCACTCAGAAGTTCAGTAATTCGAGTTCTTGCAGGACAGATACATGTTTAAGGTTTTAATGTCCCACCTCACTTGCACAGGCATGAAAAAGATCTCTGCTCTACTGTATCTGTGTAGATTCCTCCTCCTCCACCTCCAAATATAGATTATCATGTAATGGTTTGGTAACCAAGTTCAACAGGGCAGGGTTTTGCAGTTACTAAATAATGGTGGCACAAGCATCAAGTGAAATGAAAGGAAAAAGCTGCTCTTACTCAAATTTGGCATGAATAAGAGGTTTAGATGTAGCAGCATGTGCCACACCAGTAATTAGAGAGGATAGCATTCATGTAAACACAAATCAGTACCTGGTTGTTTATATGTGATTTAACAATAGCCAGAGCATATTCCAGTAGTTTGGAATCTTCCTTCTGACCAGCCACTGCCCCACCATTCTGGAGTGCCCAGCCTTCACTAGCCATTCTTCGGCTCTATGAGCCATTCTGGCTAGGGACAGAAGTTACACATAAACTGGTTTAAGTGATCAGAAACTGGTTTAAACCTGTAACAGAACAGAAGCTCAGTGTACATAAACCAGTTTCAAAATGGCTGAAACTGGTTTAAGATAAACCTGGTTGAATGTAGTATCAGACTTAACTGATATGGGTCAAACCAGTTTATGAAACGTCAGTCCTAGGCCTCTTCCTGGTTCAAGTTAAATCAAGCATGCTTTGCAAACCTGGGCTGGGCCGGGCTGGGCTGCCTGCTCCAGAGAGCAGGGCTGGCTCTGCCCTCTGCTCCCTAGCTGGAGCAGTGAGATCTGGCTGATGGGGGAAAAGGAAGGGGCAAGACTAGCTGGGGATGCAGCCAAGTCTACAGGGGAGCAAATCCCAGATTGGGTCTGGGGCCAGGGAGGGGGAGGTTAAACACACCTTCCCCCAATCAAGCTTACTGCTGGCTGCACCTGTAGACTACAAATCCCAGAGGCATCTGGAAGCAGGAAGAGGAAGTGATGAGCACCCCTTGCAGAGTCCTGCTGTTGTAATTCTGGACTGCAAATCCCAGAGACCTTGGGGGCAGCAGGAAGAAGTGGACACACAGCCAGAGAGCTGTGTTCTAGCACCCTGGCCTCTGGCTGAGCCACTGCAGGCATGTGGCTGCATTTCCTGAATCAAAGGTGAACGTCTATTCACTTCTGTTTCAATGTAACCTGTGCATCATAGATTAACCTGCAGAGGCTGAATTGATTCAGACTTGGACTGTTTGACTGTCTGTACCTAGCCCCAGTGGCCTTTCCCTTATGACTGGGCAGCTCCTTCACCTTGTCTAATTCAGAGTTAGCTCCATTGATTTCAGTGGCATTACACCCACTGAAGACTTTAAGCACATGAAGGGCTAGGTTCTCCCTCTCCACTTTGAAAGAGTCCTGAGGGTTGTGGGAAAAGTTCTAAGGGATGTCTTCCCACCACCATCACCACAACTCTGTGCACCTGCACAAGTGTCCAGAATCTGGTCCTGCATATAAAGACTGCATGTGCTTTTGTTTTAATCCAGTCAGAAAGGGGCGACTTTGGGTCTCTGTGGAATAAATAATTCAATGATGAAAAGAAGAAGAAAGGTTTTAATTCTATATAAAATTTGACAGTTGGAGAAATGATTTCCCTAGTTTACAAAGTCATTTTTCAGGTAGATCAAAAAGAGTGCTTTAGTTGTACACAGCTTCCAGTTTTAACAACACGAAATACCTTTTTCTCCAGTTAGATATCACTCTTTGAAGATTTTGAAACTGTTATTCCTTTGGGGAGGAGGATATTGAATAATTCCTACCAGTTATGAAACTCAATATTCTCCAGATGGTTGTTGAGACAAACTTTTATACACCATTGTAAAAAGGGCTTAAAATATCCTGTGCTGTGATTGACTAAATAAGTCAAATGGCTACTTGCAGTGGAACTCCTTTTTCCAAGTAGATGACCTTATTAGAACCATAAACAAAAATGCACTCAAGGACTGGGCTTCAGAGCAGAAACTGTAAATTCTAAATTTATCATAGCACTCTTCCATTGGCTTTTATTTTTCTCTCTGTAGTGCAGCTATCATGGACAAAATTATGCCTCTGACATTGGATCACTTAAAATATATATATTTCCATGACTAGTGTTTTTCCACAAAGTTAGATTGATGGTCCCCTAACCTTTCCATTGCAAAATTATAAGATTTCACAAGCAAAACAGTATCAGCCATGTAAGAATCTGAATGGAGAGCTCAGAGGGGCAAAGTCCTGCACAAAGTGCTGATAGCTATTCATAAGGCTGCATTCTTTCTTTGATCCAAGAAGAGGTAATGAGGACAGCCTTTTGGAAAATATATACTATTATGGCTCTAATCACTTGCAGCCATAAAAATCCTATGATGCTCTACATTACAGTTATGATTTGTATTACAGGAGTACATACAATTTCCAATGAAGAGTTCATTATGCTAGGCACTACACAAACAGATAGTCCCTTCCTTGACGATCTTACCATTCAGAAAAAACACAAGACAGGGAGAAAAAGGAAGTACTGTTATTCCCATTTTACAGATGGAGAACTGAAATACAAATTAGATGGACTTACTCCAAAAATTGTATTGGATTTCTGTGGCTGAGGGAGAATTGTCCTTAGAAATCATAAGCCCTAGTCCAATGTCCTTATAAAAGCCTTCCTCTGAGAAGAATGATTACTTGGTTAAAGTTTTCCCTGAAGTTTGAATTGGTAACGATATTTTTCTTTAGTCCCTGTCCTAATCTGTTGAGTGATCTTGCTGGAAAACTATCAAACATCTCTGAAGTTCCACATCAGAAATGGCTGCATTTCAGCTGTGTTTAAATTATCCCTTTAGAACTGATGGATTCAAAAAAAGTATCTCTAATCAGAAAAGCACTCAAGCATGTGGTTTTTATGTTGCCCATACTTGGGGCCCAAGTATTCTAAGATCCATCAAGGTGAAAGTCTATATAAATATAAGGTTTTTTTATTATTATTTCTTCCAGTATTTACAGGGCATAATATTGTCAATGAAGTCCTGGCATTATTAAAGTCAATGGTAAAACTCCCATTAACTTCAGGTGGGCCAGAATTTCACTTGATGATTTTTCCATTGCATACAACTTGAAGAAATAAAATAGAGACATAGTTAACAAAAGCAGCATTAATATGTGATGCAACATGATGAGAAGGACATATTTCAGGGTCTCTCTCTCACAAAAATGTGTTTACATGAATAGGAAGGCACATGAAGTTGTTTAATCTGGTGTTACACTTAGAGTTGTTGAGATTTGTGTTCTTCAAGCAGTCTCATTTTTTCCCTACTCAGCAGAATTCCAGTTACAGCATAACTCATCTTGCTAATCAAGACATAGTATTTATTACTGATCTTTTTGTTTTAACCTATCTAGTTTTCCTGGGTTCCAGAGTTTCAGTTTGATATCATTAACAGTCTTTGTAAAAGCTCTAGGATTAGTAGTATATTTAATAACTGGAATTGCAAATGCTGCAAGATTCAAAATATGTGTCACATATTTGGAGTTTAAATATTAACCACAGCTGCCTGACACTGTTCAAGAGGCTTGGAATGTACATATTTTATACATCCCAAAGAGCAGTTATGATTGATTGTCCTTTCATGTCAACCGTTTTGATTTGCTGTACGACAGAACCATAATTATAGCAAAACCTCGGCAAGCCTGGGAAGAGCTGCCAGCTCAGCAAGCTTCTTTATTTACTAGGAAAAACAACCATCCAAGCTTGGCAGCCCCTGAATCTTAATTCAAGTCAACAGGGATCTGTAAGAGGAAGAAATTAACAAAGGCAGCAAAATGAAAAGAAAATTGCGTATTATTTTACTGAATACTTTCTTTCTGATGAATTGCCCTATCAGTCAACCTTGTGGAAGGATAAGCCAAGCCTCATATGCAGCTGTACATATTTAACATACAGGTATTTCAGTGTCTTCCAACGCAGTACTTTTTAGTGGATCAGTCACAAGTGTTTCAGAGAGACAGAACTTTATATGGCCTTTGGCATGGATTGTATTGTTTTCCATACTAGGCTCAGGGTTGAGCCAAATCTACTGCATTTCCCTTTCAGTGCTGACTGTGTGGTTCTTCTTACACACTTACATTTGTTAAAACTCCGTTGAATTTACTAAAATAACTTCTAATGACCAAGAAGGGAAGAAGTGTTACACTGTTTTAAATTTCTAATTATTCTTTTCTGTATTAGGAAATTAAAGAAAGAGGAAGGGCAATTTTGACTGGAATGAAATGAGGGAGCCTCATTATATGTATAGTAACTCTTGGTTCACTTCTTTCAACAGAATAAGGATGAAGCCAAAAACATGTAAGCAAGACATGCGTTTTTCTGTTTTTAGTTGCACAGAAACCTTTTCTAGAATTGTTCACTGGTTTGCAGATATTGTGGCTTGGTGACTGAATTTACTGGACAACTGTCTCTATCTATTCTTCACTCAGACTTCAAAAGGGTGCTGTTCTTCCACTTGAAAGGCCTATTAGTACCCAGCCAAAAATCAACACCTAGAAGAAGCTTACTGTGCTACAGAATATGGGTGAGACAAACAGTTGATAGTAGTAGGAAGATTAAGGTATCTTGACAAATATTCCTTATCTAGACCATCGCTACTGAAGGCATCTGTAATTAGTATTCAATGACCTGACACTTGCTTAACTCAAAACTAGCTACTGCCAACTTTGCCATGATCAGGAAGCATGGACTATTTCCAGGTCAAATTGCAAACATTCTCCATGAGGCAACCTGAAATCTGCTTTTATAAAACAAGGACATACCAGTAGAGAAACAGATTATATCTTTGAAAGAGCCATCCAAATAGCACACAGTAACCTGCTACAATTCAAAAAGAAATGCCCTTGTGACTGCATACCCCTGGTAGTCACCTACCATGCCACACCTGAACCAACTAGAAAAATCAAACAGTTACAGCTTATACTCAATAAAAATGAGACCTTGAGAAAAATATTCCCAGCTCCTCCACTCCTGGCTTTCAAACAAGCCCCTAACCTTGCCCAAGTCATCATCAGAAGCAAACTCCCACTGTTCAACAGACATCAAATGGGATACAGCCTTGCCTAATAAATGCAAAACTGTCAGCACATTTCTACTGCTATAAGTCAAGGATATGACCTGGGTATAGGGGGTAGGGTTTAGAAACAAAGGGTTACATTACCATAGGTACAGAATCCAAGCCAAGTTTGCAGTACCAGGTGTTGGTTCAAATCTGATGGATCATGCCAAGGGGTTAAACCCAGGCTAGTGGTCAGGAGCCAAAGAATCCAATATGCAGAATGGTAAGGTAGGCAGGGATGGCATATGGGGAATCCAAGGCACAGGTAGGATGACCCCAAGGCACAAGGCTGTAAACACTGTTGCCAAAACAAGCTCCCAGGTGAAGTGGGAGGGGCTTTATAGTCCTCCATTATGGGTTTGTGCCTTTCATTGGTTCCCCTGCCTCACATGGTCCCCCATGGGGAATCTCAAGAGAGGGCCCAAGTCAAGCTGGATCCATCACCAGCCTGCTGTTGGGTGGTACTATAGCCCAGACCTCCACCTGGGTTCAAATCCCCATGAGACCAGGCAATAGCAATTAAAATTGCTGCTAATTAATAATAAAGAATTTGTATGAATACTAACAATTAGTAAACATTTAATAATAGGGATGTGCAAAATTTTGCCAGCAGTTTCATTTCAATGCTGTTTTGACTTCAAAACAGCAAAATTGAAATGAAACAGAGAGGTTTGAAACAGCCTTGAAATGAAATGAGGCAAGTCCAAACGTTTCAAAATTTTCAAAACGTTTCAAAATAGCTCAGCCACTGGCATGGATCTTCGAGAACTGCTGGTGCTCTGGTGAAGTGCCCAAAGACTGGAAGAAGGCCAATATGGTGCCTATCTTCAAGAAAGGGAGGAAAGTGGATCTGGCAAACTACAGGCCCATCAGCCTGACCTCTATTCTGGGGAAGGTCTTAGAAAAGATTATCAAAGAGGCCATTCTTAACAGACTGGCTGATGGCAGCATCCTGAGGGATAGCAGAACGGGTTTGTTGCGGGTAGGTCTTGCTTGACCAATCTTATTTCCTTTTACAACACATTGCACACTTGTAACTTTGCAATTGGTGCTGGCCATAAAGCCTTCTTCTTGTTAGCTGCAGGCTTGCTAGTCCCTGCTGAGGCCACAAAGCCTGCCAGCTTTCAAGGAGACAGATGCAGGGGTTTCAGGGAAACTGCACCTCTAGCTGCTGACAGGCAAAACTCGTGTCATGGATGGGTGACACTGTGAGTGTGTTAAGGTGTGCCCTCACTCAACTGACACCAAGGCAGAAAGCAGGGCAGTTCAAACAATGCTGCTTTTTATGCAGTTTTTCCATCCCTCCCCCAGAGCACTGGGATTGGAAGGGACCTCAAGGAAGGATGACAGTCACTGGCCAGCTACACAGTCAATAATGAGAGCACTCGTTTCCCCGCTTTCCCCTCCCTCTCCTTACTTTAGTTTCTGTTTCCCTGCAGGAAAGCCCATCTTGAGCTTCGAAATTCAAAAAGCCTTTGATCTGATATCCCATGGTCACCTCTTGGCAAAACTGGTCAACTGTGGCCTTGGCTTGACCACGATCCACTGGCTAGGGAACTGGCTCCATGGTCGGACCCAGACGGTGGTGGTTGATGGAAGTCAATTGTCATGGTGCCCTGTGACCAGTGGGGTCCATCAAGCCTCTGTCCTTGGGCCAACACTATTCAACATCTTCATTAATGATGTGGACATTGGCATCAGAACTGGACTGGCCAAGTTCGCTGATGACACCAAGCTCTGCAGTAAAGCATCCACATCCGAGGATAGGAGGGCAATCCAGGCTGACCTTGACAGGCTCAGGAAATGGGCAGATGAGAACCTGATGGTGTTTAACACCAAAAAATGCAAGGTTCTCCACATTGGGAAGAAAAACCTGCAGCATCCATATAGGCTCGGCAGTGCTATGCTGGCTAGCACTACAGATGAAAAGGACTTGGTGGTCATGATTGACCACAAGATGAACATGAGCCTTCAATGTGATGCTGTGGCTAATAAAGCGAGCTAAATGCTGACTTGCATCCATAGATGCTTCTCAAGCAAATCCCAGGACGTCATTCTCCCATTGTACTTGGTCTTGGTGAGGCCGCAGCTAGAGTACTGCATCCAGTTTTGGGCTCCGCAATTCAAAAAGGATGTGGAGAAGCTTGAGAGAGTCCAGAGGAGAGCCACGTGCATGATCAGAGGTCAGAAAAATAGACCTTATGATGAGAGGCTGAGAACTATGGGACTCTTCAGCCTGAAAAAGCACAGGCTCAGAGGTGATCTGGTGGCTGCCTATAAGTTTATCAGGGGTGCTCACCAGGATCTGGGGAAATGTCTGTTCACCAGAGCTCCCCAGGAGATGACAAGGTCAAATGGTCACAAACTCCTTCAGGACCGTTTCAGGCTGGACATAAGGAAGAACTTCTTTGCAGTCTAAGCCCCCAAGGTTTGGAATAGACTGCCACCAGAGGTGGTTCAAGCACCTACTTTGAACACCTTCAAGAGAAATTTGGATGTTTATCTTGCTGACCATCTCCCCCTGGGGCTGGACTTGATGATCTTCTGAGGTCTCTTCTAGCCCTAATGTCTATGAAGTCTATGAAATCTATGTTATATAATAGGCAACAGCAGTGAGGTACAGAGCCCCAGCATGCAGTGGCAGGCTGCCTCCACTCCCCCTCATGCACAAATCTGCATGCCATGTGCCCCCCATACCTGCCCCGGGGTGCATGCCGTGGTAGGAGCCCCCTGCCCTCCCTCTACCCTGGATGAGCTGTCTGGGGCTCCGACCATTCCACAACCCACCCTGGAGCCCCCTTCACCCTAGTCCCTGCCTCTGCCCCACTCCCTCCCTCACCATGGGGGCCTTGATCTGCTCCCTTATGACCCTTACCTCCTCCAAGACCCTTCCCTTTCACAGACTTACCTGTTGGGCAGTGCTCCACATGCCACTGGACTGCATTCCTGGCTGCCTACAGTCCTCTGCACTGTCACTCCTGCCCCGCGTTGCGGGGGTGGGGATGCTAAGCCTCGTTAGCCCCAGCTCTCTGCCACCTATGGATGCACCATACCACCTGCACCTGCCCATGCTACCAAAACATTGTCATTACATTTGTGGGTCAACATATAAAAAATTTAGTGTAAGTGCTTTTCTAAAATGTGTATCATTTTTTTTTCTAGATAGACACATACATACATACATACATACATACATATATATGTGTGTGTGTGTGTGCGTGTGTGTGTGTGTGTGTGCATACATACATTGATGATGTCAGACCATTTCTATTCACACTTTCAAAAACACTCATGGAAAATATTAGCCCAAAACATAAATGTCTTGTAAGTTCATGGAAAAATGAAGCTTTCTAAGTGAAATAATTCTGCAAATAATTATACTTAGGTTGCTTCTGCCATTTCCCTAATAACAGAATCTTAAAAAAGTATTTAGATATGTTCAAAACAAAAAATGTTTCTGTTAAGAAGGAATCTTTTATCAGGGATCTTTGTTGTCCCTGACTGGTTTTGTGTAATTAAATCTGTCTACAAGAAAATGACTTAGAATTGCTTTTTCTTTTTTGTTTTGCTTTATTTAAGCTTTTTACTGGCATTCATATACTCTGTATATATCATCAGGACAAAAATCTTCTCTCATTCACACTGGTATTAATCTAGAATGACTCCATTAATTTCAATGACGTTAGAGTCTGATCCAAAGTTCAGAGAAATCATTGGGAATCTTTGGTACATTTTGGTTTAGTTCCTGGCTCTGCAGTCACTCTAGTGTAATATGAGTGCAGAGTTTGGCCCTTCATATTTCTTCATAATCAAATTTTGCTAAAATTAGTGCTATATTACAAATACCAGAGTTTCTCAGTCACTGATGAGTGAATGTATTAGAATAGTGGAAGGTGTATTACAAATTAGCCCCACACCCACTCTGAGTGCCACTCCAATCCCTTTCCCTTATGCAATCTGCAGCTCAGCTTTCTGCTCCCTGCATTGTGCTCCCCAACCAAGCTGCTGCTCTGCTTTCTGCTTCCATGACTGCAACTGGATATTCTTGTCATGAGTCCTGGGATCCTTCAAAAATATATATGCAGATGAGGCATGGGGAAACCTGGTCCATCTTCATTTCACGGAGGGCAGGGCCACATTAATCCTATGCAACAGACTATGGGAGAGGGTAACAGAGGGATTCTGGGTGAACTGTCTGGGGCCCCGTTTTGTGATGTTTGCCAGACAGCCAAGGATGGTGAAGAAACAGGAATAATTGGAAATGGGGGAAAAAGGCACAGCTCAGCTGTGGGAGTGAAGAGGAAGTCAAATGTATTCAATGTAGTGGCTCACTATGACTTGAAACGGAGTCAGTGCTGAGGCGGAGTGCATGCAGTGGGCACTAATTTGGATGGGTTGGACT
>NW_005841917.1:3077037-3119628 GCF_000455745.1 Alligator sinensis
AAGTGTTTGGTAAACAGCCAACAGATGCTGGCCTCCATTGGACCAAGTGAATGAGGTCATAAGGGCTAAATAAGTTAAGGACTGCCCAGAAGGAGAGAGCAGCAGCCATGAGGAAGACTCAGAGAGAGAGAGAGAGAGAGAGAGAGAGAAGAGCTGGACCATCTGAAACTTGCTCTCTCTCTCAAAACTCATGATCAAGGAACTGCCTGCCTCCAGAAGGAATCTCCACCTGCCTCTGGATGATACTTGTGAGTAAGCTACCTGAGATCTAACTAGATATATAGCTTGCTGTACCACAGATGCATGACCAAAGGCTACCCAGCCATGCCAGTTTGCTCTATGGGATTTCTCTGATATTGCTCTACCCTGTACCCTATTCCAACCCTACCCCTTGTAACCAATAAAGTTATCCTTTGTACCTAGTGTGGGAGACTTATTGGGAGTGGGTCTAGATTATGCCTCAGGGTCCGCTTGGTTCAGCTGACCAAGGTACTTGTGCTTCCAATGGAGGGAAGCATCCCAAGTTCTTGAAGTGAATCAAGTACCCTCGAGGGCTACTAGGCCTGTGTTTCCCAGGGTGCGCAGTGCCAGAATCAAGCCCATCCCTGGGTGGTGGCTAGTGGATGTGCTCCAGGAAGGGGGTCAGCCCGATGTGAGGCGCCCCCAGGGAGGCACTTGGAGCCTGGAAGGTGGTCAGGTGCAGTGAGGTGGGTGGCTCAATGAAGGAGCACCCCCTACTGGCCCACCACAGGGCCAACATAGGGATTCTGGGTAAGCTGTTTCGAGCCTCATTTGCTGATGTTTGCCAGACATTTAAAGATGGTGAAGAAACGAAAACCATTGGAAATGGAAAAAAAAGTCACAGCTGAGCTGTAGGAGTGAAGAGGAAATCAAAATATGTAGTGTAATGGCTCGCTATGATTAAAAAGAGTTGGTAGGTTCCCATCAGCACATTTGTCCAATATGGGTCATGTGTTTTACACTCATGCTCAGTGTTGACTGTATTTAATCAACTTCATAGTTGGTTTCCATTACTGAGGGCATTCTGCTTTTAGCAGCAGTTCAGAAATAGACAATATATTTAATGTCATTCCCTTGCATGAGAATGTAAGATGAGGGTCCCCCACGCTGACTGGGGGAGAAACCCTTATCTTGTATTTGAGTAAATATGGTACATAAATCAAGAAGAAAATAGTCATTTAAATTCAATGGATAAATGATGTTTCATGAAGCTGCTTTAAAGAAGCTTGTAGATTCCATGAAACAGGTATTCTTTCTTTCATTATAGTGCTACATTGAAATGGCCTTCCCTTCTTTTAAACTCCAGAGCACTTTTTCAGATCATTACAATAAGGCTGCAATCATAATCTCAGTATTAAGCTGTCTTTCAGAAGCTTGGTTAACATCTTTGTTTAGAAAAGTTGCTTTCTTTTATCATCTTATTAAAAAAAAATTAAAAAAAAAAAGATTTTCCCTTTTTTGTGATCCTTCTAGAAATAATGAAACTAAAAGGAAAAGCCAGTCTACTTTGACAAAGGCAGTGAGATTTCTTGATTTAAGGTGATCACACTATTTTTCATCTATGAATATCCAAAAGATTGCACCCTAATGAATACAGGCACAGCCATGGTGACACATGCATTTTTGTGCCTTTTTCATTTCTTTCTGAAACACAGCAAAGGGAAGGAAGGATTCCACCAAAAGTTTTCTTCAGCTAATTTTAAAAGCCTTAGAAATATAATTAATATTAAGCTTTTCTTTCCCTGCTGGGGCACTTCTTAGCTGTCTACAGAACTAGATTTTATGCGCTCTCATTTTGTTATTAAAGTTGAAGCTGCTTATTTCCTAACTGTTCATCTGGAAACTAGATAGATAGATAGATAGATAAACAGTATCTGAAAAAGCATCTTTTCTTTCGCCATCTTTTCAGGCTCTAAAGAGATTTGGAGGACTGGTTCTCCAGTCTTCCAACAAGTTATTTATTAAAAACAGACAAATCAAAAGTAAACATTTTTCATGTAAAAAACAACCCATAAATGTAAAGTAGCTTGTTTGTCAGCAAGAAGAATAGTTCAAATCAACCTTAAATTTATGCATATTTGGCAAAGTATTTTTTCATATTATTCCAATGTATTTCAAAGGATAAAATTAAACAGTGCTGTAAGGTTGGTACAAAAGTGGGTGTTATTAGAAGTGAGTTTGATACACGATTTTTAAGCTTTCGTTTGAACAGTCCCTGTTAAGTAAAGAATGTTTCTCTTGCTGACTCTTACCAAGCATTACAGACCAGACAGGGAATACTCTACGGGGTTTCATTGCTATATATTTGACGCCTAAAAATTTAACTGTGCCATCCATACATGTCTGTATTACAGGCAATGGTTTTATGAGGTTCCATTCATAATCTGCATGCTGTAAAGAAAGCTGTGCCTGAGTCTGAGTTACTGGATACGTATTTTGTGCTCATGGTATGGATATATGATTTAGGCCAAGCAATTCTAACATCTATGTGCAATCTCTTATTGGAGTCATTTTCTAAGAAGAGTTAGGCAATCTAAACATGATAAATGTTAGAACACTAATAACCAAGCTCAAATTTGAATTCCAGAAGAATTAATTAAAAGTTGCTGAAACCCTGAAGAAATCATTCAGGTTTTAAATTGCCTGCTCTGTTTTGTTTCATTAAGGGCAAAACCTCAGAGTGGACTTAGTTCATTATGCCACAAATGTTCATTATTTTTGCAGTGTATTGGGCATGCATTTCCAGACCCAAGAATCTATTTTTTAGTTTCAGCATTTCCATTTTGACATTAGAAAAATATACAACCAAAATCTATAAGACTTTGATTAAATGTTGATACAGCTGATTTCAACACAGCCAAAGCCAGTGACCATACATGGAATCTAAACAACAGCTAGTAATTACAATGTCAAAGGCATGTATACACTGTGTGTTATGTTTCATTGTCTGGCATGCAAATATAGCCTTGGTTTCCTTTGCACTATTTCCAAAGTATAAAGAAAGCTAACCAGAGAGTTCTGTTTCGTTTACACAAAAGAACAAGGTTCAATCATGTTTGATAAGTTGCAAATTACTGGTAATACCACAAGTGTTGTTACAGCTGCTAAGAGTGGTCAGGAGGATGTACAAAATACAGCAACGGCATGAATCAAAAGAAAAAGTCTAAACAATTTTGAATGATAGTGAATAGTACTTCTAACTTTAACTTGGTTCTGGGGCCTGTAGACAGCATCTTGGGCAGTGGTGAGATATGCAGAATAGGTTGCCACGTATGTAGTCAATTGTCTTATGCTCAAGTAGACTCTCTACTTTGCTTGTACAAACAATCCCAATACTTCCCCATTATATACCATAAGTGCAAAACATTGAACAAAAAAAGGAAACAAAAAATCTTTTGTAGAAGATTCCTGAATTGCTTTGATAAAGGAGAAAAGAAGTTTTATATTTTCTGGACGTGCAACTGCAAAGTGAGGGACAAACAGTTTCTGTATACTGTAAATGTATAATGCATCTCTACATTTTATGTAGTTGTTAAATATTGGAGATAAAGCCTAAATGCCAAAGGCCTTGCATGTACTGGAACTGGTTTGGTAAAAGGGGATATGGTTGAAGAGGTTGTACAGAAAATGTGGGAAAGGTAGTTAGCTGTGTTAGTCTGAACTCAGGCAGAAGGAAGATTAGATATGTACCTTATAGACTAAATAAAATATAGGTTCATGAACTCATGCTCACTTCATCAGATGCTATGTAAAGACAGCATAGAAGAGAGAATACAAAGCACTCACTCTACATACTACTCTATGCTGTCTTTTCACAGCATCTGATGAAATGAATGTGAGTTCACCAAAGCTCGTGTTCTATCTGTATCTCATTTAGTTAGGCTAGGTACAGACACTAAAAACCCCCAAGGTGGAATCAAAGTTATGCAGTTTTCTGTAAATGGCATATTTTAGATTGCTGGTCTATAAGGTGCATATCTACCCTGCCTTCTTCACGCATTTGCCCGTCTGAAGTCTTAAGACCAAAAACAGCAACCGAAGATTTCCCCTCCACCCTGAGGAAATTTTGAGGTGATGTAGGGCTCTCCCATATAGGCAGCAATTCCTAGAGGATTGCTTTCGGGAGGTAATTCATAGAACTCAGCTCTCCAATGAGTTGTGTTTAGCAGAGTCAAAATATTGACATAGACATGAATCCTCTGGTCCAGTTCTTTGTAGAGTGACAATGAACAGCAGCTGTGGGTATTTCTGCTCCTATTCCAAAGTATGGGAAGGAGTATCTCTCACTTCCCCGCCTTATTCCCAATAGCCTCAATGAGTTACTTAGGGCACTGGGTATAGAATTTGTAGTGTAGTTATTAAATTATCTCCTAGGGTTTTTTTCTTTTTCTGCCTTTGGATAAATTATTATAGGATCGTATGTTATGTATGTTCAAAAATAAATGATGAGAAATGAAAGACAGAGCAAAGATGACAGCTGTTTCATTCTAGTTGCACCTGTATAAGTAGAAGAGATGACAGAAGAAATAAATGTCAATGGATAACTAGTCAATAGACTAAGAGGAAAAGAACTGTGCCTGTATTACTTTCAGCATGGATTGTATATAGTCCCTTTTTGGGTGATTCTATAAGCCTTGATTAAGTAGTTTTTAAAGCAATTCTATATGCCACCTCTGGGTACCCTGGTTTCATTTAGTTCTTGAAGAAGATGCATCAGAATACTCCATTAGGCTTTTTTCAAGGTATTCCTGTCCCTGTGGGAAAAAAAAAGGAATGGAAACTGCGGAAGTCTTACTCTCCTGAGTCTGCTAGGCAAAAGGTAGCTGAATGAGAATCTAAATCTGTATCTAAAACAACACGGAGGAATTTTTTTTAGACTGATTACTAGAAACCAGGTATGGTCTCATAAATAGCAGAAAACTAAAATGCCAGCCACCTGTCATTAACATATTGACACATAAGGGCAAATTCTTGGACCTAGGTCTAATTTTGCACTTTTAAAAAAGTACTAATGTATTAATTGATTTATTTTACATTTGCAGTTTATTTTCAAGCTAAACTGCCAAATCTCTTAATTTTATCAGGAATCACATAATACTGGGTGTGAATCAGGAGAACGTAATAGAGCTCCTGTAATAAAAACCTATTTTTGCATCCTCATCATAGCAAAAACAAGAATGAAAGTCTGAAAATATAACACCTGAAGTTTCAACAGACAAAAGCTAAACAACCCCTCCCTCCAAATTCATCGTTCTTAAAATCACACAATTTTTAAAAATTATCTCAAGATTTTTAGTGGCCTGACTCATGGTTTTGAATGTTGAGATTGGCAATACTATGAATACATCTCAAGAGAAGTAGGCATTATTCATAGCTCAGATGGCTGTGTTATTCCTAAACCCACATGTAATTACAATGCACAGGACTCTGCATTTCTAAGCAGACCGTTTCTTGTGTACTCCAGCCGACTCAATCAGGATGTACTCCACAACTGGAATAGCTTGCACTAACTTGGCCCCCTGGGAAAGTTCTAATTTACAAAACCCTGTTTAGAAAAATCAAATCTATTTAAAGGCATTACATTATAAACATAAACTCCCTAATGAGCTGTAGTGAAATGGCTCTGGGCTATAACTTGTGAAGTTCAAATGATTTAGCCTCTCTCTGCCATGTATTATTTTCATTTAATCTGCATCACAAGGACTGTAAAGAGTACAGCTGTTCAAAGTGAGTCTTAAAGATTCCAGCCAAATGCAAAGGCTTGTCCAATTGTTCCCTTCTTACAGTGTTTGGTTAAAGACTTATTAATTGATATATCAAATACTTCAAAAGTAAAAATGTGAAGCAGACATTTTACTCTAATAGAAATGCAGATGTTAGAAAGATTTTATAAAAGGAAAGTGGGCAATTAGAGGTGCCAGCATCATTTGTCAAAACCTGAAGGAAGCAAGGAAGAGAAGTTTTAATCAACATTCAAGTCCCTCTGTGAGTTTGGAGACAGTACAGAAAATGCACAGGGAGGCCATGTATTTACCCCAGGTCTACCCTTCCCTGGGAGCTCTAGCACTGACTGAGAAGATGCACTGAGGTGCTGATTCTCCTGTCACTTACCCCAGTTTTATAGAGAAAACTCACTGGCCTAGTGCAGTATTTTACTGTATTGGTATGAGAACAGAATTACATATAAAGTTTTTCTGTATTTGTGATTCCGTGTATGTAGCAATTAGCTCCTGTTGAGCTTTCATCAACAGGAATGTTAAGAAGCTGTATCTATTTAGTCAGTTAGAAACAGAATTAATCAAGGCAATGAAATATATACATATTTTGAAGATGAGGAATAGATGATGTAATAGGTATTTTTTATAATTCTTTTGGAGGAGATCATTCTTCCTCTTAACTGCTTCAGTTTTGCTTTAAGTGATGGAAATGCCCACCTTAGAGAGATTTATTATTCAATTATATAATAAAATGTTCAACTATAACATCAGCACTTTTTACCACCGATTACTTTCTCTTTTCAACACTTATTTCCAGAATCCAAAAAAGCAAAAGATTGTTCATTATAGAATACTGAACTCTGGTCTGGTCAAAATCATCTGATACTTTTAAACATGAAAAAGTAGAACTCTGAAATGTCTGTGTCGAAGGCTTCTATGGACTAAATGGAAGAAAAATGCAACTAAACTGAACAGTTTAACATATGGACTTTTAAAATGTAAATATTGCCTATTTACTGTAGTTATCATAAATTACCATATTTATATAATTAGATTTGACATATGGAAAATTTATAGATTTGTTATAATTTTCCAGGTATAGAACCTAATTATTGGAGGTGTTCCTTACATTTGTTGTCCTAATTCTGCTACAGCAGGGAAAATACATCTGGGGATTCAGGTAGCCCCTTTCCCCCCTGCCTTACTCACTTTCTTCCTAGCCCCTACTCCCCCTACTTACTGTCAGAGTCTGCTCTCCCTGAGCTCATGGAAGTGAGGAGCAAACAGAAAATACTGACCTTGAAACAAATCCACATAAATTACTACAGGTACCCACAGGAATAATCCATGCAGAATTGATGCATCTCATATTTAAAGAAACTGTTGCATGTTTTAACACAGGTACTCTATGAACACACTTATAAGCAAAACATTTAGACCTACTTATACAAAGTACAAACTTTTTTTGTCAATATATAGATAACTCCACCTCCAATACTCTGCCAAGCAGCCCCTATGGTTTACTTGGCAGATCAAAGCACATTAAAAACCCATTACACAGTTAGCACCAGGTATCCATGTGCACGGGCATGTGGATACCTGGTGTGAACTGTGTAATGGGTTTTTAATGTATCCATGTGCCCGTGCACCCATCTCCATACCCATGGGTGACTGGTGCCTCCTGAGCTGGGGGGGGGGGGGGGGCCCCTGCAGCCAATCACGCCAACCCAGAAGTGGCAGCAGTGCACCACTGGCACTTCCAGGCGTGCTGGTGGCACTTCCAGGTAGGCGCAGTCAGCCACAGGGGGACTGTGGGGATTAGTTCTCTTGGTGTCCCCACTCGCTGGCCGGAGATCTTGAGGGGGGCACCAGCACTCTCGCCTGCTCCCCCTGCTTTCAGGAGGTGCACCAGCGTTCTCAGGGGGTGCACCCCCTACGCATCCCCTATGGATCCACCACTGCCCATACATGTACCCCCACCCACTGCCCTCCTCAGAGGGTCTGCCCCTGAAAAAGTCTATGCCAGACCCCTCTCCACCAGATGAGGTCTGCCATTTCTTTCCCACTCTCCTCTTCTGTCTTTCTATAGTACTAGTACATTTCACTTAGTCCCATTTTAATACAGTCCTTGACTGTGCGGTCTGAGTGTCTGTTTATAAGCAGGTTCCTGGCTTTCCACAGTGCAGACCTGAAGCAAGATATGAACTGGTCGAAGCAAGCTGTCAGGGCCCCTTGCTGTCTGGTCAGGTGCCTGTAGAGAACCGCTTCCCTGGCAGGTTTCTGAAACCTGTCACCACCAGGAAGAGCGCATTGACTTTCTTCCACACCTCCCTGGCATGTGGGCAGCCAGGGAAGAGGTGGTTGATCATTTCTGCCTGCCAGTGGCAGGTTTGTCTCAGGCAGTTCGATGGGCCTCTCTGCCCTTCACCATTTCTCCATGCCCACGCAGGGAGTGCCTGGTGTGCTGCCTGCCAGTTCAGGTCTCTGTGTTCCTTCTGCAGACCCTTGTGGAAGATTTGCTCCCACACAGCCTGGCAGCTGTCACCAGGTAGTAAATCTACAGGAGATGTGGTATCTCTTGCCCTTCACGCCTCCCATATCTTGCAGCAGTTTACCAGGATCGCTAGGGTAGCATTGTACAGCTTGTATTTCTCTCAAAAGCAGTTCAGGATCTCATAAAACAGAAAACATGGTCCACAAGCTCCTGTAAGTTGTTATGTGCGCTTGCCACAGTTGCAACAACTGCCCTGAAAAATACATAACAAAGCTGTCTGTTTTAGATTCCACCCCTGCTGCCAGTTTGCAAACCTGGCTCATGTACTTGGCCCAGAGGAAGAGAAGGTTACCTATCATTCTTCTGCCTGATATTTGTTCAAAACAAAAAAGTTCATGATTTACCATACAGTTCATGGGGATGGGCCCCAGCAGTCAACAGCATTTCAAGCCATGGTGAACCCACAGCTCAGCACTGCCCAGTATGTATGTGTACTCTGGATACCCCCACAAAGTATCTGTGTGCTAATTAACCCCCCACTCATGACTGGAACCAGGTGTTCTTGTCATGAATCCTGGGATTCTTAAAAAATTTGTATGTAGATGAAGTGCAGGGCAAACCTGGTCTAGCTCCTCCTCATGGAGGGCAGGGTCATACTAACCACATGAAACAGGCTGAGAGAGGGGATGGCAGAGGGATTTTGGGTGATTGTTTAGGGCTACATTTGGTGATGTTGGCAGATGTTTAAGGCTGGTAAAGAAATGGTAATCACTGGAACAGAAAAGAAAGTCATGGGTCAGCTGTGGGAGTGAAGGGGAAGTTTAAATGTATTCAATGTAGTGGCTCACCATGACTTTGAAAAGACTAGTTGCTGAAGGGAACTGTGCACAATGAGCGTGACACTATATTTTCCCCAAATGGGCTGTACTAAACTATCCTTGTGGTAGGTTCCCCAATCTCTTGTGGCAAGGGTTATGAACCCCTGGGGGTACTTGGAAAGGGGTTAGGGGGTACATGTGGGTAGGAACGGAGCACCACCACCCTGTGCCACTGCCTTCCAGGAGTGGGGGTGGAGTGGTGAGGGCAGTAGCTCCCCTCTGCGGTCACATAGGCACTGCCCAGCTGGCCAGGTGTGGGGATGGGGGAAGGAATTAATACGCAGTGGCTACCACCACCATCCACAACCCTGAGCTACAATGTGCTCCCCGTTCCCTCCACATCCAGATGCTGCCACCCCCACTGCTTGCCCCAGATACCCAGAAGGGGTACAGTCCAAAAAAAAAAAGTTGAAAACCCCTGTCTTGTGGACTAAGATCAAGTCTCATAGGTTCCCATCAGCATCTTGGCCTTTTGGCTAAGTTCAAGTGATCGCCTGAGAGTCTGATTAATACCTTAAGGGAGAGAAAGAGATCAACAGAGCATTGGGATGGCAGGAGTGGAGGAGAGAAACTGGAAACCCAAAACAATGGCAGTGGTGGTTAATAACCAAGAAGTAGAAAGAGAAGTTAAGAGAGGAAACAAAGGTTTGGAGAGAGAGGGAGGGTGGATAAAGGTAGAAAAGCAGAGAGAAAAGATGACAGTGAAAGCAAGAGCAATACCAGAGACAGCAACAGAGGCACTGCTTAGAAAGCTAGAAGTTTACATGATCTAAGGGAGACTGCAGATAATAGCGAGAGACTTTAATTGCATAGTAGAAGCAGGTGACAGAAGAGGGGAGGAGGAGGCAGAACTTTAGCCAGTTTGTCCAGATTATTAGCATATATAATTAAAGAAGAGTCACTAAAGAAGAGGGCAGGGGAAAAAGTTCTCACTAAAACAGACCCCAGTGAAAAGAAACAATCAAGAACTGACTTTGTGTTTGTATCAAAAGGAATAGAGATAAGGAAGAAAGAAACCATATGTATAACACTTAGTGATTACCAGATGCTGAAGGCGGAGGTGAGTCTTGGTAAGAGCCCTGTAAGGGGAAGGTTGAAGTTACATGTGTGACCATTACAAGATCAGGAGATATGTCAAGTGTCCATGAGACAGTATGTGGGGTGGAGAACACTCAAGAAATATTTTTAAAAGTGCCAGAGAATGGCGGAGGATGGTGAAGAAGAGGATGAGAGAAATGCTATTAAGGACTTTATTTGAATGTTTTAAAACTAGTTTATGAGTAAGAAACCTCTGGGTTTTTAAGGGATTGGTTCTCACTGAAAGAGAGTGCCTGAAGCTGGGACTGCATTAACTGAAATACTACAGTGAAGAAGAGGCAGAAAAGAAGTGGAGGAAAAAGGACTGGACACACTTGTTTCACTAAGCCAACAGAGAGGACTGATGGGAGGCCTGAAGAGTTTCAGGTGGTTGCTGAGGTAAGAATTTTTCATGGGTTTCTGTATGAAGAAAGAGTTCCAAAAAGAGGTCTTCTGTGAAAAGTTGATGGATGTCATTTAAGGGTTTAATATATGTAGTTGTATGTTTTTGGATATGTAGTTGTTTCTGCGATATGAAATGTTGGTAAAAGAAGGATGCTCAATATGTGAAATTTTGTAAGTGTAAGGTGATAAGTGAGTTTTTAATAAAATTTTATTAAAAAAAAGGTTCCCAGCAGAATCTCCGTATCCCTGGCTAAGACCAAATGTAGCATTTCTGGCACCAAGGAGAGGGTGTCAGGGCTGGCTTTGGTCCTCCCAGTGCTGGCCTGGTATTGCAGTACCTCCAGGCTCACTGCCAGTTCCCATGCGGAGGGAACACCTGCCCAATTTTTTTTTTTAAGTGTCACACACAGGAAAAGGTTCCCATCAGCACTTTTGACACCAAGGGAGGGTGTTGGAGCTTGCTCCAACCTCTCTGAGTACCAGCCTTGTATTGTGGTACCTCCAGGCAGAGTGCTTGTTCTTTCCTGGGGGAGCAACTGCCTATTTTTTTAAGGGGCATTACCACCCCATCAAAAAAAAGGTTCCCATCAGTATGTTTGTCCAATATGGACCATGTGTTTTATAGTCATGGCCAGTGTTGGCTATATTCAATCAATTTCATAGTCGGTTTCCATTACTGAGAACATGCTGCTTTTGGCAGCAATTTAGTAATAGTGTGTTTGATGAAGTTTCCTTGTATGCAATTATAAGATGAGGGGTTTTTTCCCCCAATGCTGACTGGGGGGAATAAAACCTTCATCTTATATTCAAGTAAATACAGTAAATTATATTTCAGTAGTTGTTGCAATGCCCTTGCACAGTGCAAGTACAACGGACACAGTAAAAAGTATTTTTCTATGTGTTTTCCTGGTACAAAGATGTTTTTGTTTTGAATGGATATTACCTGAACCTGGGGAACTATACAAAAATGTGTAATGTTGCAGCTAAAGATAAATGGTAAGAAAAAAATAGCTCTAAACTACCCACTGTAAACAGGAGCATATGTGAGTGAATGAGAGAGAGAAGGGGTAGATATGTTCTCATTTTCATTAGGATCTCCACAGGGAACCTAATAGTGAGTATATATACAACTGAAGTGGAATTATTTCCTTACTCTTTCAGAATGGGGTAATATGGTACTAGTGTGATTCCAACTTAAAATATATTGCATAACTTGAACATATTCTTACCAAAAAAACCCCAACCAAACAAATAATTTCCCTAATCACTGCATGTTCTTTGGTTGCTTGCATATAATTTTATCACATAGTAAGTAAGCATGTGTAAAAGTTACTCACTTCTGTTGAGCTGGATTCAAATGCTGAACAGACCAGATCACAAATCTAAATGAGTTTGGTATTCATATCTCAGCCCCTGATAAAAATGCATCAGAAAACCACTAAGGAGGTCAGTCATGTATTCAGTTTATTTTAGGACTGGCAAATATATCATCACCAATTTGAGGAGCCACATCCTTGGCTGTAGTCCAAAAGAATTCAGTGCTGTTCCATACGCAGGGCACAAAGATGGCTTTAAATCAACTTTATATTGCTAGTTCCCTAATCTTTAGGACAGTGCCTTACATGCTCACCAATTTAGTGCCCAGCATAAATTAGGGCACTTTGGGGGCTGATCTACTTTGCTTGGCCTGCCAATAGCTTCAAGAGACCATTCCAGAAGCAAAAGATCATCTACATCAGGGAAAATGGACTATTGCTTGGTTCTATTTCTGGTGGTGTTAACTTCTCACTTTTAAGTGAGCACATAATCTAAATCACTAGGACAGTTTTGTGCTTTTTCCTCTTTGCAAAGATAACTTTTAGGCAAGATATTAGGCTGTATCTTGCATATGCTGCAGACTGAAGTGTAGAATAAAGATACCAAAGCTAGATTTAAACCAATTTAAGTTAGAGCTCTGCATTGGCTAAATTACCCAGTTGAGAGCTAGTTTAAAGATAGCTCAGGTGTAGCTACACTACACTCTAAGCAGTATCTAGGCAGCCTTTGATAACCAACGTGAAAGCCTGAAGAGGGAAGAAAGCCAGCTGGTATAAATCAGCATAGTTCCACTGAGGCAGGTTTCCACAGAGCCTCAGAGTTTGACTGAATGCAGTCTGTACCTTCTATTTATTTGCTTGGATTCAGGGAGTGCTAATGAGATTATAGTTTGGGGATTAGCAAAATGCCTTCTCAGGAAAATTATGCTGAACTGAATCAGGATGACTGACATACTAATGATATACAACCTCAGGAAAACTTGCTGACTGATTTTTCTCAGATTAATGAATTACTTATCACTCAAAATGCACTCAAGATATTTTTGACAATACCAATGGAGACTGAAATAACAATATATATACAGCACCACGCTGAAGAATTAGTCCATGATTTGTGGCCATGGAAAAACACACGTCAGTCACTAATGCTTTTTGTTGTCTTTCTGTGTAATTACTTTGCCCATTATTTCCTTTTTCTCTAGGCTGGACAGATTGAACTTCACCCTTCTGGAAAGAAAAATGCTGACTTTGCAGTTTTTCACTACTTCCCCTTTCCCCCACTTTCCCAGCCAATGGCTGATTCCTGGACAGCAAATGGAGATATTTTAGAAAAGCATTACTTGCTCCAATATCATGGATAGATAATAGAGGAAGTTTGGAGTATTTTTCTCTCTAGTATATATATATACACATATATATATACACATATATATACACACATATATACACACACACATATATATATATATACACATATATATACACACACATATATATATATATATATATATACACACATATATATACACACACACACATATATATATATACACACATATATATACACACACACACACATATATATATACACACATATATATACACACACACACACATATATATATATATATATACACACACATATATATATATATACACACACACACACACACACATATATATATATATATATATATACTTGCACAGAAATAAAAGTAGTTAATAACCACAACATGAAAGAAAGGTCAAACTTCAGGGACTGATTTTTCTGTTGCAAGAGGTTTGCATAATCAGTGTAATTCAATTAGTTAATGAGAATTCTGCTGATGTCTACAGTCAAAAGCTGAGGATCTGAATGACTTTGCTGGAGCACCAGCTTCCAGCATCTATGAGGTATGTCCTGGTTTATTAGCATTAGGCATTAACAGTTCTGGGCAGTTTGGTGCCCCACATAAATGTGAACAATATCCATCTGCCATTATCCCAACTTTATGTATTGTGCTGCCAAACAAGTTTCAGGGAGAATTATTGAAATAATTTCTGGAGATACCCCCCAGATATATCTGGCTTGTTTTACATAAATACATAACTCTGTAGCAGTACAGAGAGAGACAGAGCATGTGTTAATCTTACACACTTCTCCAGTGACATGACCTCTTGCTTTAATGGCAAATATTACCAACTGCAGTGTAAAAGCTGGGGTCAATGTTTCAAAGTGTTAATATTCCTTGGGGTACAAACATGAAATGAGTATCATCTTAGCTGATATGAGAATGGCTTGGTGATGAAGATTATGACTGGCAGGAGAGAAGCAAGGAAATATGTTCAATGCTGTAGCACATGTAGCTTTCCAGGGCATGTTACTACAGGCTAACCAAGAGACAGAGAGGCTAACTCCTCTAGCACTGCATTTCAAGTCAGTGAATGGAATGTGTAATAGATGTGTGATAAGGAGGGTTAACCAGCAAAACAGAGAAGGCCTGATACTCATCTATATGATAGCTATTTTGCATGGACATTTCACGGCTAGGGACAGACATTCAAAAAGCCTGAGCCTGAATTGATTCAATATTTGCAGGTTAGGCTAACTTGTCTAGGCTGAATCACTTTGTAACCAGACAGACATCCCAGATGCACAGGCACATGTCTGCAGTGGCTCAGGCTAGAAGCCGGAGGGCATTAGAGCAGCCCTCCCTTCCCTTGCACAGGGCTGAGCTGAGGGAGGGCATTGCTAGGCCCGGGCAGAATTCGGGAGGGTATTCCTCCCTCCCCTCCTTGGTAACAGAGCATTTTTCGGATCTGATATCAGTATTTATCACCCTATCAGAAAACAAACAGCTTCTCTCATTAGTTCAAACACTTCTTAAACAAAGAAGGAGGCGGTGGGGGGGGGCGTGGAACATTACCAGCTGAGCTTTAATTAGCTCCAAAAAGCCCTAAACCGACACTGCTGTTTTGCACAGCATGGACCACAGCCCTGGTCAGCTAGCTAATGCTGAGGTGTCTGCACAGGGCAGAGTGGATGGGGGATCCCTGTGGGGAGGGCAGGGGGAAAGCAGGCAGACATTGCTGTGTCTGCAAGTCTCTGCTGGAGCTGCAGCCAGGGAGCAGAGGGGAGGGGCCACACCTGCTATGGATCAGAGAGCCGAGCCCCGCCCAGCCCAGCCCAGCCAGCCTGCCAGGGTTTAGCTTAAATCAGCAAGAGGTCTGGGACAGACATTGCATAATCCAGTTTGACCCAGATCGGTTAAGTCTGATACTACATTCAACCAGGTTTATCTCAAACTGGTTTCAGCCATTTTCAAACCGGTTTGTATGCAATGAACATCTGTTCTGTTACAGGTTTAAACCAATTTCTGATCACTTAAACTGGTTTATGTGTAATGTCTGTCCCTAGCCCTGGTAATATAAAAAGTTCCATAATATGTCAGACGAATGGTCCATGTAGCTCAGTATCCTATCTCTGACAGTGGCAAGTAGTAGGTGCTTTAGAGAGAAAGTATATCAGGAGGGCATATCTAGAGTAATTGAATCCTACACCATATCTTTCCTGGCATCAACCATTTCTGGTTTAGGGATATCCAAGGATCTGGATAGGACAGGAACCCTGACTCTTCCATTTCACAGCTATAAGTGGACCTAACCTCCTACATTTGTTTAATCCCTTCTTTGAACCTGCTTATACTAACTGCCTGTACAAGCTCTTGTGGCAGTGTGTTCCACAGGTCAACTATACACTGTGTTAAAAAGAACTTTCTTTTGTTTGTTTTAAAGATGGTCCTGATAATTTCAGTGGGTGCCCGCTACTTGTTTTCAAATGGAATTAAATGCACTTACATTCATTGTAAGGCCTCCTTTACACTGCAAAACCAATATAAAAGGGACTTTACCAAGAACTACCTTGAAAACCCTTATGTTCTCTGTTGTCATCTAAAATTGATTAAATTAATAGATAGGTTGAGGTCCAGCCCGTGCCTTGCATTAGAACGCTTCCTATTCTTAAAGAACCACAATGCAAGAAAGAGTGACAACTGGAGTTCCAGACTAGATTGAGCAGTGCCATAAGTTTAGGAAGAGCTCTAAAGGAAAAGCAAAGAGGCACAAGTTGAGGGAGAAGCATGGATGACTACAAGGAAGAGAATCCATTGAGTTCACTCCAGCTGCTTGCCAAGATCCCGCAGAAGAGACTGATTCAGAACCCAGAGTATCTGTATTTGTCAATTAGATCTACTATAAAAAGTGTATTTAAATGTTAATTAGAAACACAATACAGCATAAAATAGAGTCGGAAGAAATCTCAAGCCGGAACTGATTTTACTGAGTATATGGTGAAAGAAAAAAAAATGACTTAGTTAACAACTATAAGAAAAGATCATTAGCTTTTAATTTAAAAGCCAAATGTAATTGTGGCCAGCAGCAACACAGGAAAAGTCATGACTTGCCAAAACAAATCTTTTAAAACCTGATAATGTTTAGGAAATAAACATTTCAACCAATAGGCTTGCAAAGGTTCATGCCATTTCCTGTCTGAAAAGCTGTCATTTCCTGGAACAATATGGAGAGTAATAAAGTATAAGGAGCTCCAGTTAGGAAAAGCTGGCCTCTGAAATGTCACAGTAGTCTGGTATCTCTTTTCCAGAAATCTGTTCCATTCACAGGCCAAATGCGCATATGGAAAAATGGTTCCATTATGGAATAATGGTAAGTTCTTTGGCATTTGCCTGGATACATCAAAGGCTTTGGCTTCACCTTCCACTTTTTGCCTGAGAAGAGACATTTATCCTATTATAAAATTCATTCTGTAATCCATTATTTCTAATGAGTTAACTCAATTGTAAATTATATGATATAAATGATGATTGCAGCTAATTGAAGGCAGTATTTTTTACTACTGTATAAATTAGCAATGGAAGAATCAGAAGGGATTCTGGTTCTGATTAAGCTCTGGTTTTGGCTAAAGGCTTTTCTGTATTTTTTTTAAATTATTTGAATTAGAGCCAGCACCTGTTAGAAGATAATAGAATAGAGTAAAACCACATTCTAAAAACTCTTTAATCAGGAAACAAACTAGCAAAAAAGCATGGAGTACCCAGCTTCACTCTCCAATCAGAGTATTTGTTACTAGCAAAGCAGGATTCCTATGAGACTATTCACTTTGGCCTTAGGCTTAGGAAGAAGAGGAAACCTCCTGGACTTACCTTTTTACTAAGCCATGGCTATGATCAGAGGAAAAAGGAATTAGTTAGCTTTCCTGAGGCCTTGTTAATTAATAATGGGAATTAACTTTAAATGTGTACAGATATATAAAATACCTTATTCTGCAGCCAGGCCAGACCTGAATTTAGGAATTTTAGGAACTTTAATCTGGCCAGAGGTCAGGGGGTTTGCTTTCAGTTTTCTTAGGGTGATAGGGATTCAGATTGTTTTCAACATTTACTCACTAGTTTAAATGCTGACTAGAACCATTAGAAATACTGGCATGAGGAGCATCAATGGGCCAAGTTCTGTTCTACCCTGTGCAAGTAAACAGAGGAGGAGGCTTTCCCCCTGTTAGCTAAATTGCCTAAGTGATTAAGTTACTCAGGATCATAGGAAAATAGGGCTGGAAGAGATCTCACAAAGTCATCTACTCCAGCCCCCTGCTTATGGCAGGTTCATCCCTGACTAAAACAGTGGCGATGCATAGGGGGTACACAGGGCTGCACGTGCACCCCCTGAGAGCACTGGCAACCCCCCTTGCAGCCAGTTAGACAACAAGCAGTGGGGGTGGGCAGGCGAGAGTGCTGGTGCTCACTCTGAGATTGTGCCAACTGGGGGTGTGGGAGGGGTGGTCCTGCCATGGTCGATCACACCGAGCCGGAAGTGCCGGCCGTGGGGCACCAGTCTCCAGACTGGTGCCCCCTGACTCAGGAGGCACCAGTCGACCATGAACTAAACCATCCCAGCCAGGTGTCTGTCCAACCTGTTCTTGAAAATTTCTGAACACAGAGATTCTACAACTTCTCTAGGTAGACCACAATCATAGTTATAAAGCTCTCCTAATTTCCAACCTAAATTTCCTTTGCTGTAGCTTAAGACCATTGATCCTAGCCCTGTCTCCTATGGCCAAGAGAAAACTGAATTTTTTCTGTGGCCCTTTTCCATCTTCTCTATAATCACTCTTCAGATATTCAAGAGCAGTTTGACTCTTACCAGATCTCCTCTCAGAATCCTCTTCTTCAAATTAAATAACACAAGTTCAGCCTCTTCTTAGGTCTTACTTTGTCAGCCCTTAATCATTTTTGTCACTCTCCCTGGGACTTTCTTCAATCTGTCCCCACTCTTCTTGAAGTGTGGGGTCCAAAACTGGACTTATTACTTCAGGTGAGACCTCACCAATGCTGAATAGAGTGGAAGAATCACTTCCCTTGATTTACAAGTGACTTCTTTTGATACAACCAAGTAGGCTGTTGGGTTTTCTTTTTCCAACAAAAGCACATTGTTAGCTCATCTTCATCTTACAGTCCACTGTAACCGTTCTCTGCACACCTGCAGCCTAGCCAGCCATTCCCCAATCTGTATTTGGGCCTGCAATTATTCCATCTCAAAGGCAAGATTTTGCACTTGTCCTTGTTGAATCTTTTCTGATTGATCGCAGGTCATTTTTCCAGTCTATCCAGGTAGGCTGGATCTTAGCTCTGAACACCAAAGTGTCTGCTATGCCACCCAACTTATCCATAAATTTGCTAAGCATGAACTCAACCCCTTCACCCAAACCATTAAGGAAGATGTTGAACAGTACTAGACGCAGGACAGGTGTCTCAGAAACACCACTTTATGTCTTCCCAACTAGACACTGAGCCATTGATTACTCAATGTACCATAGTGCACAATAATCCACCACTTATGTATTCACTTTATAATACATTTGTCTAGTCTGTATTTCCTTACCTTGTTAATGACAAAATGTCATGGGAGGCAATATCAAAAACCTTGCTAAAGTCAAGATATATCACACCTACTGTTCTCCACTATCTATGATAAGCCCATCATTTTATCATAGAAAAAAATCAGGTTGGTCAGCCATGGGAGGCAGGAAATCCCAGAAGTTGGAAATCCAGGTTCTAGCACATTCTCAGACAGAGGGGGAACATTCCTATTTCCTAGCAGAGTGCCCTAGCCACCAAACTATGGGTCAGGCAGGGCTGAGTGTACTCTCCTCCTAGCCTGCTGAAGCTGGCCCTCTGGTAGCCAAGAGGGGTAGATCTGTCAGGCCCAAAAACGGCAAGCCAGATGGCTGTATGATGCAATGAAAAGGAACAAAGATTCACAGAAATCATAGAAATTAAGGGCTGGAAGGGACCTTGAAAGATTGAGTCCAACCCCCCTGCTCTGGGCAGGACTGTCTTCAGATTGCCTGTCTTCAGTCTTCTACTCCCAATGTTGCCAATCAATTTGATCTAATGACTATTTGATACAGATTACAGAAACAGCATTAGGAATAAGAATCAGGGGCCTTCCCTGGATGGGCCACAGAACCAGACTTCCTCTTGCTTGCTCTTTTTCTGGATGCACATATCCATCCTTTTGGGCTGTCGGTGGGTCATCTTCAAACCTACTGTGGCTCACGAGAGTCAGCACATGGACTGCCTGCTCCCTGAGCAAATGAGGTCAGCAACCTCTGTGTGACAGGGATGCAGGGGCTCCTGTCGTTTTAAGCAGAGAGTGCAGCGGGCCAAGCCTGCTGTGTGGGGCTGCAGCGGAAGAGCACAGGCTGGCCATTCGGCAAAGGGGAAACCCCTGTGTGTGGCTGGAGAGCCACATAACTGGAAGGGGTGGCTTTTACATACGTAGAGCTATATGCCTCTAAGCCTGATGGCTTAGAGGCATATAAGACCAGAACCTGAGGCAAAGCGGGTAGTTGGGCCCTGCATGTGGTGGGGGAAGGAACTACTGGGAGCAAGGGGCTTCAGGAAACCATCCCAAAGACATTCAAACTACCCAGAGGAGATAGATGGAGCAGCTAAAGGGGAAGTATGGCTTTTGGTCAGGCACTGACCTACAGTGGGGGTAAAATTGAAGTTGGAAGAGATTTGCTTGTATTTTGTTTCTGATTAAGTTTGACACCAAGGGGATGTTATGAAGGCCACAGGGGCACCTTCAGGGAACTCGTCTTAGAGTCTTGCCTGGGTCAGAGATCCCTAGAGGGGCTGGCCAGACCAAGAGCACCCTAGCCTAGGTCAGGGAGCCCAGGGGCTGTCATAACAGGCAGAGCTGTGCAGCCCAGAGCCTGAAAGGGTGAGACCAGAGAGCCGAGGGGCCCAGAGCCTGAGAGGGTGAGATCAGGCTTGCGGCCCAGAAGCCAAGGTCTGGGGCAGTGGACCTCAGCTGAGGGATACAGCCAGAATAGGAGGGCCAAGGCTGGAAGGCCAAAGCCCAGACAAAGGTTGGAGGCCTGAGGGAACAAGTGCCACGCTGGGCGCCAAGGGGCTGTCTCTAAATCAATGTTGTGTGACCCCCATGAGGCATGGCCATGGCTATGGGGGAGGCTGGACACCATGATTAATGCCCCTAAGGTTGGACAAAGATCTAATATATGCGTAAGTAGAATGCACTACTACTTGCCAATCTTAATGCTGGGATTTGGTCTTATGTTTCTAAATTTTAATGGGTGATATCCTAGTCCCACTAAAGACAATGGAAATTAGAAACTCAGAATATGTTTCTTTTTTTCATGGTATGCAAACATAGTAAGGTACACATCAAGAGATAACCTGCACAGAATTTTTCTACTGCCACCCCTAAAATTAGATGTAGTGTTCTCCTTTAGAGAAAAGTGACAATATGACTTTAAAGCTGAATTTCCCAAAATCTAATTAGGATTATGACTTCCACATCTCTGCTAACCATTATGTGACAAAGACCAATGCCATCCTTATTACCTTAGGTTGCATATGCAAAGTAGAATTTTGAAGGCTAACGTAACTACTACAAGCCATTAAAAAGTGACCTTTTCCATATGCAATTTCACATGAACTAATTGCATACATAGCTAAAAAGGGAAATAGAATAGATATCAAAGTATTCATGCCAATAAAGCAGAATGCAGAGAAATTTGTGAGTCCACTGGGACTAGTGAAAGCATGCAATGTGCCTCTAAACAATTGTTCTCCATACCTTTTGTTATTTCTTTTCATCAATAGCAGAAGGTGTTAACATACAGTGGGGATGAGGATCATATCATAAGACAGATAATCAAGAGAACGATTCATCTTTTACCTCATGTATTCATGCACCCATGATATTTACAATAGCTACAATTTGTTTTCATGACAGCATGTTTCTATAAACCCGAAGAGATAAACTCTCTCAGCTATTTATAAATCACATACTTACATTGTGATCTCCTGCCAGTAACTCGGTCTGATGTACTCAGTTTAAGAAAGAATGTTTGTTACTGTAGTGCCAAAGGTGAGGAAAATATACTGAAATTCCCTATTGCCGATCCAGCAACTCTTTCCAGCTGGGATATGGAGATATGGTCATGGAAGGATAAGAGATTCAACTATTTTAATCTAGTGACTAAAAACAAGACCCTGTGCCAGTACACTTGGATTCTATTTCAGACCTAATAATAATTTGCTGTGTGGTTTTGGGAAGTTCATTTTATCTTTTACTGCCTCACCATAGGCATCCATAAAATGGATACACTATTACTTAGCTGACTAAAAACACATGGTGAAGGATCATTAATATTTGTAATGTGCTTAAATGCTATTAAAATTAGTATCCCTCCTGTTGTCATTATTATTCTATGATTAGGATTAGTTCTGCTATTAAAACACAAACAACAAAATAGGTTATAATTTTGGAGATAATACACTGATAAATGGAGACAAGCCACTTTGTCTCTTTAAAATATTACTGTCTTTTAAAGAGTCCAACTATTTTTCATCAAGCCTGTTTGGATGGAAAACTTATGCTTGGCTCTACAGTTGAGTGAATAATTTACAATGCACCAGTCATTAATTTTGCCTCTTATTTTTCACAAATTGTCCATATGAGCATATCCCATCTTTCTCCAATGTAGTTGTTTGTTGAATAATTTGTATAACTAATTCTTCTCGTTGTTTATGAATGGTACATTGCAAGCTTTCAATCGTTAGATTTCACATAATCTTTAGAGGTGCTTACATCATATGGCACATCCCTGATTAGAGAACTGCTAGTTGTAGACTCATGGAATAGAATGAATACTCAGATTGGAGAATTTAAGATACCCTTTTAGGCATACTTCCCAGCATATGCTTAAAATTTGTTGTTTGTATGAACATACCTACAAGTAAACTCATTCTGTAGAAAATTCAGAGGAAGCAAATGGAAAAAGGAACATTGTTTCAAATTTCAAAGCAAACATTCAAAACCACTTTTTATATTTTTACTCAGTTTTCTATCTATCAATAAAAGATACTATAAGTAATTTCCTGCTGCCTGCCCCCCCTAGCTCCCGGCTACCGTTTACCCTCCAGCCCTGGCCCCAGCTCTGGTCCTGGCTCCAGCATAGCTCTGGAGCCCAGACCAGAGTTGCTGCCACCACTACCACCACTGCTACTCAACCAGGTTGGGGCTGAAGCAACCATATGCTCTGTATCCCAGGCTGCTGTGGGGCCAGCTATGCTGGACCTAGCAGTGGGGGAGGCAGCAGGACAGAGGCTGTAGGGAGCAGGCAGGCAGGAGGGCACATACAATGGGAGAGGTGGCAGGAGGGCAGGCAGCAGCTATTATTCCAACTCTGACCTTGATGCCAAGCCTTGGCCACAGCCAGTGCCAAAGCAGCTGCCTGCCCTCCCACCAACCTGTGCTTGAATCCAAGATGAGGGGATATTTCCCCCATGTAAATAAAGACAAAAACATTCTGGATTTGAGTGCATATGGTACTTACTGTCCTTTGAAGTGTTCTCATGTTTCCATAGTTTGTACCAACATTTGGATATCTGGCTGGAGAATATTCTTGGGATCATGGAATTGCACTTCCATATTGCCATGAAAATCTAGATTTGGTTGAGCCATAAGCAATTGAAAATCATTGCTGATATAATGTCTTATGCTCAAACTGCTCAATGGTCAATCGACAATGAACACATTTCTTGGAGCTTTCCATCAGCATCACACACATACTGAATCTCCATATGGGATGCACACAGAATGGATCTTTCTTCACCTCAGAAATCCTTTTGATCATATAAGCACACTGAAGTGCTACTGTGTGAGGCTTTATCTATTCTAACCTCCCTTTACCTCATTTTCTACACAATTTTCAACTTCTACAGTCAATGAGGAAGGGTCTACAGATGAGAGCTTCACTAATCATTCTCTAGGCACCATCCATCCTGGGCACTGAATGAAACAGGAATGCAGAACAGTGGATGATCTTGTAATTAATGACACCATGATGCATACACAGAAACAGACTAAATTAAGTTGCACTGGCAACCTTTATTTTGTCAGTCCCTCAGCTTCTGAGTGCTTGAGCTTAAAATCTGTATGTATTTCTAGATACTTCTGTGTACAATATTTTTGAGTGTATTTCTTGTAACTGGTAGGAACATTCCCTCCCTGAACTACCTTGAGCACAGATCAGGTAGGCACACTCCACCATCTTTTAGCATAGTGCTGCTGCTCAGATTCCTCCCAAACACTGTTCCCCACTGATATGTAGAACTCTCTGTGGGCCACTGGAAAGGTGGGAACAGTTTTCTTCTGCCTAATTTGTACAGAGACTGTCACTGTACACGGGGTTTTTTTGCAAGGAGAGTGTCAGTCTCTGGGAATGGGAGTGGGAATCTCCTTGTGTCCTTCTTCTCCATCTCCATGCAAGAACTCTCTGGACTTCAAGTATAGATGGGCCTTTTTCCATTTTGTTTCACAGAGATGTTTAATTGAGGAGACAGTTTAATGGCTGGAGAAGTGGATGAGAACTCGGGAAAACTGGCTTCTATTGTTAGCTCTGCCACTACTCTGCTGGGTGGTCTTGAGCATCTCACTTCAACTTTTCCATCTCTAAAATGGAGATAATGGTATTAAAGTACTTTATTAAATATTTATGTCACCTTATCAAAATTGTGATAAGAACTAGAAATAAATGGTTGGTTCAATGAATTAACATTTTCCAGTGTACTTCTCTACTAATTCCATTGGCTAGTAATGACATGACTTCAATAACAATGAATAAGGCTTTGGTAGGTAAACTGAGTACACTAGAGAAATGCAAGCAAAAAATCCCTGCAGAAAACCAAGGCAATTCAGTACAATTCAATTGATATTTTCTATATCTTTTGTTCATGCAGTTTTCCACTGGTGTTGATAATTACTAAATATATCAAAGTATACTAATTGGCACATTGTATTAGTCATGAAATATGGAGCATACACCCATGGATGAGTCTAGAATTTTTTAGAAAGTGGTGCAGCACACTGACTGGAGCCCCTGAGCTCACAGGAGACACCTGCTGCCTGCTTGCAGGGAAAATCAGTGTTGATGCTGCTACTGATCCTGGCTAACCCAGACAGATAGAGCCCCAGAGCTGTTCCTACCCTGCTTCTGTGGGGGACTGCAAGGAGCATCTGTGCAGGGATCTGGGCTTTACCAGGGACAGAGGTGGTGGCAGGGGTGGGTTTCTCCTTTTATTGCCTGCTTCTTACCCTCCCCTCCCCATACCTTAGTTATTTCCTGCTGGTAGGGAGCAGAACCTGGGAGAAGGAACCCACCTCCTGCTGTTGCTGACCCTGCTTGATGCCATGGGGACAGATGGAAACAGCTGCAGGGCTTCCTTTTTCTGTACCTGCCACACTCCCATTGTGACCTGAACTGGCCATGTGGTGGCACTGGAAGGAGAAGCCCATCCCCCACCAGTGCCACTGACCCCAATTGACACAGCCACTGAGGAGACACCTGAGCGCTCCTGCTCCACTCTAGCTGTGGGCTGCATAGCCAGGGACAGCAGCAATGGCACACAGATTCCTCCTTCCAGTGCCTCCTCCTGGCCTTGCTGCCCTCTTCCCCTTGCTTCCAGCTGGCAGAGAGGAGGCACTGGAAGGAGGAACCTGCATGCCATCACTACTGTCCCCTACTGAGCTCAGGTCTCTATGCAGTTGCTCCCTGAAGCTGGAGTGGGACAGCGGGGCTCGGGGACTCTTCCAGGGGTTGTTTCAACTGGGGTCAGTGACAGTGGCAGGGAATGAGCATCTTGTTCAAGGGGCCACTTCTGGCCAGCAGGGGTCACAGCAGGGGTGTGGCAGGTACAGAAAAAGGAAACCCTCCCACTGTTGCTGCTGTCCCAGTGGCACCCCATGTATCTGCAGTCCCCAGCTGGAGCAAGACAAGAGCAACCCTAGGGCTTCTTTGCACCTGAGCCAGCCAGGGATAGCAGTGGCAGAGGAAGGGAGGGTGCATTTGCACTGCTGCACCCCCCTGCCCCACACCCCACCCCGGATCTGCCCCTGCAAATATCACATTTTGAGACTATTAATCTGTTACTATTTCTAGTTACTAGATCAGAGCATGCCAGAAAGAAATAGAAAATTATTGTAATCAGATCCTGCAAAACTGTATTAGACTTCATGCAAACAGTTTAACGTCATCTGAAATTACCTTATGTTTGCAAATTGTTGAGAGGAAAATGGAAAGTACTGAACCTGTTCAGCACAATGAAAAACTGATGATATATATTCAAGATTTTATACTGTAGTGAAATAATAAGACTGTGAATGTACAAGTGTAAAAAGGATTTTTTTGTGTGATACCTTTTATTGGACCAACTGCTTGGCTAGGCTAGACTTACATACATTTTTTGAATTCAGTGCATTCTTCCCAGCCATGCAGTTGATCCAATTAAAGATATCAAAGATCCTTGCCTCTCTCATACTTTCTGGATCATAATGGCTACAACATCACCCCAACACTGCTAAGTATGAAAACTAATTGAAATATTAAGTCTAAATCATAACCCAGCTAATTTCTTTCAAGCAACATTTATTTACTTGTAAATGCTTCTGAGTTACTTTTAAGAGGGCAAGTTACTTGTTAACTGTTAATCAACATTGTCAAGATTGACTTAGTCCATATGCCCTAAAATACTCAACTATAAAGTCTGTAATGATCTTTAAAGCAAGATAAATGCAACATGCCACAAAGTCTGAACTTGATGGCTTGTGACAGTCTTTTGCTTTACTAGAAGGAAAGCATGTAGAACACTTGCACACTGAGGGATACTTCAATTTTTCTTCAGCACCACAGAGTCTACAAACTCTGTACACACTAATCTAGTTTGTCTGGTTAACCACTGAAAAACCATGAAGATCTAAAATGGAAAATATCTGCAACCCAAATTGGAATAATTAAAGTACTTGGCAGGATGAGTAGGGATGAGCCCCCATCCTTCAAGCATGTTTGAGAATTATTCAAGTTTTTTTCTAGCCCAGTTTTAGAATGTCTAAGTCTTATGTTCACTTTTTTCTTCAAGCATGAAATAGTAGCATGTAAATGTGAGTATTGCAGCAAAATGTCACAAATTTGCTTACACCTTCTTCTCAAATTGAAAACGGAATTGTGCAAATTATGCTGCAGCCGCTTCTATTTCTCATAAACCTTTTGTTTCGGATATATACTGACCTTGAAGAATCAGTACAGTTAACTCTTAATGATGTATGAAATCAACAGTCCCAAACTAGAGAATATAAAGGTGGCATGCAAAAACAAGCTGTCTGTGAAATGTGTTGTAATATTATGCTTAGACACACACAATTCCTAACATTGGCAAGCATTTTCATTATAGCTTTTTATTTCAGATACTCTCAACTTTGTGTCCTTCATCTAGATCATAAGGCTAGTCAATGTTTGGAAAAATCTCCTCCATACATCCAATATCTGCAGAAAAAAAACAACCAAGTCAAACAAAAATAGAACAAGATCAAACCAAAACAAAATCCTCACAATGATATAAATCAAGTGGACTGGGTTTTTTTGTGCATTTGTTTGGGGGGGGGGGGGGGGGTTTCGTGGGGGGGCGCGGACATGTGAGGGGGGGGGGGGGGGAGTGTTTCAGTGGGAGAGCTATGAAGTATGGCAAAAAGATCTGTAAATATTTTAATCAACTCACTGTATACCCTAATGTAAATATGTCTAGGAATATTCCTGTTTCTTCTTATGTCAATGACATTTGGCTTCAGTGAGGATTATAGAATCAATTGTTTTAATAACAATATTTAAGACTATCGTAAATTTTATTATTTTAATATCTTGGTAGTCATTTTTAAATAAAAATAAACAGAAGATCTGATCCTTCAGAGATTCACATGTACTTAAGTTTATGCCTGTGAGTAGCTCCATTGACTTCAATCAGTCTACTTCTGTGCAAAAGTTCTTGAGGAACTGGTCCTTAACTATTGTGAAGTGGATGATTAAACAACATATGAAGGAAGCAATGAGTGAACTGGACATCCTTATAGGTTTCTTCCTGTGTTAAATTATCTTTAATGAATAAGCTAAGTAGACCAACCCAAAAGCTATGAATGGTAAACATTCAGTTCTATGCTGATGTTCATCTGACTGGGTGAAAGAGTATATGAAAAGCTCAAGTTTTTTCCTTACTTGGAGGAAAAAAAATATTGCTGCAGTCTTTCTGCTTTTCTTTTTCTCCTTTTTCTTAATTGACGCAAATAAAAATCAGTTTTCACAGGAAAAAGAATTACCCACATGGCTCAAGGAAAATTGAGGAAAAGATATTTTCTTCAATATGAAAAGACAATTCTTTTGCCTTACAGTGGATTAGCAAAATTTTGAATTGCTGTTTTCAAATACTGTAAACACATGAAATAAAAGAAAGAAAAATGTTCTCAACTAATCTAGGTTCTTATCAGCCCTCACAGCCACAAATATTCATGCTACTTTCCAAATTGGAACAGATCTTGTAAGATGTAGAACATTTCTTGAGAGTACTGAGTTAGTGCTTGTCAAAATAATTTTGACAGAATAAAATTCTGGCAAAAATAGGCTGCTTTGAAAAAACCAGAAATCTTTGCTGAAGAGGTTTTCTGGTTTTGAGCTCAGAGACAGAGGAAGAAACGCTCATGGGCACACGCATGCATTCTGTAATCCGTGTCGTTATAGTGATGCTGTTGTCTGTAGCTGACCCATGTTCTGGTTGCTGCTTTGCCTGATTCTACACAATTGGAACTTTAAACAAGTGATTAACCTAATCACCAAAATGTAGAATAAACCTATGGTATTTTTTGCATACTTTGAACGGTTTTGTGTTCATGCCACAAGAACAAAACAGTTCAAAGTGCAGAAAGCTGCATTTCTTATCTACAGGTCAGGTCTGGCTCTGAGCTTCTTCAGCTCCCAGTATGAGCCTTGAGTACCTCTTAAGGACTGATGCCCTAGTTTACTCTAGCAAAATTATATTTTGAGGTGTTTTCTGATAAATAGAAACAATACATAGAGTATGCTGATATGTATGTTCCTGCATTTATAGAGTAAAATGATGTGTACATAGGCCATATGAGTTGTACTTGAGCTCAAGATCCCTGAATAGATTCTTAAAATAACATCTCTACAATGTAAAAGCTATTAACCAACCCTGTAGCAGAAGACTGTGTTTAATGAAAATATGAAAACATCCACAGAGGTTTCCCTTTAATCCTGCTTGAAAATGAATTTTTAAATGAGCTTCCCAGCCATTGATAATGTTCTAAAGTTACACTCCAGTATGTCCTGAGATCTAAAAAAACTGGATTCATTTCTGTTCATGTGGAAAATATTTGCTCTCGTTCCATGTTCCATAGAAAATACTGGCTATAGTTCTATATATAATGTAATCATGTCAAAAACGGAGAAAGGAGAAACAAAAACAATAACAGTAAAAAGCAGAATCCACATGTGTTTAGGCATCTTGCTACAACTTGCCAGAGGCTTGAGTTAAAGCCTTGTTCTGGATTCTACCCAGACACATAGCCAAGCAGCTCTGTGCGCCCTGAGCAGCCACATGACACTGAGGAGAGTGCCATGTGTCATGATGCTGATAGCAGCAGTGTTGCAATTAAAATGGGAAGTTTAACTTAGTGCTTATAAGGATTGACATGACACTTCTATCAATAATTAGCAAAAAGGTTTTATTAATTAGATAACGAGCTTATAGGAAAATAACAGGTAGGCTATTGCAATGTACGAATAAACATGCTATAATCAAGTCTAGTATATTTTTAGCCATGATAGTATTTTCTCACCAACACAGGTAAGGAAGCGGTCTTGATCTTTACAGCTTTTCACCAGGCGTGGATCCATCACCAAAGGTGGTCAGCCAGGCATAGGTTACAATGGGTCAATGTAGTTTCTTCTCTCCTGGAACGCGCGCCCTTTGCTGGCAACTTTACTTCTTTCTTTTGCTATTTCTTCAAAGTATATTTCCTTGATAGACCAATGATCGGAGCCCAGACAAAGCCAACAGGGTGGAGGGTCACTGTCTTTTGGTTGTGCTGTAATTGTTAACCGTTCAGATCCATCTCTGGTTGTTGTTGGTGAAACTGACCTGCACAGAGCCCTTGATCACTCCAGGGGTTTACCATTTAATTCACTACAATAGCACTTGATTACTTGAATAAAACACCTTATAGATTGTGAGGCACTGTATGGTTCATTGTTACAATAGGGCAGATCCCAAAATATTTTTCAACCAGCATGGGTGCCTAGATTGGGAAGGAATGTGGTAAAAAGGAAGAGGCAATCATTTTGAAACTATTCACAGTTGGTTTAGAGTAGTTAGACATAGGGTGTACTCAGTACCAGTAGCCAGAGATGGGTTAACTGTATTGTTATATTTTGAGTGGCCTTAGTCACAAGTTGGCATTCTTGTGCAAGAGGCACTGTTATTATAATTTAGCCATTTAAATTTTACATGTAGGTCTGGATAAGCTCTGCATCCAGCAAGCAGTACAATCAGCTGCAACTGCAGCCATGGCTTATTTTTGTACCCTTCCACAAAGGCAGTACCTGGGGTGGCTGACCCCTGTTGCTGCCCCTCAGTTGGGCTATGGATTCCACCAAAGTTTCCCCCCAGTCAACCCACTGTAAATGGATGCTGGCCCTTCAGTCTGAGGTGTTAAAGTAACTGAGATATGAGAGTAGTGATAATGGTTCTTTGTGTGCCATTAACTACAGAAATAACAATAGCCTAGTGGATCATCAGATTTTGGGACAGATCCTTGACTTTTTTGGCTACCACATAATCAGCTGATCACCAGGTATATAGGATTGCCAATAGCCTGGTTGTCTATCATGTCTGCTGTACTAAGAATCTTATCTGGAGATGGGTAAAACAAGGAAAGATGGTAACATCACAAATAATCTAATGTTTAAAAGCACAATGAAATGGGATGCTAAACTGGAAAGAAAGAGTAGAAGAGAAAGGACCAGATGTATACCACAACAATGGAACTGTGCACAAAAAGCCAGTTTCTAGTTGTGAGGGGCCCTTACAGGCAGCCTAGCCTGGGCTAATTGCCTAGTTGGCCACACCTTCCTGGGGCTCTGACTGGCAGCCTTACCCCAGCCAGTTGGTCACTGTTAGGGCCTCTTGATTTGCTGCTGGGGAGGGCAGCCTCCCTATTTAGTTCTACCTGTGGCAGCTGGCTGCAAGCCAACCAGTAGTTCTTCCAAGGTCTGCTGTGGTAAGCCTCTGAAGCCTGGAATCCTGGCTCTCTGGTTTCAGCTCAGCTCTGTTTCTGGATTTTTGGAAATTCCCGTTGGATGTGGTAACTTGGTCTGTGCCCCTTCAATTTTAACTTGGCCTGTGACTTTCTATTGGATTTATCCCTTGGATTTGCTAAATCAGTCTCTGACTCTAGAATTCTAACTTGGCCTGTAACTTGGACTCTGCCTCCTGGAATTCCCCATTGGTTTGGGTACATTAAACTCAATCTCCTGTCTCTAGCTCTTCTCTGGGGGCCTAACCACTAGGTAAGACTGCCTACGACCTGTCCTTATACTAATCCACTTATCAGGCATGTAAGTGGATCTGGGTCAAATCACCCACTTAACAAAGGAAGACTATTTTTTTTCTGGAGCATGTACAGTGTGATGCATGCTATCTGCAGCCCACACTGCACTATTTATTTTGGTTTGAAGTAACCAGGCATGAGAAGGACTTCCTGACTGTTAAAGGTTACCTGAACATGAGTTGCCACATCTGCCATGCAAACTATTGATCCATACCTGTCTTTTCTCTGGGATAAATGCTAAAATGATTGTGTCACAGACACATTTCCTAGAGTCACAAATTTTGAGAAGCTGCTGCACCAGGAACCATTTATGATGTCAACTAAATCCAGATATATGTGCAGCCACACTCAAAATGAGACATTAAGTCAGGGGTAGGCAACGTTTTTTGGCTGGACTGCTGAAAAAAACCACGTCTACCTTGGAGGGTGCCAGAGTGCCAACATGCCAGAGCCCGGAGCAGCTGTTTGCAGCCTCCTGGCTGCAGCCGGCCCACGGAGCCCAGTCTGCTTGCAGCAGGGCTTGCAGCCTCCCAGCCGCCTGCTGGGTGCAGCCTGGGCTCCGTGGCTGGCAGCAGCTGCTTAAAGCCTGAGCTGGTGGTGCTGTGCAGAGCAAAATGGCCTTACGTGCCATGCTCGACATGCATGCCGGGGGTTGCTGGCCCCTGCATTAAGAGTTACAATGCAATCATTATACAAGCCCTTCACAGTGCTTATAAGGCCCTATTGTAGCCATAGGAAGGGTGGCCTGGCACAGCATGCTAAGGCTGGTCTGAAATGAGGAGCTCTTCAGAAGCAGATGCAATACATGAAACACCAGGTCAACATCAAAGTTTGTTTAGGTCATAGCTGGCTACATATAACAATGTAGGGACATCATAGAATACACAACACAGGATGGTAATGGTGACTTATAGAACGATAGAGACCATTGTGCCAAAAGTAACTAGCTTTTATCTGAACTATGTATTACATGTAAAAAAAGTGTCTCTTTGATTGTTGTACAGTACAGATCAAGTTTTAATACAGAAAAAACTATAGTTATTACATTCTACTTATACTTATTCCTAGTCAAACATCATTCCTGTGGAAAAAGTAAGCAATTGCTTACTATTGCGTATTGGAACACAATAGTGTCCCTTTAATTTATGAACCCTGTCTTACAGTGGTACTCCCTGTGTTTTAAGTTTTAGAAGCTATCTGAAGCAAGCCAGAGCAGCATGTTTGTGTATATTTTATAAATACAGTCAGGTGGGACCAAACTGTAACTCTGACATTTCTTTATATTGGTTTGTTTTTTTCTCCTTGTATACAGGAAAAACAAACACAACATTTATTTGGAGAAATAGTACAGTAGAAAATGGGATCTTTTTCAGGGTTTGGTTTTTTCAAATGATGAAGATGAGGATCTTCAAAGTAAGTAGATGTATATACAGCCTCAGCAAACAGCTGCATGGGACTATTAAAATGCTCCAGCTGTTGGCTGTGGTTTTTATTTCAAACGGCACTGCTTCTCCAATATACTACATGGGACCACTGATATATTACATGGGACCAGCTGACTGGAGAAGTGGTGCCTTTTGAAATAAAACCTGCAGTAATCAGAGGAGTGGCTCATTCTTAATTCAGCAAACTGATGGGAATTAAGTGAGTTGCAAAGCATCCTGATATGAAAAACATAGGTTCTACTGTATCAGAAGAATAGTTATGTACTTTAACTGTGTTGAATCATTATCTTAAAAAAATCTCACTTCAGCAAACTTTTCCAGTGGTTAAGTAGTTCAACACATAGAACTCCATGTTATTTCACATTTATCTTTTTCTAACTGCATAAATTAAGAAAAGTTTTGCCCTGGAAAAAGATTGCCCAAAGAAATGTAAAAGTTATGCTCATTAATATATGCCTTTTTGCAATCTATTTACCATGTTGAAATCCAGAAATCTACATAGTGAATTCCACATACGACTAAGAAGATTAAACCAAATGGAAAGGAGCTACTGTATTCCAGGAGAACCATACTGTATTTACCCAAATCCAAGATTACATCAAATTTAAGATGACCCCCCCCAATAATTAGATTCTATACATAGAAAATTATAACTAGACCATTTAATTTGGGGGTAGCATTATCTTGCTTGGAGCAGTGAACCAAATATCATGGCTGTATGGCTGCATCCACATGTAGTGTGGATGTTTGGTTCCCTGGGGACAACTAGCAGTGGCACACCTTGCATTGCTGCTAGCTGTCCCAGGGGAACACCTGTGCCTTGTGCCCTCTTGCACACAGCAAGTTACCCCAGGGATGGTAGGGGAGGCTGGGGCCAGCACTGGGCTGGCCCCAGTAGCCTTACCTGGGGTCCTGGGGGCTCCCAGGACTACAGCAGCAGCAATTGTGCTGCATGGAGCCTGGCCAGCACCTATAGTGCAGCTCCAGACAGTCCAGATCTGCTTTTGAGTGGCGCATGTTGCCTGTGTGTATGCCGCTCTGCTTTTTTTCTCAGCAGATTTTTTGACCCCTGGATATCCCTTGCAATTTTGAGAATAAATGAATGTGCAGTATACTGCACTGCCACACTCATCTAACTGCAGCCTTTGACTCCCATTTTGACTCTGCCACCAACTCATTCCATGTCCTTTGGGAAGTCATTTAACTTTTCTCTGTCTTCCACTGTTCTACAGTTAAAGGCAGATAATAAGTATCTACATCACTGGCATGTTACAAGAAGAACTGATTCAGGTTTTTTTTAACAAACCTTAATTCCATAGAAAAATGCTGTTTCATTCTAACTAATGTGTTTAACATAAATGCATCAGTCTGAACAAAAATGCATCAGAAATATTTCTCAGGTCCAAGATAGAATACTGGTTAAGACAAAAGAGAATTCTATCCCAAACCTGTCAATTCTCCATGGATAAGGAAGTTATCTGGGAAGCAGACAGCCCTGGACCAGGTTCCTATTTTACCTGAACCTAGGTGGCTCAGCTCTCAGGTAACTAAAGTACAAACTTATTGTAATGAACCCCTGTGAGACTAGAGACATTTTTCTTAACAGATTGTGTTCACTCCCATGGGGTTAGTCAGTTTGCTTCATTGTTATAATAGAAAAAAAAATAGTTCCTGTTATTGGGATTGTTAAAAGCAGGGGGTAATAAACAGGATTCTTCATAATGAGCTTGTACTGGAATCTCATCACATATTTATTGGCTACTCTGAGGTATGTTGGTTTTTCTTTCAAAAAATTCAAAAGGCCCTGTTCTTGTTCTGATGCAGAAAGAACTTGGATGGATTTCCTGTTATAAAAGCTCTTTTTTCTTTTTTTGCACATGCTTATATCAAATCCTCTCAAAATTCTGGTTTCCATACAGCAAAACCACAGCTACACTATCGTACATATTACTTATATATAGTTTCTAATGAATTGGGCCTTTCAGCCACTGAATACCGCAAAAGAAAGTAAAGCACAAACATAAATAAAAAATAAAAGCTATAAAACTAACAACCAAACTGTAAAAAAACAAAAACAAAAACAAAAAATCCAGAGCCAGATACCACAAACCCAAAAGGAATCTAAATATCCTTCAGAATAAGAACATGTTTATTAAATAGAAAGGTGTGAAACAGCTGGACCTAGAATGTGAATAGTTTTAAGCACTACACATCCCACAACCAATATTTTATTTGCCCTTGAGAAAAAAACGTAAGTACTAATGGAGATAATAAAGAGTCTTTTCTCTTTTTCAAGTATTAGGACCACCACATTTGATTACATTTGTTACACAGTGGGCGCATTTGTCCCCCTGTCCTGGCAGCAGGGAGCTCCCAGGTTACTCTTCTCAATCATGGTCAGGGTGTGGGGAGCTAGGATCAGGATCTCCCAACCCAGGACCTGCAACTGTAGAGCTAGGGCTATGAGATAAGGATTTCACAGCCCGGACCCATGATCATGGACTGGGGCCTGCGAGCTTCCTGCTGCTGGGGCAGGGGGGCATTGTCCCTGCCTAGGCTCTGGTGACAGAGCCCACTCCAGCTGCAGGGAGCTCCCAGGGGCAGGGAGCAATGTCCCAGCTCCTGCCAAGAGATAGCTGTCTCCAGGCCTGGCGCTCCCTGCCAGCCCCTGGGTTAGCACCCCAGGGGAGCCTAGAGCTGCTGCAGGGGGCTAGTATAGTACGGTGCTGGTAGGGGTAGGCCCAGATTGCTGCCATGAGCAGTAAATCTGCTCCTGCTTCCTTTCACATGTAGATGCCTGCCCAGGGTGGGTTTACTCATGTAATTTACTCTAGAGTAAGCCCACCCCAGAGCATTTGCATGTGTAGATGTGCCCAGTGTCTGGTGTTAGGTCACAAATCAAACAGACACAGATTTACCTGACATGATATTGTTAGGCAACAAAAAACTCAGCAGAATTACGGTACCAGCCATTAGTGCTGTGTGAAGCTTCAGTCACTGATTCGATTCAGAGGAGATTCAGCCTGATTCAGTGGCCAAATCTCTGAATCTGAATTTAATCAGGAGATCCATTAACTTCTCTGAATCAAATCCGAAGCCTCTGAATTGATTCACAGAGATTTGGACAGATTCAATGATTCAGCCATAGACACAGCTTTATATATTTTTTCTACATATCTCAAGCTACCAGGCATGGCTCAGGAATGCTGAGATGGTGGGGTGGATGGAACATCCCATAGGAGCGTGGGTGGCTCCCCGTGTGCTCAGCAGCAGACCCAGAAGTGGATCAGAAGTAGTTCTGGTCCACATCCAGGTCCACCGTGGAGCATGCGGGGGACCCCCCTCCCTGGCTCAGTGACTGGTGCCTCCTGGATCTGGGGGGCATTCGGGGTCCCCCTGCAGCCAATCGCTGAGTCAGGGGAGCACAGGGGGCTCCCTGCATTCCTGTGGGATGCTCCATCCACTCCACCATCTCAGCATTCACGAGCCATGCCTGGTACCTCGAGGTACATAGAAAAAACATATAAAGCTGTGTCTATGACCAAAATGCTGATTGTCCGAATCAGAATCGAATCTTCAGATTCAGTCAATCGAACTGGGACAGTGATCTGAATCAGTGAATCAAATCACAGTCCCCCGAATCGGGCCAAATCCAAATCCAAATCGAATACTGCCCACTTTGCAGACCCCTGATAGCTGCTAATATGGAGAATTAGTTTTTTAAAAAGCAATTCTTTACAAAAATAAAAAAGTGGGTATCAAGTTCCTGACCCATTTTCTTCTCAGTGAGTGCATCTGTGCAGTAGCATTGGAAAAAAAATGTGCAGTGACAGTACTGTGCAGTAAAGCCAGTTATTGCACAGTCCTCTGCTTGTGTAGACGTTGCCAGTCTACACATGCGTTGGTATTAGGGCACAATAAATTAATTAACTTGGCTGCAGAATAGTACTGTCAGGGACAGTACTATTTGATGTTGGAGTAATTAAGTGTGACTAAATGCACATGAAGCTGGTGACCATGGGTGTAAATTATACCTGGTCAGTCCAGGCAGCAGGGTCCAGACTCCTGCCTTTTGCCTAGGCACATGGCTCTGCAGTTTCGGCACCTTTGTATCCCAGCCAACCCTTCCAACATGCAATACTGCCATCCAGAGCCCAGGATTGACCCCCTGAGCCTGCTGCCAGCCCAGGGCTGCTCCAACTTGGCTCAAAGTGCTGCTGTCCTGGATGCATTTGCAGACACTGTGCCCAGAAGCAGTGTACTCCAGTGTAAACTGCTTTGGAGTTTATCATGTTGCCTTAATTTCACATGTAAATATAGCCAGTAAGTATTCAAAAGTAAATTAAACAAGTTAATTAGACCACGTCTAACATTAGCAACAATAAGCCTTTACTTAGCCGCATCCTTTTTTGCTCTTAAATGCTTCATAGCTGTAGACTTTCATCAAACAGAAGCATCAGTTAAGGCTAAGGTCAAAGACAGCATACCAGTTCCTGTACTTATCAACACACATAGCTAGCATCACAATTGCCCACCTTTGATTTCCCTGACTAAATGACCAGTTACCTATTTCCTGCTTGATCAACAGGGAATGACCTATGGTGCAAGGCTACCAAAGATTGAACTCACACCTGTAGAGCAGCAGCAAAATGCCAAAGCATTCAGCTACCGTAAACCCCAGATGCAGAACTCACCTTGATAACAGAACATTATTGCAACATCACACTTACATCAGAATTTGAGGCCTAAACACATTATTGATATGCAAAACTGGGGATCATTTATGTCTGAAATAGAGCTGAGTGAAATCATTCATTCAAAAATTTTATTTGTGGAAAACATCATTGCTAGACCCCAGCTCCATGCGGTGCCCAAAGACTAGGGAGACGACGATCCAATTGCTCTTGGATCCTGTTACTCATTAGTCAGAGCAAGCAGGGAGGAAACACCAGCAAACATTGCTTGCAACAGCTTTATTCAGAATGGAAACAGCTTCAGGCCAGGTCCCAAAAAACAAACCGGGGACCTGCAGTGAACATTAGTTCTTTTCGCATTTTATACACCTTGGTTCATACATATTAACATTTGTTCCACCTCTGTTCCACCCATTTCTACTCCCATCTCAAGCTCTGCCTCTGTTTACTGTTTACTTCATTAGCATGGGATTGCCTATGCATTTCCTTCATTTACATGCCTCTCTGCTAAGAGCACATGCATGAGACCTTGACCTCCACTTCTTTCGGTCACTTACTGATTCTTTCTGGTTCTTTGCTCACTTCAGCACCATCTCCACGGCCTTGCTTCTGCTTTATCTCCTGACAATAGTTGGTGGGCTGCATCTTGTTCTCCTTATACAACGGGCTCTAACACTACGACTTTGCTTAGAAAACTGCTTGCCTAAGCATTTGCAAGGTTAGTCTTAATATATCATCCTGCCTTTTGACCAGCAGCTTTTGCTGAGACACAGATTCAAGCCTTGTATTCAGCTGCAAATCCAGTGCTCCTCAAAATCCAAATTATTGTCACCCTAACAGTCATATTATGTTAACCAAATCTATTCACAAATTTATGTCATATTGGCAAATAATTTTGCCCAAAATATATATTTAAATTTTACATTTAAATATTTAGAAAAGCAAACGTATTAATTTTGTGTTTCAAAATAATATTGCAAGTGTTATTTTGTAAACTTTTTAGGTCAATTTTGCCTAAGAAAATATAAAAAATAAAACAAAACATTTCATTTTGCCCTGAAATGGATTTTTGGAAGAAAATGTTTTTTAACCAAACTGAAAAAAAAAAACAAACCCAAAATGAAAAATCAATTATTCTCACATCAGTAATCTGGGATTTAGGTTCAGCCAGCTGTAGAGTTCAAATCCAAATCTGACATTCCCCATTCTTCAGGGAGTAAGAGAGAGGAAAGGAAGAATTTCAGGAAGAGAAAGAAATAGAATTAAAAAATGACTAATAGTAAAAGTAAAGAGTAACAAGTTCTGATTTAAATGTAAAAAGTTGTCAACAGGATTTCCTTAGAGACACCCAAAGTTCTGAAGATAAACCTGTGATAGCATCCTCAGTTAGAAATTTTGTCAGATAAACAATCAAAGAACAATTTGGCCCCTTAAAAAGCAGGGGAAGAAATTCTAAACGGATACAATTCTAGATAAAGAGAAATGAATGCCTTTGTACTGCATCTAGGTAAAAATACAAATAGTGAAAACCCTTGCTATGAATTTGGGGATATTGGTTAGGACATAAATTAGAAGTTTGATTGCTACTGAAACGTATTTTCGTGTTTTATTTTAGTTTTCCAGAAATTATTTTTCCCAGCAGCTGTGTTCACTATCACACTTTGTCACATCATCAGTCATTCAGCTACTGAAGTCAACTCCCCCTCAGCAGAAAGGGACACTTGTGAGTTTATATTACTGCCATAAATTTTTGGCAGTAAATTTCTTAACAAATAATCCCATATTCTCTCGTATACAGCCCACTAACTGGCTAATAAAATGATCTTTACTTAGGGATTTGTGGAATGCCTCCATCTTCAGTCAAACTTGTGGACAAAAGTATCTTATAAAATATATTGGAAAGCTTATGAGTTTCTAGGGTTTTCAGGGAAAACTCCACCTGGTAAAAAAAGCAGATTTTTTTTTTTTAACGTTCTCCAAGTTCACCAGACTCACGAGCCAAGGAAAACCTTAATTCAAGTCAGTGGAGAAAATTGAGCATTTAAAACTTGTTCTTTGGGTGCTTGAGACATTGGAAGGAAACAAATTATGAAATAACTTATTCTGTTGTCTGCATTGTGAACACTGTGTGCCTCAGTGCATGCTTTCTTCCTTTGGTTTTGAATGTCTATGGACACAAGAAATAAAAACTATTTTTAAATGCTTTTTTCCAGTGTTTTTTTCTTATTCTGGGCCCAATATTTATCCACTTATCCAACGAATTTAGCTTTAACTCTGGCAAATTAAAAGGATCTTTGCGTGTGTGTGTGTAATATTTACATTTCCTTCACAAGCCCTCTGCTTTGCTAAAGTATATACATGGTAAGTAAACTGTCTTTCTCAAGAATTTTAAGTGAAATAAAACTTCAAATACTGTGCTTGCCTATATAATTCTTCCTTTTTTTTTCTCCTTCTGAATATTAGATTCAGCCTTCCTGTAGGCAAGTGCTGGATTTAGCCCTCATGTTCTGACTGGGCTACAATCTCTAATCTGGCCATTTCTTTAGAATTAGGTGAATAGTAAGGAAATATAATTTGCAAATAATTTGATGAGTTCTAAATCAAATGTATTTACACACACAGGGCACATCTACACTTTCAATTAATGTAAAGAAACTCTGGTGCAATTCGAGCCGGACTAATCCGGATATCACTGTCTACACACGTTTTTAAGCACAGTAATTTACTCTGCTGTTGCATAGTACTTATGCCTGACAGGACTATCCAATGGCACAGTAAATTTGTCTAAAACAGCCTAATTTCCATGCACATGTAGATGGTGATGCTTTACTGCATGGCAAATTAGTCTGCTGCACAGTAGGGCTAGGTGAAGCTTCAGGTACTGATTTGTTTCAGAGGAGATTTGGCCCGATTCAGCAGCTGACTCTCCAAATCTGAATCAAATCAGGAGACCAATAAAAAGGTCTGAATTGATTCGAAGCTCTCTGAATCAATTCGGAAAAGATTCGGAGACCTTTTCGCCACCACAGGGAGCTGGACACAGACTCCATGCTGGAAAGTAGCAGGCAGGGGTGGGGACCATGTGAGAACCCCTGCCAGGCCCCACCGCTTACTTGCTCCTCCAGCCCTGCTGAGCACCCCCAACACAGCATGGAGGATGGAGGCTTGTGATGGAGTCCCCTCACACAGTGTGGAGCAGTGGGGGGCAGTGAGGATCATTCCCCTGCCTGGCAGCAGCTGGTGAGTGCCGGGCTTTTTTTTTAAAGAGTCGGGAGGCTGGGGCAGTGGGCAGGGCCTGTTTGATTTGGAGATTTGGCCGATTCAGCGGTGGCTGAATCTCCAAATCAGATTTGTCTGAATTGATTTGGGACAGTGATTTGAATCACTGAATCGAATCACTGTCCCCTCAATCAGCCGAATCCAAATCCAAAGCAAATACTAGCCACGTTGCACAGGCCCACTCTGCAGTAAAGCGGATGTGTAGATGTGCCCACTGTAGAAAATATGCACCAAAGCAAATATGGGGCTTCATATCTTAGGTTCATTTACAAACCCTGAAATTAAATAATTCCGTGCTTATCATAGATGAGTTTATAAAGCAGAAGTGGTTTATAAAAGTTAGGGCAGAGAGAAGAAACAATAATACCATATGACTTTATTGACCATCCCTAAAGTGTATGTGTAGAACAGTCTAAGTGAGAGTCCATCATGTTCATTACTCCATGGGCTTCATTCTTGGAGGAACAATCAAAATAAACAGTTCATAAGCAACCTGTAAGGTAAAATGCTTCAACATCAAATGTTTATGATGGTGCTTAGAAATAAGAACAAGTGAATAAACTTCTGCCTTGTCTACAGACAATTTGTGAATAGACAAGAAGCTAAATTAGTTGGATAGATGCTTGTTTATAACTTGCTCATCCAGCTCTGGAACTGTTGACATTGGTGACACATAGGGGGTGCACGTGCACCCCCTGAGATTGGTGGTGCACCCTCTGACAGAAGCGCTGCTGACGCTGCTGGTGGCACCTGCGGGTGGTCACCACTTGCCACCCTCCCCCTCCCCCGCTGATACTGCCACAGCTGCTTCCAGGAGCTCCCTGCTCACTGCCAACATGCCTCCACTGCCACCTCTGCTTCTGTCACCTGTGGGCAGTCACCAGGCCCACCCAGCCTCTGGGGACACGTGTTGTTCATGACTGTTGATGTGCTCAGTATTGGAAAAATATAATATAGTCTATGGTTGCCTTCAGAAATTTAGACAATAAAATCTAGACCTATATAACACAAGTTACAGAACAAGAACAAAACAGGCAGCTCTCTTCTGCCATGGAAATAGCTTGTGTTATTGTGTTTTAAGAGGATAATTATGATAGAAGACAATAAAGTGGTTCAGGATCTGATCCAAAGCTCTTTGGTACACAAAGAGGGGGAACAATTCCCAGCAAAAGAGGCCACATGGAAGAGTGAAGTGTGATGTAAAGAGATGGAAAATACTGATGGGAGCCCCCCACACAACGTGAGGCAGTAGGGGGCAGCAGGGATTGTCCCCCTGCCTGACAGCAGCTGGTGAGTACCAGGCTTTCTTTTCAAAGAGCTGTGAGACTGGGGCAGGGGATAGGGTCTGGTGGGAACTTTTTAGAATCTTGAAGATTAGAAGATTAAATTTAGAATGCTCATATCCTCCTAAATGGGAGAAAAATCCTCACTTAGGATATCAGAAAGTAAGAAGTGACATACTGGATCAGACATTGGTCCATCTAGCAGAATATCCTGTCTCTGACAGAAGCAGATGTTTGAGAGAAAGCACACGAACAGGGCATGTCTAGAATGATGTATCCCTGTCATACCCTCATCCACCATCATTGGTTTACGGGAGCCAAAGAATACATCCCTGACTGTTTGATTTAATAGCTATTAATAGAGCTATCACCCATTAATTTGCCTAGTCCCTTTTTGAACCTGGCTATACTACCTGTCTACACAAACTTCTGTGGTCATAAGCTCCACAAGTTAATTATGTATTGCATTAAAAAATACTTTCTCCTGTTAGTTTCAAACCTATCGCCTGCTAATTTCAGTGGGTGTACCCTGGTTTTAGTATTTCTGGACTCGGTGATTAACAGATTTTTATTTACTTTGTCCATACTCTTCATGATTTTATAGGCTTCTTTCATATCCTCCACAATCTCTACCCCCAGCCTTCTCCTTTCCAAACTGAAGAGTCTTAGCCTTCTTAGTCTCTACTGATACGGCGGCTGCTCCATACCCCTGGTCATCTTTGTTCCCCTTTTTGGTACCTCTTTTAATTCTACTACATCCTTTTGAGATACAGAGAACAGAACTGCACACCATATTCAAAATGTGGGGAAAAAAACAATAGTATTCTACCTCTGTCACGGCGGGGTCCGTCAGGAGGTCCGTGATCTCCTTAAGGCCCTCTCTCCGTGCCAATTCGGCCCAAGGGCACCCTCGATTCTCGCCCGCCACGTCTTTGCTGTTGAATAAG
>NW_005841917.1:3119683-3121531 GCF_000455745.1 Alligator sinensis
AATGGGTGTTCGTCAGGCACCCTAGCCTTATGGGCTACGCGTGGATCCTACCAACCCCTAATACCACGCCCCAAGCCTTGCTGATGTACTGGATGTTGGACTGTCACCATAAACATATGCCCACTCTCTCTCTCTCGGGCCTTCTCTAACGTGTCGCCCCTCTTGGGCCTCACCAGTCCTTTGGGCCCAACCCACTACTGCCCTCTCTGGCACAGGCTCACTGCACTGCTATCCCCTTTTCGGGGGACAACCACAGCACCTTGCCCTTCTCCTGGGATGCTGTGCCACTAACCCCTTCCGTCGGGGTCCACCACGGCACCCTGCCCCCGTCCTGGGTTTCCCTACGGTGCAGGCCTATTACCGGGTCCGCCACGCCCGTTCTGGGCTTCTTAAATATCGCCCCGCTCGGGCTCTTCAATATCGCCCCACCCTAGGGCTCAGTATGGCCCCTCTTGGGCTCCTCAGTAATCGCCCCTCCCTGGGGCTGGGGTCTATGCACCCCGTAAGTGATGCCCTTGCTGGCGTCTGCACCCCACCTTCTCTGGGGTCCCTATGAGGACACTGCGCCCTCTTGGCGCTAGGGCACCCCACCTTCTCTGGGGTCCCTATGAGGACACTGCGCCCTCTTGGCGCTAGGGCACCCCACCTTCTCTGGGGTCCCTATGAGGACACTGCGCCCTCTTGGCGCTAGGGCACCCCACCTTCTCTGGGGTCCCTATGAGGACACTGCGCCCTCTTGGCGCTAGGGCACCCCACCTTCTCTGGGGTCCCTATGAGGACACTGCACCCTCTTGGCACTAGGGCACCCCACACTCCCTGGGGTCCCTATGAGGCCTCCTCCAACCCTACAGCCTCACCCAAACCTCCGGTGTAGTAACAAAGCCTGAACACAAACATAAACTAGAGCCTCCTGGCTATAACTTAACATAGCTCAACTCTGATCGAGCGGTACCTACTATCAGGCTTCTCTCCTCATCCTAATTCCCGGAGCTCCTGCCCCTCTGGCTGCTGGCAGGGAACTGCCAGCCTGGCCTTGACTTTTGGCTTTATAGGAGCCGGGCCCTGCCCCCTACAGGCAGCTGACTCTTATTAGTCGCCCTGGCAACCCACAGCTGTACTCATTATCGCTACTAGGGCTTTACCCCAGCAGTTTTCCCCTCTCTAGGAGCAGGCACCGAGGTGCCCTGCGACAATCTCCATTAAGATGCTTCCCAGTGCCTTTTGAATAAAAAAAAAAAATATTTAAGGCACATCTAACCTGAGGTCCAAAGGACTATAACATACTTGAAGCTCAGCACATGCTTGAGTACCTTACTGAAATAGGGCTTTACTGAGGATGGTAAAGAGTGTGGAAAACTAGATTTATTGTGGAAAGCTCTAGGTCAGGAGATGCCAAAGAAAAAAAAGGTGAGGGTAGTTTCCATATGGTATAATGTGGGGTATTTCAGAGTTTAAAAGGTACCCTTTGTGCAGGCCGGGAGCGACCCGAGCCCTTTCCCATGCTGCACGCAGGCTGTGGCCAGCAGCCCGGGCACGCTGGGTCAGAGAGGGAAGGCCGTCGAGCTGGAATTAGGCACAAACGCTTAGCGGTAGTTTAAAAGATTGTTTACTTACACCGAGATGGCAGTGGTGTAGGCTGGAAAACTTGCTTGAGTTGCGGTTACAGACAGACAACACAGACGGTCTCGTGGAGGTTGCTAGGCTCCACGGAACAGAGCTCCGGATGCTCTGGGTGAACAAGCCACCAAAATCAGAATCGTAGATACGTCTTATAAAAGTTGCGCTCGAAGATGGGAAGAGGTGGGCGGTGGATCAGGTCACCAAACTCCTCTGAATCTCACACAGGGT
>NW_005841917.1:3121613-3121886 GCF_000455745.1 Alligator sinensis
TGCGTGCGCCCCCACGGGTAAATAATTTAGAACTAGCCAATAACGGGGAACGAATTTACATACCGGTGGCGGGAACTCTTTTGCACCGTGCATTCCTCTTGCAACTCGAGCAATGCACTCTGCAAAAGAAGCTGCAAAAAAGGCGGGAAACTCGTCCCTGCACCGGGGCTTTCCTCTGCAACAGGAAACTCTCCCGTGCAATGAAGCTGCAACTTGGCAGGGATAATTCTGGTGCCGAAGCACACACAAAATCATGCCTTTGGGTCATGACAG
>NW_005841917.1:3127499-3147022 GCF_000455745.1 Alligator sinensis
CTGCCCCCATTCTGCCGGCAGAGGATGTGTAGTGCTCCTTGACATAGAGTGCCACCCCTCCCCCTTTTCTGCCTTCTCTATCCTGCCTGTACAGCCTATGGCCCCTAATGTTAACTGCCCAGTCATGGGATGAGTCCCACCATGTCTCTGTTAACCCTACGACATCTGGATTTGAACTAGCTATTCTGAGGGCGAGTTCCTCCTGTTTGTTCCCCATGCTACGAGCATTGGTGTACAGGCATTTAAGGCCTTGCAAGACTGTGTGCCCCCCCACCCCCTGATTAGCCAGACCATCAGGACCCCTGTTACTTACCTTTGCACCCCTTGCCCTGATGGCGTCTCCTCGTCTTCTTGCAGCCCCCTCCCCCGGCGAGTCTAGTTTAAAGCTCGCCGTACGAGATCAGCCAACCTGGAAGAGAAGATACGCTTGCCATTAGGGGAGAGATGAAGCCCGTCCCGCCCCAGCAATCCCCCCTCCCGAAAGCATGGGTCATTGTCAAGGAACCCAAGGCTTGCCCGGCGGCACCAGCTGCGTAAGCGCTGGTTGACCTCACCAATGCAGGTCCCATGCCTCTGTCCCCGCCCCCTCACCGGAAGGAGAGAGGAAAAAACCACCTGCGCCCCAGGTGGTTTTTTTTATTGGCTAGAACTAGCCAATTGGTTATTTTTATTGGCTAGAACTAGCCAATAGTGGGGAACGAATTTACATACCGGTGGCGGGAACTCTTTTGCACCGTGCATTCCTCTTGCAACTTGAGCAATGCACTCTGCAAAAGAAGCTGCAAAAAAGATGGGAAACTCGTCCCTGCACCGGGGTTTCCTCTGCAACAGGAAACTCTCCCGTGCAATGAAGCTGCAACTTGGCGGGGATAATTCTGGTGCCGAAGCACACACAAAATCATGCCTTTGGGTCATGACACCCTTTAGAAACATATTTATGAGGTAGGGATTCAAATGAGCCACAGACCAAGATGGCTTGGCAGTATACAAAAAATGTCATTGACTTTCATAACAAAATCAATCTCCCCCTCTCCAGTTTTTCTTACAGTCCAAATAATGGCACTACACTTTTTGTTTTACCAGCACCATTAACAAATGACATCATCATGGCATGTGAATTCAGTAGATTTCTCCAGTGACCTTGCCAGACAAATATCAGTAAACTGAAGAGCTTGGGAGAGAAAAAAAGAGGATTTTATTCTCTGTCCATTCACAGGTCTGCTGAACAGTTTGCTGTGCTCCTAAGTTTGTGCACTTTCACGACACCATAGACGTATTGCTGTCCCTTGGTGGAAGGTTACTGAACATTCCTTAACACAGCACTGGAGTTTGCTTTGTTACCTTGGGGAGCTCAGATGTGCTGGCAAATTGCAGTTTAAGGATTGTCTGCAATTTAATTTAAGCAGTAGTTAGTTTTTCAATATAAATATTTTTCTTAAATGAAGTATATTTTCTAAATAACATTTTCTCCACTGTCTTGATCATTAGAAATTACATTTCAATTGTATCCTGGTTGATTTCTAACTATTTAAAATATTTGAATTCATGTTTTCAAATTCTTTGGATAAATTCAAGATCTGTTCACACCTATATCTTTTGACATATACAATCCTCTAACAACACACGTTGTCCAGTTCAATAACCTATTTAAATGTAAAGATTGATATTTTTAGTAAGGTTTAACTTTTCTAACTCATGAGCTGCAGCATGGCCTAAAATAATAATGGTTGTCATTTAAAAGAACATTATTAATTGGCAAAGGCAGTTCAAATAAACATACACTCTTTAGAAAGGGGCAGTAGATTTTTGTTTGTATAAGATGAGAATAAGCCCTAATAAAAATCAAATTAGAGAGCTTTGTAAATGTCTGAGTTTCTGCAAAATGTACAGCACAACTCTTAAAAAAGGTGGTAAAAATGCATAAAAAATGGAGGAACGTCTGTAATGTACTAGTGTCATCTCTGTTCTGGCAAGCAGAGAATTGTTATCTTACAGTTAAGGGACTCTAATGGATCGAGGGTGGCTCTTTTATTTGGTATTGCTATTTGTTTGATATTCTCTGTGTGTAAGCAGCAGAACTGTGGCCTAAGGGATTAGCTCCATACTTACTCAAGTTCAGTGACTGGCTAACCCTGCAGTGAAGGCATATAGGGGCTGTAAATACATTTGTAAACATTTGCAGTACTATGATGTTGCACTGCATTTTGACCCTGGGTATGGAAATAAATTTTAATAACACCCAAATTGCCCACAGTCTAAGGATTGCCCATAGTCTAAGTCCTGGATTTCATCCTTTGTGGGCATTCCATGTTCTCTCCTCTCTTTAGAGGACTGAAATAAGGAAAAGTACTATTTCTTACTAATAATAATTTACAGTGTGATCCTGAAAATGCTTAGTCATTTAAATAGTCCTGATGAGAATATAGTAGTCCCATTAAGTACAGTGTAACTGAATAAGGAGATGTGGGATCTGGCTCCTATGTTATTACAAAGGAAAGAATTATTAGCGTTCAGGATTATTTTTTTAGCTTTTGTTTGTATACTTCTGGGGCATGGAAAACAGATTTTGCTTTCATTAATCTATTTCTATTTGATTTCACTTTCTGATTCCCAGGAGTGAACCTGAGACCTTTGCTATGAAGATATGTATAATAGTAAGGGCCTTTATTTTGAAATCAGTACATTCTTTTCTCATCAGTAATAGCATGATGAGAGTAATAATAGAAGTCTTGTACAGCAGTGGGAGCCAAACTTTAGGAGTCAGATTGTAAGCAGCCTGGCCTAATGGTCCAGCCATCACAGGGTGTCTGAGAACCAGGAGCTGGAACAGAATCCTGGAGTGGAATTACCAAGTCCAAAGTGAAATCCTGGTGCAGCATCCTCAACATAGCCCATGGTCAGCATTTGGAAGGTCAGAAACGGAGGTACCAAGTCCCAGGGGAATCCCACAGATTGAAGTTGAAACAGAGTGAAGCTACTAGGTGTTAGGAACCGAAACACAGATCCATAGGGAAATCCAAAGCCAAAATCCAAGGAAAAGCTGAAAGCCAGAGTCAAGAACCAGGAAAATCCAGAGGAGTCCTCTCCGAGTTTTAACTATCAACAGCCACATGTTATAAAAACAAGAGCAAGCGATTTAAATTGGATAAATCAATACAAGTGTGTGTTTTGTGTACAGATATAATAGATCTATCTAATATGTGATTTGATTCTGTGAATGAAATAGAGCATACTTATAGCAGTCAAAATATGGATTTGAGGAACAGAATAGATTTATTTTTTCTGTGTGTTCTTTCTTCTCCCAAAACAGACATTTTTGACAATACCCCTTCTGGAAATCCTGGCTTAAATATCTCTATCCTCTCCCATTAACCTAAGAATAAAAACATTCTGCATGATTAAAATTCTCATCATGAAGAGAGATCGCTCTTCTGAAGGCAAAATGTTATAAACATCAGATAGGTGATTGGGAGGGATAGGGCTCATATCACCACCACTGCTTTCTCTAACTTTCCAACTGCCATATCTGGGAGGTTTTTAGGCCCCTTTAAGACACCTGCTGTTAAGAGTAAGAGAGAACGAAAATATGTAAGATCAAGATACATTATTGGAAGCCTGAATTAATGAAGATCTATTTTATCATCTATTATTTTGATAAATGAAGAAGTGTTCATAAAAGTAGTTCTCATAAATATATTGAGAAAGTGGGTCTCAATGATGCAAAAAGGACTAAGGGCAGAAACTGTCCCTACACTCTGTGCCTTGGCATGGAGTAGTACAAGTGCTGGAACCCACTGCTTGTTATAAAAGCTATAGGAGCATCCTGTGAGCACTTACACATGGACTTATCTTAAAACCAGAGCTCTTAAATGTGCCAGATGTTGTAGGGTAATCCTTTGTTTGTAGAGTAATCCTTTGTTTTTTCAAGTTGTGATCCCAATTGCCCTGGCAAGTTAGCTAGTGCTCTAGGCATAAAAAAAAGAGAAAGCTAGGTTCTGACTCCCTGTGCACTAAGCAGGAAGTCAGGTGTCTATAAATTTAGTTTGACTGCTGTTTATGCTGCTTGGCACATCAGAGCCCTTATTATTAGCCAAGGCCTTATTCTCCACTCTACAAGGCAGTAAAGTGTAATTCCCACATTTGATAAATAAGGTCCTGCAAAAGACCTTCAAGAAGATGTTGGAACAAAAAACTGCTCTTTATAATAACGGACCCAGTTCTTCTCTACTCAGCTGTATTGCATCTCAGAATGAACATGCCAGGTCTCTTGGCTTGCTTATACTATCTGTGATCACTGTGGGAAACATTAGGCTATATTTCCCTCTGGAACCCAAAAGCATGGCTTGTATTCCTAGTTTTTCACCATTCTACTGCTGCTCAACAAGTGCATCACCCAGTTATGTCTATCACTGCTCCTTCTAATGGCTGGTCACCTGAGAACTAATGGCTGGTCCCCTGACAATAACTATTACTAGTATAATCATAGTACTAATGGTCTATGCTAAAGATCTGAAACATTTACCTAAGTCACACAATGACAAAACATCCTTATAATAGTTTTCCTAGTTTAAAAAAGGTATATAATGTATCAATTGTGGCAGGCAGCACCACAAAACCCTTTTGTTGCAAGTCTGGATGATTTGTTGCATATTTTTGCCAGTTGAGTTACGTTTACAAAAGAAATTAAAACTGTAAAAAATTTGTTATCCATGTAAATAAAAGGGCATCAAGAAAAAAAGTGGGATGTTACGTAGTGAAGATGGGGTTTAAATTAAAGATAATCTCTGGGGATGCAAAAAATGAACAAATGCTTAAAAGTTGAGTTTTCATAAAGGATGATGATATACAGCATTCTCATAAAGGTGGGATGGCGGCCAATGAGAATGAAAGTATAAAAATGGAAATTATCCTAGCTAATGTGAAAAAAATACAAAGTGGTTATGCTTTCATGTCAAGATGATTGGAAAACCTCTCAGAATAGTAAAATAACTAGTATATGACATTACAAGTCCAGTAGTAAGGATTGGGAGTAGTGCTCTATAACTGGAGAATGTCAAATATTGTATCAATGTTGAAGAAAAGGGGGAAAAGTAATCTGGATGGCTACAGACCTGTAGCCATCAGTATTGCTGTAACCTCAATATTACAGAACAGATTTTGAAAGAAAGAATAATTCATACATAGAAATAAACAAAAATGGTATATGCAGCATGGGTTTAACAAAGGTTGGTCATATCAGACTAACCTAATAAGTTTCTTGACAAGATAAGCAGTTTTTTGATATGAGAAAAACATTGGACCTAATCTAATTGGACATCAGTCAAGTATTTAACATGGTGCTATATGGGAAATTATTAGTTAAGATGGGAAAAATGTAGGCAACAAATGGGCCAAACAGAAGATGACCATGTATCTTATGGAAAAACAAATCATTGGACTGGAAGACGATTCCTAGTGGAGTTCCTCAAGGATTAGTCCTGAGACTGATTTATCTAATATTTTCACTAATGAGCTGAAATGAGTGAGAAGATGACAATGCAGAGAATGCAGATGAGACAATATATAGTCTCTACCAAAATTCTGGAGGCATAACTGCAGAAACCAAAAAACCCATATCAGCTTTCACAGGACCCACTGAATCCAAAATGTTTTGGTAAATGGTATAATAGGAATCTGGCCAAAGTGACTATGTTCAAAACTATAGGATCCTCAGGGAGGAGTTTTCACACAACTGAGTTAGAATCTCAGTGGCCTGAGAATAGAACACAACAGACACTGCCTGAACTAGGAAATATTAAATACATCCCAACTATTACTGCCTTATTAACATTTGCAACCAATCTACATGAAGAGACTATGGGGTCTTTGTTCTCCTCTAGTGGCCAGTTCATGTAAGAGTATAGCAATTACCATATTATAGAAGCCTGGTTTTCACCCCAGGAGATCCCCAGACACCATATCTTCCTCATTATACAAGTGATGGGTGGAGACAACTGTGTGTTCTGCAGGTTTACTCCATTAGCTATAACCAAGTTGCAGCACCTTAACATTAAAACAATTATTTCCTCCCTTGATATAATTTCTTCACTTCTTGTTTTGACTTTAGTTGGGTCTTCCTCACCCATGTGTTCTTGACTACATAGTGCTGCAGCACATCCTAAAGTCTGTGAGGGTCTTGAGAGTGAAAAAATAGTCTATGTGGTGCCAAGGACTGTATAACAGTGACGCAGTACATGTGCTTTAATTTGAGCCTGTGAAAGGTTCAGCTGAAGCCAATGGAATTACTTATATATTTAATGTTAAGTGTGTGCTTAATTGCTTTACTGGACAAGGGCCTAAAAGTATACAGTAGCTATTAGCTAACTTCCTTACCCACCATGGCTCTGTGAACTCAATGGTCTTTTTTGTGGTATATGTCGTCACTTCCCTAGTGCATGAAACAAAAACATCCACTGCTGAAGCCAGGTAACCCAAGTTGGCATAACTAGTGGAACAGCTGCTAGTGAACTGGCTACCAGGAGACTGTTTAACCATGAGTAACAAAAGATGACAGCTGGACTTTGAGCATCCAATGGCCATTTTTATTGCTGTAGAAATGGCAAATTTAATCCATGCCCCTACTAACCCTTTCCTACCTTCTACCCAGAATAGTCCTCAATCCAGGTTAATTTGTTGTTCTATTATTTCCCTGTCTTTTTCTTAAATGGGCTAGTTTTCTTTAGCAAAAGATTCATTGCTTTCCTTCAGGCACTGTTTTCAAGAAGGAAAAAGAGCTCCCTCTAGCCACCCACTTTCAGAATAACACATATCTTGCCACCACACAGCACTTTTCCTTCAATGTGGGTTGATGTTTATGTAGCAGTAAAACTGTAATCTGAACATCAGTGACAAGTCTGCTGTGTAGTTATTAAGCTTCTAAATTATTATCTTGGTTTTTCACTGGGAAGGAAAAACAAATGTTTCTGAGGGCAACCTGAGACAAAAAAAATCCCACCATAATAATAAACTGGAAATATTTGGAAGAATTTAGTGGAGGAAAGCCCTCACTCAAATATATTTTTTGGTTTTTGGGGAAAATCCAATATCACAAAATAGGACTGGTAAAAAATACCATGAGGTTTGAACAAAAATGATTAGCTTGTAACAGGATTTGGAGTACCTTCATTTCAGTTCACTAAGCAAAGTCAGAAACAGAAAATGATTAGATGTTTTTGTTCTATTTGTTTCATATGAACCCCAGACTATTAACTTGTGGTGTAGGGTTTGTTTAAGATCACCCTGCTTTGCCTGCTATAATAATCAATGTACTCTTTACTGCTGGTAGTAAGTCCAGTCCCAATGCTGCAGATCAGACTAGTAAAAGTAGGACAGCATTCCATGCAAAAATTACTTTGAAATATGTATACCTCTGCCAAGTCAGTAGGACTGTAAAAAATCAATCAAATGGTTGAAGCAGACATGGTATAGACACTTCACAAACAAACCAGTGATCATGCTCAAGCATGTGATCTGCTGAAGACTTTTTCCCTAAACCACTGTCACAGGATATTGAGGAAACCAGGGTGGAGTAACTACTATCAAAGTGAAAGTGTGTGAGGTAGGGTAGGGGAAACATCCAACATAATGTAATGTTGCAACAATAATGAGAAATGAAAAACCCAAAGTGAACTGCAAACTTATGACAAAAAGGGGGAAAAGTGGGAATGATAAATGCGATTCTAAAAGGCTTAGAAATAACTGACGGGAAAATATAAAAAACTGTTTTGTAATAAGGAAAGTAGAATACAACAGAAATTAAACCTGGCATTAATTGTAAGATTACATACTACTTGGGTAACTATGGAGAGATACTGAGTTGCAATTTGCTTATTGCTTTCAGTATTTTTCTGGTGTTTCTGAAGAGTAAATTATATTTTTATTATATCATGTAATCTAACCAAAAATTCATGTGAGAAAGGGAAGTTAAAACTCAGTAAAGTGGAAAATGTGTATAAGTATTTGTCATCATAGGCATTTAGTCTTGTCTTCATTTCCCATGGGATCTAGACCTACACTTTAAAAAAATCACAAAGAGCTTTAATCTCTGGTAGGTACTTGGCCCTCTCTACATGTTATAGGTATTGCACAATTAACTGGTTCATTATGTAAATTACTTGGAGACCAGCTAATACCTATCACATCATAGAAAGTTCCAACCAGCTATAAAGACCTCAAAAATGTGTACTACCTTCCTAGCTAGTTGCTATCAAGCCTTAATTTGTATAGGTAGCAGTGTCAGCTGATGAGGCGTTCAGCCCCAGAAGTGTACCGTCTTCAGCCAGGGCTGGGAGTCCTGCAACTGAGGCTCCTGTCAGCTGGGGGCATAGCTACCCTGGGGGTGTGCAAAGCTCCAGGGCTTGGGGGACCATGGCTGCTGTGATCTCCCAGCCTGAGGGATGTGTGAAACCCCTCAGGCTGAGAGATTACAGCAGCCACAATCCACCAGCCCCAGGGGTTTCATGCACCTCCAAAGTTGGGACACTGTAGCTGCTGCTGTCCCCTAACCCTGGGGGGATTCACACACCACTGAGGCTAGGAGATCACAGAAACCATGATTCCCCAGCCCTGGCAGTATATGGGGCCTCCCTGTGGCTAGGAGCCCCTCACCTGAGGGGGCTTCCAGACATGGCAGCTTACTTCCTGCTGGTACAGGTGGAGTCCAGGATTGGACTCCCCCTGCACTGGCAATAAGGAGTGATGGGATCTAATGCGCAATCCCAGAATCATGCTTCCTACTATGCACATATGGAATGGCAAGAGGTATGATTGTGTGAATCATGCATTAGATCCCATTGCATATGTAGAGGGGCTCCTCTACAGTGATCATACTAGTCAAAGTTGTAGTGATGATATGCTGAAGCAGTGTAGGCCTTAGGGGTGTCCTATTTGATTCAGACTGGGATTCAGCCCTAATCAGGGACAGTGATTCGATTCGTTGATTCGGATCACTGTCCCTGATTCAATTCGGCTAAATCTGAATCTGAAGATTCGATGCTGATTTGGAGAATTAGTGATTTGGACATAGACACAGCTTTAAATTTTTTTCTATGTACCTTGAGGTAGCCGCTGTGGCTCGTGAACGCTGCGATGCTCGGGCACATGGAGCATCCCACAGGAGTGTGGGGGGGGGGGAGGGGGGGGGTCTTCCATGTGCTCAGCAGCAAACCTAGAAGTAGACCAGAAATACTTCTGGTCCACTTCTGGGTCCACTGGGGAGCGTGCTGGGGCCCCCCCCCCCCCCGGCTTGCCAATTGGCTGCAGGGGAACCTCAGGTGTCCCTCCCAGACCCAGGAGGCACCAGTCACTGAGCCAGGGGTGCATGGGGGTGGCCCCCTGCATGCTTCCCGGAGGACCTGGAAGCAGACCGGAAGTGCTTCTGGTCCACTTCTGGGTCTAGTGCCAAGTGCGCTGGGGACCCCCCCACCCTGTTCTTCTGGGATACTCCATGTGCCCCAGCATCACAGCACTCATGACCCCCTGCTACCTAGAAGTAAGTAGATAAAACATTTGAAGCTCTCTCTATGTCCAAATCTCTGAATCTTTTTGAATCTCTCCAAATTGATTCAGAGGGTTCCGATTTGATTCAGAGAGATTAAAGGGTCCTCTGATTCAATTCGGATTCAGAGATTTGGCCACCGAATTGGGTTGAGTCTCTGCCGAATTGAATCATGGACCAAAGCTTCACACAGCTCTAGTAGGCCTCTCTTGTTCTAGTCAAATAGATTTTCCAGCTTGTGCTGCTCTCATTTGGGTCCTCTCATAGCTCTTTTACACCTGGAACTGATCATGAATTTTCATCAAATAATTTTTTTCCCCCAATTCAGAATAGTTTCTCTAGCAATACAAACATTTTCACAGAAACTGACAAAAAGTACCACACTCTTGTGAAAGGTTGTTACAAAGGTTGTGTTCCCTCAGTGCTCTTAAAGTGGGAATAACTGCATCTGTCACTGCAGAGCAGCTATTTTTTAAATGAAATGTGGCAGCCATTTAATGGTGTATAGAAACATATCACACCAGATTAGGAGATGAAGTGAATACCAGTATTTCCATTTGGAGTCATGGGAGATTTTAACTAAGCAGAGCATAATCATGAAATGTGGGTGAATGCAGCAAGTATTCATTTTTTAAAGTATTATTTTTAGTAAGGCTTATATTATTCGTATTTGTTTTCTGTGTGATCTGTATGATTTAATATCATTGGCTCAGAGAAATTAAATACCAAGCAATCTTGAATAAGTATTATAACAAAAAAATTACATATCTGCCTAAAAAGTGCTTGCTGACTCATTCACTCCATGTGACCGATCACAACTAACCAACACAGCTCAAATAGCAAACAACAGTTACAGGCAAATCATGGTCCATGTCAGCTGTTATAGTTTAAACTATTTATACAAAACAGAATAATTTCAAATACCTTATAAATACATGAAAAACATTATTTGGTCTGAGATATTCTGAAAACAGAAAAGAGGAATATTTATACGAAAAATGAATAAATTAGTTCATTTATTATTAATTATGCATCCCAACCTGATAATTACTCAAATTGATAATTATGCCTGATACTGGAATTGATAGCAGATAAACCCAGTGGATGAGATCATCACATTATTTAAATCAGCATAAATATATCAGCTTCAGTATTGCTATTCTGATCATTGGTATTTGCTTAGTCAAAAGTCACATGTAGGACATCGTTTTATATCTTATCTAAAGTGAGATGCAGCACAGTGCCCCCTTTCAGTGTGTTGTGGCATTGATTCAATACTTAGTGCTAAATGAATCACTGGCACCACCAGCCACACCCTAAATTTCCTTGGAGAATTTTCCTCATTCCAAATAGTAACTAAGTTCAAGACTACTTAGCTTGTGAGATCTGAGAGCAGAGCAGAAGTCTAAAGCAAAGAAGCCAACTCAAACAACAGAATCAAATGAAGACAAGGCAAGTCGCATAAAAAAATATCTGGCTAACCTGTTTGAAAAAGGCAACATCTCTGTAGATTATGATTTGATTTAAACAAGAAGATTGTTTTAAATCATTTCATAAAAGGTATTATAAACAGATGAAAGGGATCGGATAAAGTCAGATTAACGTTTCAATGTGTTAAGAAAAAGGAAAATTCACACAACACGAAACTACAGTGAAAAATTAAAGTTAAAATCCGTAAAAAGTCTAAACTTTTTTGGGGGAAAAAATCATAAATTATATTCCCATCACAAAATGGCCATAATCACATTTCAAAAAAATTGTTAGTTAACTTCTATATCCCAGAAATGCAGTTAAAACTATGCCTTGTTCCATGTCATGCCTTTGATATTCTTATATCCTAGCTTTTAGGCAAGTCAGGACACAAGTAAGTCCTTTGAAGACTACCATAGAACTGGTCTCACTGCTGGAACACTTAACTTCTATGACCTTTACCACTAAAATTGGACAAGATTGCTGGTCTAGTTCACAAAAGACAGCTCCATGTTCATTATTTTATGAAGTGGTATACAAACGATACCTTCAATTGACCAGCAAAACTTAGCCACTGCAGATTCCAATAAATACTTCCTCCTTTCATGTGAAAGGTTCAAAGCTTTGCAGGTCTGGAAAGCCTAGGAGAGAATGGGGAGTTAGCCAGATTCAGTTAATTAAGATGCATCTTAACTCATGGCTTGTAAAACAAAAATAAAACAAAAATACTCAACCACCATCCAAAAAGTGATAACTTAACCATGAAAAACAAAGCTGAACTCTGCAGACAAGGATTTTACTATGTTCCGAAGCTGCAATCTGCCAGAAAAATAATGTGGCATTGTAGAGAAAACTTGAGGAAAATAGTCCAACAGGTTCCTGCACAATCTTCAAATCACACCTACAGGGTTTTAGGTGCAAATTGTGACTTATTAATTGCAGAATGATTTGTGATAATTTTATAATTTTATAATTTAGTATAGAATAAAAAGAGTCCTTATTTTAAAATACTTTACTTTTTTTTCTTCTTTTTGTCTTTTTAACTGCATACAATCTATTTGGCTTAAGGATGATTTATAATTTTGGGCCCCAATTCTTCAATTACATTCTCTAGTCTAAAGTCAAAGTTTCTCTGTCTTTACTGTGAGTGACATTACACTCACTCACACAGACAGACACAACATTGGAATTCCCAGTAAAGATCAGAAATATTGGAGTCTGGAATTACTTGGCTAATTTTCTAGATCTGAAAACCACTTGAAAAAAATCTCAGCAAATGTATTTAGTTAAACTACATTCAATGAATAAAATAATTTTCATATAACATTGTCAGTAGCCATAGTGTTATATATTAGTTGTAGTGTTCCATTTATCTTTGTCTACACTGTAAGGCCTAACAGAAGCCAGAAAAAGCTGAACGAAGTTTCATTTCATTTCCCTTTCCCTTTCCTTCCCATTCCATGTTAGCAGAAGTCCTTCCATATTAGTGGCTGAAGGGGCAGGAACAAACCTTGCTTGTTTTGGAAAAGAAAGAGAATAAGCAAAGAGGCCATATATTTATTTTTCCTTTCTTGCAAATAAAGGTTTGAATAAAAATGGATATATTCTAAATGACACTTCCTCCCCCTTTATTTTTCAGCATTTTATATATCCATTGTACAATTGTTGATTTTACTTGCAAAATTACTATTGGTTACCTAGCATAACAACATCATCCTGAAATCATACCACTAGAAAAAGCTCTAAATCTTCAGACGTCATGTTTGTCTGAAGTCAGGAAAAATGCAGGGTAGAGGTGCACTCTATAAACTGAATCAAATAACGTGAGCTCTTGCTCATAAAAGCTGATTGATCAGATGAACCAAGCTCTTTTTCATGAAAATGTATAAGTCTCTGATTCGGTTAGTCTATAAGGTGCATCTCTATCCCTACCTTCTACATCTCCAGTAATGTTCAGAATAGTTGCTTACAACTGGTCTAAACCGTTGGATTAGATCTACCTTGATAAAATGATGTCCAAACACTGATGGATACTGCAGTCTTCATCATATAACTTTGTTGGACCTCAAAAACTCACCTGGAAGAACTAGGCAAGAGCCAATATGACTTCCTAAATATTTTCCGTTCAACTGCACATAATATATCCTACATATATCTTTCAAGGCCAGACAGTGACTTCTACTGACTGAGAGAGATAGCAGGTGTCCCAGAAAGCAAGGACTTCAGATGATATAAAGCAGCATATCTCCAGTGACTTCAATGGACCTGTGCCAATTTACCTACTTAGAGTCAAATTGCCAACTGAAGTAATGAATATTTGCCTTTGTATAGAAAATGTTCCTAAATCAACAGACATCTGATCCAAGTGAAGACTAGACAAAACTCAGCTTTTATTCAACTTCCTATGCTACTTAGCATGTGACTATTATTTACATATTACCACAGATAATTAGGTATTTTAAGTGATGTGGGTACTAATAAGGAATTCTTAACGTTAAGGTAAATTAATAAGTCATGGGGAAATAAGACATGAGAAATGGGATAGATAGGAACTGAGATGAAAAGCTAAAAAGATAAACGTAAATGTTGAGGAAGAATCTGAAGCAAGAAGAGGTGTTTCAGAGCACAGAGAAAGGGGACAATTGTGAGATTATTTTGTATTACAGAAGCACATTTTACATTTTAACATAGACTTCAGCAGAAGCAGGGTTTCATCCCTTAATTCCTAGCTTCATATTCTCTTGCTTATTCAGAGATTTTGCACCTGAAAGACACTCTGCCCTTACTCCATACTACAAGGCAAAGGTTGGTTGTTCCCATCTTGTAGTGTTTTGACTCAAGCAGTAGCCCAGTTACTTAACAGAAACTTTCTTTGAGTAAGAACTACATTAAACATAAACATCATTCTCTTCCCAAGCTGGCTCAGTATGTGTACACTCCTATTATGGTGTTTTCAGTGTATAAGTGCTAACGCGGTATGCCTTTGTCACACAAGACTGAAACAAAAACTGAGGAACAAACAGAAACAGATTTTTTTCCCTATGGAATGCCTTGTATGACTCTCTGAAGACATGTTTTTTGGCTGTTAGGGTTGTTACCCATCTGTTTATATATTTAAAGAAAAATGGTGCTGGAATATTCTTTCTTATGAAAAACAGAATTGCTAATTCAGAAGTATCAAAGTGCTCTGGTTTTTGTTCTGTCACAGCCTGGTGTGCAGGTCAGTCTATTAAATTGCTTCACAACTTTAATCCAACAGTCCTATTTCTGCTATTTTTTAGTTTTGCTACAATTGGTCAAATTCTGCTTTGACTTATAACCCAGGCAATTCCACCTATTTCAGTCTAGCTGCATGGCATCTGCGAAATCTCCCGGTCAAGAAAGCACCTACATATACACTTAAAATGAAGCATGTGCCTAAGTGCTGCTCCCCTAAATAAGGAAGCTTTCCTTAATTTTAGCCTAAATAAGAACTGAAATTGGCCAAAGACTGCATAGTTAAAGTGTTTATGGTTTACTCTTCCAGTGACTGTCTTGTACTATGGTAGAATTTCCATGTTATATTTTCATATTTTCCATGGTATTTCTTTTTCCTATTAGGCAATAACCTGGAGTTGACATTTTCATGTTCTGTGCCAGATACTCATATTCATCTGTCCCCCAGGTCTACCCCAGCTTGATTTTTTGTTTCTTTATTTAATGTTTTGTATCCTAGTTATTTTGCACTAGGGCTGTCGTGCTTCCCTTTGAAACATGTATAACTGTTGCATATATAAGCAAAAGGACATATTGCAATGCCCCTACTTAGATGGAACAGCACCTTGTCACGTGAGAAGTCTTATTTTTGTGGTACTCCTTGGGCACGTCTACGAGATGTTTACTGTGCAGTTGCCTAATTAACTGTGCAGTAAATGTCTCAGGGTCTACACATGTGTCCCTATTAGGGTATATGAAACTAATAAACTCTACAGTAGGGTAGGACTTGAACTATGCATCTGCAGAGTTTTTTCATGCACAGCAGCACACATGTAGACATTGAGTAGCTGACTGGGACACGAGGGTGCTTCAGTGTTAGGGCTGCCTGCTGGCCAGCCCTGCACTGAAGCACCCTTGTGCTCTAGCCATCCCCTTTCAGCACATTGAGCCTGGTTGGAGTGGCCCTGGGCTGGCAGAGAGATCCCTGGGGTCCCCTGCCAGCTGGGCTGCTGTGACCTGGCTCAGCATGCTGCCTCTGGATGCATGTGTAAACTGAATGCCTGGGAGCTCCCCAGGAGCAATAAGCTCTGCGGTTTATTGCTGCCCCCTAATGTCATGTGTAGATGTGCCCCTTAATGCATAAAATACTACTGTTTTAGTGAAAGTTTCAGACTCTGACCCCTCCATCTATCAAATAAATTTTGTACATGAATAGAATTCCACCAAATTAGGATTTAAAAACAAATTGAGAAAGCTATTTTACCTTACCAATCTATTTGCTTTTGGCTAATCACCAATTCATATTGGGACTTTAGATGTAATCTTGTGCTTACATTAGTTTTGAGCAAAGGATTTTGGATTAAAGTTGCCTGTTCATTATCATTTCATTCTGTGAACTAAATTCTCTGATAAGGATGTTTTTATATTCATTAGTTAATACATAAAAGGCACTTCACATAAAACAGTACACAACTGCTGATTATTATTTAAGTTTATAATTTCTAAGATGTAGAGATATCAGTCATTGGTACAAGATTTAAGTTTCTTCTGGAATCTGTATTATTGTAGAACATGGGTATTCTTGGCAAGTCAGTGCATAGGGACTCATGGAGGTAGAAATAAGTCTGCTAAATAACTGTAACACAAACCATTTTCCTCTTTGGTGAGGAGTACACCAATTTCAGGGGATGCTGAAGCTCTGAGTCTGGAGTCATTGTCATGGACAGACAAGAATTTTTTAGTAGGATATCTTCCTTCAGCCCTGTGGAGAGCTCCAGTGCAACCCCAGCCACTCAGGCAGCACCTTAGGGTCCATGATCTTTATAAATGCTTTCACAACACGTATTACTTTCCTGTATATGTTGGCAAAGCCATTTCTCTCATGACACATTTTGCACTTCTTCCATATGAACTACATTACTCCCTCTCATGCACTGGCCATCAACTCACTACCAAAATTTAAACGGGATTTCTTGGCATCACATAGTGCCTGACTCAAGTTTGGACCACAGCCAAAGCCCATTTGCTTTGTTACTCCAACTCTATGGAATTCAGTTACTGGAGAAGTATCAGTTTAAGGGTTCACTTTACGAAACATCTCAAGTGTGATCATTGTATCACATTTAACACCTGCCTACTTCTGCAAAGGTATAGGGGCTCCCCTACACTGGAACTGGAGGGGTTCCACTATGCAAGGGAAGGCAGGAGAAAGGAAGCTGTTTTTGTTTGGAACAAAGTCTAGTCTGTTGAGGTCCTCTCTCCTGCATCACCAAGGGGAGAGATTTGGGGGAAGGTGCTAAGAGAGTAGCAGATGGGGTGTGGGGAGGAGCTAATCTACTTGCTGCTACACAGACTGTAATATCTCCCTGTCAAGGAGATGGTGTGTGATAAAGCCACAATGGGTACTCCACCAGAAGTAAGAGCCAACAAAATCCTGCATCTTTGAAATCCCTTTCAACTCTATGGTTATAACTATAGCAAAAATTGTATTGTACAGCCTGGGTAGGATAATGCCTCCTTCCCTCTGTCCCCTGGTAGAGTTCCAAGTTAAATTCCAGGACCTGGAATAGACTCCCTCCAGAAGTGGTGCAGACACCTACTCTGGACTCATTCAAGAAACGTTCGGATGCTTATCTTGCTGGGGTCCTTTGACCCTAGCTGACTTCATGCCCCTGGGGCAGGGGGCTGGACTTGATGATCTTCGAGGTCCATTCCAGTCCTAACATATATGAAATTAGAAAAAAAACTTCAACTAAATGAGAACAAGTTAATTCATTTTCAAAGTGTCTTTTACAAGCAGAAATCCCAAAGGTCAGGAATAATGAGGCAAACAAGTCTGAACCAACAGGAAAAAGCTGGATAATTCATGCAACTATCCACAGCACAAAAACAATATCAGGGCTTCCTCGTCACACTTTCACCACCTTGGCCTTCTGAAGGTAGCATCACTACCAGCCTCCCATAAAACTCTTTGGTCTCCAGCCTCACTGTGCCACACTCCATGGAAAGGAATTATAGACCTTGTGCCACTTGCACAGGGTCAGCCACTGTCTGGCCCAAAATGTGCAAAAGGGAAGCTCAACTGAATAGTACAGACATAGAAGATTTTCAAACAAGAGGAACTGCATGAGAGTGGAAGGGATCCCTGTAGACATAAAGAATATTGTTTACATAAATCTCTTTAATTTTAGAAACAGTACTCTATAATTGCACTGGGTTCAGTAGATTTACATTAACAATGAAAGACCCTCATTGAGTTAAAATATAAAAGGGGATTGTGGGATTCAAATTCCATGTTTGACACAATTAATAGTGTTTATAAGTTCAAGAATGTTACTGTTAGGACAAAGACTATTCAAGATAAGTGATCATATTTCACAGCACACTTACAGGGTGAAGAGGCACTTGACATAAGCCATTCTCTCTCCCCCTTATTCTCTCTTTTATAATACAGCTCATTGGAATTATTATTTCCTCATTTAGCCAGACTTATATTTTCTTCACTCGTGTCTCTCTCAGCTATGTGTTTTCTAAATGTTTTGCATATCTTGTGGTTTCTCTTGCCCCTATATTTGGGTCTTAGAAAAGAAACCCTTAATATTTTCAACACAGAAAAGAAATAATTTTTAACACTAAGAAATTTGAAATTTAAAATATGCCTACCCTTGATTGCTCTGCTTTTTGAGTAACTGTTCTGCTACTGATAGAACAAAAATGATAGTTACTAACAGTGCTGTATTATTCAATTAATGAAAGTGATTGTGTTCTTGTAAACACATATCAATATTGGAAAGGGTTTATAAAGCTAGGGGATCTTGATATATATCAAGAGGAAATAATGAAGTGCTAGAAGACCCCTGTGTATATTGACAAGGGTACAAGAGTGAAAGGTATGGGCAAATTCATATTCTAGAATGAAAATAAATATTTATGTTTCTCTGTTGCCTTTATAAATGCTTAGAATTCTTTTGCACCCACAGAGAACATTTCATAAGCTTTCTGGTAAATCCTATTGTTTTGTATTTCCAGTATATCCGTGCTGATACCATTACTGAAATATTGTATTCAGTTCTGCTATCTTCAGAACTAGAAAAATATTGACTATCTGGGTGAAAATACAGGAAAGCCTCCTATTCAATATACGTATCCGCTCCATGCTTAGATCCTATGTATAGAAGAAAGACAATGGTAAAAGTCCATTTGGCTGGGACACTTAAAAACAGATTGGTCAAAGCAGTACATATATTGCAGAGAACAACTCTACCTTACAAGGGAGATGGATTACCACTACCTACTACATCTTTCCAATCTCTAGTTTCTAGAGTGCTTCCAAAATGCTGTGATTCCCCAGTTTAGCAGAAGGTGTGCATACCAACATATTTCTTTTTTGGGGGCCACATATAAGCCAGACAGTTAATGGATTTTCTGGGAAAAACACATGACCACAACTGATGAGGAGGAAAGCTGTCCGCTGTGAATAGCTCCTAAAAGATACAAAAATAACTTTGAGTGAACTGAGACATTTCCAAACCTTTAGACCTTGAGTAGAAACAAAGCACTCTGTGTCAGATGACTAACAAGTACTATAAACTAACTTTCCAGGTGGCTGGTTTGACTTGTGCTTTTGTTATTTATCAGAGGTTAACACTGAAGAACAAAAAAAAAAGAAGAAAGAAAAGAAAAGAAAAGAAACAAGCCTTCCTTAACAAGGAGTTCCTTTCAGTCACTTATTAATTATAGAAGCTATCCCTGAATCTGCAGGCCCTTTACTGAGTTGCTCACAGTGAGAAGTACAAAGTGAAGGCCTGCTGTTTGGGTAAACTGATGACTCACTTTTAATATCAGGTTGAGCCAGGATCTTAAATGCTGCCAAGTAAACTCTACAGGGATCCCCACTCACATTTCCTAATAACAGCACTGTATTTCACCAAACTGTGCTTAAGCTAGGCACTTTCATTTGTAAACAGAGGCGGTCTATGAAATAATGTACCACTGTGGCTCACTGTATAATGTTATAAGACAACGAGGTATAAAGGAGCCAGTACTATTAAATACCCTGAGGACATTACTCAAATTTAAAAACTATGGCAATGAATAGGAGATAATTTTTAATGATGCTTTAACATTCAGTCTATGCCCTCAACTGTGCCTGGACAGATATTAATCCATTTATTTGCATTATATGAAGACCAAAAAGATGCTGATTAATTTATGTTCACAGATTCATAGGTTTTTAAGAGATTTAATTTAGAGATAATGTTTCTGTGATCTGAGATTTAATTTATAAAATGTTCATTACAACTTAAGCCATCAGGCAAGCAGG
>NW_005841917.1:3147053-3152628 GCF_000455745.1 Alligator sinensis
ACATTTATTTGAAATCCTCTGGTCTCAGCCTAGTGAAATTTAGGATGTGCAGAAGCACTCCAGGAGCCCTGACTCACCTCTGGCAGATTTGGGTCTCATTCTATTCCTACACAAAACTACAACTCCTACTTTGTTGCTACATAGATCAAAAGATACATGTTTATTGTCTTGGCCACATGACTGAAAATATATTGCTGTGTAAGCTCTGCATTAGGCTTCCTGTTTGAGGACAAAACTCTTTCTGTTCAGCCATACAAAGGTTTTCTTAAAAGAGATGTCTGTTTGGTTATAAGATTCCATTGCCAAACTGATTGCAAATCCAGTAGCATACTCTGAAATGTTAAACAAACCTCTATAAAAGGGGTTTAACCCCCCCCTCTCCACTTTGTTATAATTTCATCCTCTGTGTGGCAGGCAGCATTGAACATGCACAGCACCTTCAGCTTTTCCAGGAGTGGTGCCTGATGCTGTGGACTATGTAATATGAAATGGCTATTTATCCTGCCATAGGAAGCTCTTACTGGGCACATCTACAAGAGACACTCTACTGTGCAGCAGACTAATTTGCTGCACTGTAAAGCATCATTGTCTACATGTGCATGGCATTTAGGTCATATTAAACTAACATACTATGATGTGGCAGTTAGGGCACAGTAGACTAATTTACTGTTCTGCTGATCAGTCCCATCTGATACAAGTGGTACCCAGCAGTGCAGTAAATTACTGTGCTTAAATGCACATGTAGATGGTGATGTCAGGATTAGTTTACTCTGACTTAAAGTGAACTGGAGTATATTCAGTTGCAGTAATTGCATGTGTAGACATGCCCACTGAGTCAGTTTTGCATCCAACATAGAGAAGACCCACATGAAAGCGAGGATTAAAGAATAGCCAAGCTTTCCAACCATCACTTGGCCCATATGATCATGTGCAACCTCTCCAGGCACTAGGTCTAGCAGGCATTGTGCACTTGCTTCACTTCTCTTGTCAAATAAATGTCCAGGGAATGGTCAGATCCCTAGCTTTGCCTCTCAGTGCATTGGTCAGTGTACCTGAATTGGCATGGGTACAAGTGAAGCGTTGCAGTCAATCACTAGTCAAGACCAAAAGCAAATTGCTATGTCCCATGAGGTTAAAAAGACGGAGCAGAGAAGGAATTGTGCTTCTTGTATGGTGTGCAATCTGCCCTGTTAAGGAACATTTGCAATCCAAATCTTAAATTAGAATACTTTCTAGATAGTAGATGGACTACAAATAGCATCATCATATAATTGTATCACTTCATATTTTGTGTCATGCTCTACAGTAATGTAATAATTAGTGGATATGATTACAATAGAGACTTGTTCAGAGGTTACATATCACTACACATCAGCTATGAAGAACACACACGAGATATGAAGTGTCCTGCATTTTAATCTATGGGGTGTGGAAGATAGTTAAGACATTTTGTTATGGCTCCAGAGGCACATCAGTTCAACCCTGCCCAGAATTAGTTTCAAAGGTTGCCTCCAGTTGGCCACTTGGCCATTCACATAGTCAGATGCTAGTCCCATCACCATTTTGTGTCCCATTGCCTATAGAAACTGACATGTCCAAGCTACATTAACCCTTCAGGCTACTAGGCTCAGGAGGATCTTGGACATTGGTGGAAAGTAAGCATTCAGAAACACCGCACCTTTCAAAACTAGTGGGCAAAACCAGAAGATAAAAGACAGAAAACAATTTACCAGCCTTGTAGCACTAGTAAGTATGTGACCTTCTTACACAAATATATGAATATATGATTACATATATATGAATACATAAGGATTCCAAAGCCAGTCTACAAAGCTTGGTATTAGGTTATTTTAAGGTCAGATCTGTATATGTACAACTCTTCAAAAAGAAGGGATTACATGATAATCCCTGAGAAATATTCAAATTGTTAATTTTGTAGCCCAAAAGAGAGTTACAGTATAAAATCCACTTGTTCAATCCTGCCATTGTTAATAAACAAAACAAAACACCCATTAAATAAAAGTTACCACTCCCACATACAGCTTCAAAAATTCAAAGCAAGGGCTATTTTTAACCAGTGCAAATACTCCCTTGATTTTTTTTCTTCCAGGAACCGCAAGTCTCATTTGGCAAATACATAGACACAAAGTACTTAATATACAGGATCTTGCATAGCTTTTCAAAATAATTATTCCGCTAATAGATTTCCCTTCCATAAAAGCCAGTAAATTCAGGAGAATAAGAAACCTATTAATGGAACTTTTTAACAAATGGCCAAAACAGAAATCCTGGATAGGCTTTAAAAAGTTTTAGTATTTACAGGCTGCTGTATTTTAAATGCGTTGGTAAAAAGCATAGATTAAATCTGAGACACAAATCCTACTGACTTAAGAAGAATCTTAATGCATTCATATAAAACCGAAAGGCTAGATCTCTACCTGGTGAAATGTAGTAGTTTCATTGAAATCAGTGCTAAATAGATGTACACTAGCTGAGGATCTGACCCTAACTATATTTATACAAAATTAAATTAAACCTAAATTAAAAATACCAGTAGGTAGACAGTAATATTCTCTCTCTCTTTCTCCCCTTTCCTCTCTGCTGGCTACTTATGCAGATCCAGAAACTTGATCTACGTGATTCCTGAAACACTGTAAGTTGGATATTGGGTGCTTTGGGGAATTAGATCTCTTTTAAATAACTGTTTAGAGTTGAATGGAGTATTATCATATCAGCCCTTAGCACCCCTGCTTAGGGAAAGGGAGAGAGGTAGAGAATAGCAGAAATATGAATCAAAGACAAAAATATATGAAAGCAATGAAAATATAAATAATTCTTAGCTCTATTGCATTATATGCTCTATAAATGGATTTGTGACAGCAGTATACATGCATCTGTCCATATGTGGTACACAGTTTTTTCAGGGTGTCATTGTTAGCTAGACAGCAGCTAGTTTGAACAAAGGGAGAGATGATGAGCATGGGGAACACCCACCTGTTGTTTCAGAGGAAATAAAATTAAGTACTGATGTAATATCATCATGGAGTTACTGGATCCTTGGTATCTGAATTACTGTAGGCCCAACCATCCTTTATGTTCTATGCTGCACATTTGAGATTTTGGAGAATTATCTCTAAACAGAACTTCTGCCCATGCAGCTTCAGTGACTCCAGTGGGATTGTAAATGCAGAATTTAACTCAATGTGTATAACCAGCTGAGATTAAATAGTTTGTCAATACAGAATAAATGGCATCAAAAGCAAGTTAGGCATCCTTTTGAGTTTCACAGACAAGTGCATAAGGGAATGATGTGGCTAACAACACAACTCTCTACAAAAAATGACTAAATACCCATTTATATCTTAGTTAACTGGGGACCACATTTGTTATTAATTCAGAGTAGGGCTTGAATTCACACCTTTGGAGGCAATCTATTAATCAAGTCTGCTCCGACACACTGTAATTACAGAGCATTGGAGCAGCCTCCCTGCCCATGTACAGGTGCCCTGTATTTCTAGTATAGCCAATTCCATGGATTAAAGCATACAGATGCATAATGGGAATATGCAGTGTGTGATCATTAAAGCAAGGCAAGAAACAATTATCCCATCCTATGAATATTGTCATTGTTTCAAAATGGGGCCATTAGTTGACCACAGTAGAAAATACATTTGAGGAAGATACAGCTATAGGAGAGAGGCTAAATGAATTATTTGCCTAGAATCTTTACTACAGAAGAGGTTGAAAATATTTCCATGTCAGATCCAGATTCTTCTTCAGGATAAATATGAAGAATTGTATCAAGCTGATGGACAATAGATCAGAATCTTACACTAAATTAATAAGCTGGAAAGTAGTAAGTCCCCAGGACCAAATGATATTCATTGAAGAGTTCTGAAGGAACTCAAATATGAAATGAAAAGTATGCAGCATATTGATCAAATCATCCTTGGTGCCCAAGAAACTGGAGCATAGCCAGTGTACGTACCATCTTTAAAAGGGAACCAGAAGTCATCTAGGGAACTACTGATTTGAGTATCTAACTTCTATTCTGGAAAACTGGTAGGGTGTGTCCGGATGCATGCACACGTGCCTCTTGCAGCGTCCCAAACCAGTTTGAGATGCTGCAAAAGGCATGCTGCAAATGAAAAAATGTTCCTGGCACTGGATATTTGCAGCACAGGCTCAAAATTTGATATCTGGATATCCAGCTAACAAAAAAAATATCCCAGGGGAAAAAAAGTGGGGCAGGGCATGGCACGGTCCTAAACCATGACCTGAGGTAACCAAAAAGCCAGTCCTCTGGAGAGGCATTCTGGTTTCTGACCACAGTATCTCCATGTGCTTCTGCTTCCCTAGCATGTGGGGCATGCACCCTTAGCATGCTGAGGCAAGCAGAAGCGCAGCAAGGATCAGGATCCGGGTGCTGTCAGGGGTAAGTAGGGGGGGGGGGGGGCTGTGCTTGTGTAGGGGAACTGTAGGAGAGAGTTGTGTGAGGGTGGGAGGAGCTGGTTGTGGGGCATGGGTCCCCTGCAGGGTGCACAGCTCCCCCATGAAGCGGCAGCGGCCATGTGTCACTCAGAGCCCGCTGCTGTTGGAGCCCCCCACAGTGCAGTGCAGCCCTAATCATCTCAGAACCAGTGCCGCCTCTTCTGCTTGCTGCAGGTTCAGCCCAGCTCGACATGTATTGCATGGGGCCATGTGCCTTTCTGCAGCCCTAGGCTGCTCTGACTGCCACCTGGGGGCTGGCACCTCTTACAGGGACTGTGCATCATGACAAGTCAGGTCCTACATGCAAGGGCCCCGTGCACCACTGAGCTGGGCCTGTTCTGTGTAGGCAGGACCCGGCCTGGCATGACATCTGGTCCCTGTGAGCAGTGCCAGTCCCTGGGCGACAGCCCAGGTGGCTTGGGGCTGGAGAAAGGCACACAGCCCCATGTGGCACTGTGCCGAGCTGGCCCATACCCACAACAGGCTGCACAGGAGGCACTGACTCTGAGGTGACTGGGGCCACACCACGCCATGCTGTGGGAGAGCTCTGACAGCAGCAGGCCCTGAGCACCCCACGGCTGCTGCTGCTGCAAGGGTGAGCTTTGGGCACTGCAGGGGGGGCTGGGAGCCTGTGTGGGGGGAGCTGTGGCCCTGCAGGGGGGGAAGTCCATGTGCATGTGGGGGGGCTGTGCCACTCCTGAGCAGTCCCCCTACACAGTCCCCCCACACCTTTCCCACTCCCCTCCTGCAAACCCCACATCCCCCATCACACACCCATTGTGTAATAAGAAAACCAAAAGCAAACATCAAAACATATAGCTATATAGAATTTGTTTTATTATGATGATAGAGACACTAGTAGGCTTCCAAACTGCTTTAACATTATAAATATAACAATAAAACATTATAGTTTCATAGTTGGTAGGGTTGGAAGGGACCTGAGCAGATCATCAAGTCCGACCCCCTGCCATGGCAGGAAAGAGTACTGAGGTCAAACGACCCCGGCAAGGTGTTCATCCAGCCTCCTCTTAAAGACCCCCAGGGTAGGAGCCAGCACCACTTCCCTTGGAAGTTGGCTCCAGAT
>NW_005841917.1:3153370-3154734 GCF_000455745.1 Alligator sinensis
CATATATATATACACACACACACACACACACACACATATATATATATATATATATATATATATAGTGGTCTTTTCTTCTAATTGTGGAACAACATGAATTTTGGGGCATTTTAAAGAGTGAATTTAGGATTTTTCTACCAGAGATGTTGTGTTTTTTAAATAGGGAACACCAGAATTCCTGCTAGTGACGCAGGTGGCAGGACCCAGGCAGAGGAGCCTGCTCAGGACTGGCACTTGGGACCCAGCTAGAGGTGGCTGACGTCCTGGCCACTTGGAGCTAGGAGGACATGCTTTGACAGTTCAAAGCAGGCCACCACACTGAGAATATCTTCTGGGCAATAGCTGCCCAAATGGCATGGTGGCAGCATGCATGATAGTAGTGCCACACAAGGCCAACTCTGCCGGAGGTTGGCCAGGAGGTCCCGGGACTTGGTGGGGCTGTGGATGGGGTGACCAAAAACAAAAAGGTGGGGGGTGAAATTGAACCAGAACCTCAGGAGGAGGTTCTGGAGGTGGAGGGGCTGCAGTCTGGTGAACTTGAGGGTCATGTGCGCCATGGTCTCCCTCTGCTTGCAGAAGGGGCAGGAGTCCAGGGTGTCTGTGAAGCTCACCATATACATGCCTGTGGCAACAGCTCCACAGAGGAGCTGCCAGCTGAGGTCCCCAGTGGTTCATGGGATGAGGGTGGAGTACAGACTCAGCCACTGGGGTGCCCCAGCCATGCCCTTGCCAAGTATGTCCCACCACTTGGTGTCTGGGCAGGACATGAGGGCGGCATGATGGGTCATAGATTCATAGATGTTAGGGTCGGAAGGGACCTCAATAGATCATCGAGTCCGACCCCCTGCATAGGCAGGACAGAGGGCTGGGTCTAGATGACCCTAGCTAGATGGTTATCTAACCTCCTCTTGAAGACTTGGGACCCCGTTCCGGACCTTGGCCACTCGAACTGTGAAGAAGTTCCTCCTAATGTCTAATCTAAATCTGCTCTCTGCTAGCTTGTGGCCATTATTTCTTGTAATCCCCGGGGGCGCCTTGGTGAATAAATACTCACCAATTCCCTTCTGTGCCCCCGTGATGAACTTATAGGCAGCCACAAGGTCGCCTCTCAACCTTCTCTTGCGGAGGCTGAATAGATCCAGTTTCTCTAGTCTCTCCTCGAAGGGCTTGGTCTGTAGGCCCTTAACCATACGAGTGGCCCTTCTCTGGACCCTCTCCAGGTTATCCAGCGGCCCTTCTCTGGACCCTCTCTAGGTTATCCACTTCCCTCTTGAATTGTGGCGCCCAGAATTGCACGCAGTACTCTAACTGCGGTCTGACCAGCGCCCGATAGAGGGGAACTATCACCTCCTTGGACCTATTCG
>NW_005841917.1:3155628-3191813 GCF_000455745.1 Alligator sinensis
GTGCCCCTTGCTTAGGAACACTGAGGCAAAGAACTCGTTGAGGAGTTCAGCCTTGTCCCCTCTGTCCGTCACCAATTGTTTCTGCCCATTTAGCAGGGGTCCTATTCCTCCCTGGGCCTTCCTTTTACTCCCTATATATCTAAAAAACAATTTCTTGTTGTCCTTTACTTGGGATGCCATCCTCAGCTCCATGGTAGCTTTGGCCCGTCTAACTGCCTCCCTACAAGCACAAGCAGAGGAGGTATATTCGTCTTTGGTGATCTCTCCTTGTTTCTACTTTTTGTGTGCTCCCCTTTGGCCCTTAGGCTGCCCTGGATTTCTGCAGTCAGCCAGGGAAGCCTCCTGGCCCCTTTCCCTCTTTTACCCCGCATGGGGATTGTCTCGCTTTGTGCCCGAAGGATTGTTTCCTTAAGGCACAGCCACCCTTCTTGGGCTCCCATCATTTCAAAACTCCTAATCTGCAGTGCGTCCTTGACTAATTGCCTGAGTTCATTTAAATCAGCTTTCCTAAAGTCTAGCACTTTCACCCTACTAGTTACCTTACCCACTCGACTTCTTATGGTGAATTCTATTAGAGCACATGAGCATGTAGCATGTAGAGGTGGCATCCCAGAAGCTCCTGAGAGCAAGTAGCCCTGAGCTGCTTGCCAAGGCAGCTTTTTATACTGCTGGGGCCAGCTCACCTGCTGGCCCCAGCCTCTAGCTCCCTCTGGCTGTGGATCTGGGAGGAGCTGGGCAGGATTATTTTGCCCCAAGTGGCACAACTTGCCACATACCAAACTGCATGTCCAGGCGTATATGCTGAGGCAAAAATCCCCAGCTCAAATTTGTGCCACTCCTATTTTTGCCACTGCAAGTGCACATGCCTGCATATGTGGATGTGCCTGTAGAATTTATAATAAAGCATAGGATTACCAGTCACGTGGATGACTATTTTATGTTGCTGAGGAGTCAATAGGGCTTTTGTTAAGGGAAATCATGCCTAACCAATCTTTTTAAGTTCTTTAAGAGTGGCAATAAGCAGAGGGAAATGGTGATCCAGTCAACATAGTAAACTGGTAATTTGACTAATTAAATGGGACTGGGGTCCAAGCTTAGGCACCTTTCTAAGTACTGAATGGCAAAGTACTTACACAAGCTGCAGTTGTGTATGTCATTCTTGCTCCTTCCTTCTGAATTTGGAAGTGCCAGGTGCTCCTATTTGATTAAGGACTTCAAAGGGAGCATAGTTGCTTTGAATAAGAAACATGTAAAAAAGGTTATGATGTAGAGAAAGCATCTAATAAATCCCTGTTGCACTGTTAAAGCACAGAGTTACAGTATTTATAAAAAAAATGCAAAAGAATGTTAATCTGTAGGATTAAAAAGATCCCATTGTTTTTTCTAGAACAGGATAAATGCCAGAGACCCCATGAAGTCCGCTAGGGCCTTTGTTATTGCTCTTGATTTATGTGGAAGCTGCCTGGATACTTTGGTGATGGGTGGCGCTATAAAGCCCTAAGGTAGATAAATAACAGTTTTATTTTTGTAACGTGCATTTCTGTTTTAACATTAGGCATTCCACCTATTAGACACCTGACACTACGGAAGCTACCAGTACACATGCCCTTCATCCTCTATTTTGAGTTGTGACTATATTGAACAATGCGGGCATAGTTGGGGTATATTATTTTAAAAAACAGGTCTGGTACTTTCTAAGCTCTTTCATAACTGTTATTATTGGAATTTTTACAGTTTTGTGGAATTCAGTGGGACCCTACAATTTCCTTGAGTGTAGGATTTCTTCTTTCCTGCATTTTTATGCTGCAAAAATTGAGTTTCAAAGAATATACACTCTTCTCTTCGCAAGAGCTTCAGCAGCAAATTCCTAATCTAATTAACATCCATAACAATTTAGACAATAAATTGACTTCAACCACTCTTGAAGTCCCATTCCACCTTGTTAAGTTACTTTCCAACACTGCTGTAAATCAAAGTAGAAAGGCTTACGGTCATTTTGCATGTTTGCTGTATGCTTCAATATGAGGGCCTGATTGCTTTACCAACTGCTCTTTTATGTTGTTTTTTCTAGGCATGTTCAGAGGACTCTTTATTGTCATAAGATTCATTTCTTGGCTGAAGCTCTTCATTTGCATCTTTACCAAATGAGCAGGTTCTGGTTCATTCTAAAATGTATAGAGCTTTTTAAAATCAAACTAAGAAACTAGAAAGATGGAATTAAGGAAGGACTGTTCAGTACTTTTTCACCTCATCAGCAGAAGAACCTGTACTGCTATACTATGTTTAAAACATAAATTGCAGTCTGAACCTCTGCACATTCTTATAAAATGCCTTACAGATTAACTTTTTGAAGAAGCTAACAATATAACTTGGATCAAGATTTCAAGGAATTTTCATAAACCGTATTTGCTGATGGTGTGCCCTTATGAAAATGAACAGTGGATTTGCTATTATTTTTAAATAATAATGGAACAAATTACACATTGTTCTGATTTAATTGAGCTCAATAGAGAAACACCAGAAATGACTATAGCTCAAAATGACCCTGATCCTGCAATGAAGGCAAGGCAACAAACCTTACATTTACATATATTCAATGCAGTTTCCGGGACATCTCACTTCTTCAGGGATTTTCTCACATGGATTGGATTGCAGGATCTGGGATTATTTTGTACTTTTCCATGATACTGTCAGCTGGAGGCATTGACAAACATGGGTAATCTAAGAACATTATAAGAGTGAATTTTCAAAATGTGCCTTTTTCCTAACAAGTAAATATTTGCCAGCTATGTCATTATTAAAAATGGAATATAGTTAGCAAAAGCTAAATATTGCATGAAGCACAGGGTCAAAATATTTTTCAGTCAACAATCAGAAAACTTTTAAACAAGCATTTACTCCTAAAGGGTTGCATCATCAGATGTGTTGTTACATCAAAAAGGGAAGTTCTTTTATGCCAATATTCAAATTAGGATGCAATGCAATTTCTGAATGGGACAAAATGAAAGACAGAAAGATTGTGGTCTGGAACATACAGATGTAGATTATAGTTTTTTAAACCAAGAACATGTAATTTCTGATACTTTTATATGTAAATTAGTTTTGTCTGCCTCTCTTTTTCAGCCTTAGTACAATACTTTGAGTTAGAGTTCAAGGGGAGAGACAATATTTATTTTTATATTCAGACTACAGACTATATGTATTTATGTAATGGTATTACAGGAACATTCAGAGCCTCTTTGTGCTAGCTACTGTTAATCTGAGAACTACAGGGCTCAAAAGGTAGCCTATCCTCCACTAACATTCTCATACTTCTCTTCTGCTGTATCTTCCCAACCTTTCTGCAGTCCACCCCCTGAGCCCACTACTCTTTAGAAGCAGGAATAGTTATTCTAAGCATTTGGAGGAGAAGAAGGTGATTAGGAACAGTCAGCATGGATTCACCAAGGGCAAGTCATGTTTGACCAACCTGATTGCCTTCTATGATGAGATGACTGGCTTTGTGGATGGGGGGAAACCAATGGATGTCGTGTACCTTGACTTTAGCAAGGTTTTTGAAATGATCTCCCACAACATTCTCACAGGCAAGCTGAAGAAGTATGGGATGCATGAATGAACTATAAGGTGGATACAAAATTGGCTGGATCATCAGTCTCAGAGGGTATTAGTCAATGCCTCAATGTCTAGTTGGCAGCCGGTATCAAGTGGAGTGCACCAGGGGTAGGTCCTGGGTCCAGTTATGTTCAATATCTTCATCAACAACCTGGGAGATGGCAGAGTGTGCACCCTCAGCAAGTTTGCAGATGACACCAAGCTGGGGGAAGTAGTAGATATATTGGAGGGTAGGGTTAGGATTCAGAGACCTAGACAAATTGGAGGATTGGAGTAAAAAATAATCTCATGAGGTTCAGTAAGGACAAGTGTAAACTTCTGTACTTAGGACAGAAGAATCACAGGCACCGGTACAGACTGGGGACTGACTGACTAAGCAGCAGCTCTGCAGAAAAGTACCTGGGGGTTACAGTAAACAACACATTAAATATGAGCCAATAGTGTGCCCCTGTTGTCAAGAAGGCTAACGGCATACTGGAGTGCATTGGTAGGTGTGTTGCCAGCAGATCAAGGGAAGTGATTATCTCCTTCTATTCAGCACTGGTGAGGTCACATCTGGAGTCCTGTGTTCAGTGTTGGGCTCCCCACTACAGAAAGGATGTGAACAAATTGGAGAGAGTCCAGTGGAGGGCAACAACAATGGTGAGGGGACTGAGGCACATGACTTATAAGGGGAGGCTGAGGGAACTGGGCTTATTTAGTCTGGAGAAGAGAAGACTGAGAGGGGATTTAACAACAGCCGTCAACTACCTGAAGGGGGTTCCAAAGAGGATGGAGCTAAACTGTTCTCAGTGGTGGCAGATGACAGAACAAGGAGCAATGGTCTCAAGTTGCAGTAAGGTAAGTTCAGGTTTTTCCTACTATCTAACCTTCTCATTAGAAACATAGTAAAACACTGGAACAAGTTACCCAGGGTGGTTGTGGAATCTCCATCCTTGCAGGTTTTTAAGACCCGGCTAGACAGAACCTTGGCTGGGATGATCTAGTTGGGGATGGTCCTGCTTTGAGAAAGGGGCTGAACTAGATGACCTCCTGAGGTCCCTTCCAACCCTAATTTTCTATGATTCTATGATCCTTATAGGATTATCTTCAGCCAAGCTGTTCAGCTGGGCATCCTCAAGTTTTCCAGTCTCCCTACTGGAAATATATCAAGCACCTTAAGGAGACCCTCTGCTACTATGATTTAAGGTGGTATCATAGAATGTTATACATTTAATACAGCACCAAATAAAAGGGGAAAAATGAAAATAGTCTTCCATATGTAGAAAATCTAGTCCAATATTTTTTCAGACAACTTGACTACCTTGATTAATTCTCCGTTAACTTGTCAACATATCTAATAATACTTAAGCATATGTTCTGTGTCGACCTAGTTTCTACACTTCTAGTTTTCACAGAATCTATCAAATTACACATTGGACATCAGTTACTACATTTCCACTCCAGCATACCCAAACAAATTTCAATTTAGGGAATAAACATGCAGTTTTAAATGAAACTGGAGGGAGAACTGACCAGCTATTTTTTTATATCTATGTTCTGACTAGTGCCACCCAGTGGACTTTGTTAAAAACAAAAAAATTCCAATATGCCACAAATTGCCAGTAATCTCTACAAAACCATTCATTTACAACTTTAACTCCCAGATTTTCAGAAACACACAGAGCACTTCCACAAGAAACATTTACTGCAGTTGCCTAATTAGCTCAACACTGGGCACATCTACATGAGATGCTTACTGCACAGTAGCTCACTAGTACTGCACAATAGTTCATTACTTCTGGGCAGTAGCATTACCAGGCATGAACTATAACACCACACTACTGCGCAGTAGTAATGAGCTACTATGCCATAAGCATCACTAAGCGACTGTGCCAAGACACTACTACACAGTAACGCCAGTTACTGCACAGTCATTTAGTACTTGATTATGCAAGTACTAAATGACTACACGGTAACATCTGTGCAGTGGGTGGCTTGCATAGATGCACCTAGTAAAATGTTACTATCTACACATGCAGTGCTATTAGGATGGATTAAACTAATCAACTTCACCGTAGGATAATATTGCTGCACACAAATACTGTCCTACAGCAGAGTTATTTACTTCACCAGAATGCACGTTTAAACACTGACATGTTTAAACACTGACAGGGCTGGCTAGGGCACCAGGGTGCTTCAGTGGGGGTGGGCTACCTGCCAGCTAGCCCTGTAATGAGCACCCTCATGCCCCAGACAGCCCCTTTGCAGCATACTGAGCTAGGTCAGAGCAGCCCTGGGCTGGCAGGCTAAACTTTCGGGTCCCCTGTCAAAGGGGGATGCTGTGCCCCAGCAAAATGTGCTGCAGTCCTGAGTGCACATGCAAGCAGCATGCCTGGGAACAATAAATGTTGGCGTGAACTGTGCCAGATTTTATTCGGGCGTGCTAATTGCACATGTATAACAAGCTAAGCTATTTAAACTTCTTCTCTGAACACTTACAGAATGTATTTGCTCTCTAAACAAAAATGTAAAAATTACTTATGTGCACTGTAATGAGGGAACAAATCCTGAGAACTTCCTAAATGAATGAACTCCTTAAGTCAATAGGACTTTCCACAAAATGCAGGAGTCCAACTGAGAACAACAAGGCTGAGTGAGGCTTTACACAAATATTCTGGGAGTTACTGCTGTGGTAATATACCTCTCTACTGCCACCTACCAACTGTTATGATTTAAAGCCACAATTTAGCCCTTGGATTTATAATCCTTTTCAGTAAGTAAAATACAGGACAAAAAAAATCAGCCAGAATATCAGGACAGACACAACAGACTGGTATTTTGAATGCTGGTTTCAGAATATAACCTGAGTTGAAATATATACTCCTAATTCTGTTTCTGGAAGTGATGGTTATTTCAGAAGAAATCAATAAAAGTCAGGTTACATAAAATATGGGATAGATCAAATAAAGGTATTTCAGTATTAAAAGCTATTAATTTGGGGCAACATAAGTTTGAATTACAATATTATTAAATTATATTAAACAAAAATGATATATTTACCTCAGACCTCAGAGTGCTAATTTCATAGTCCGCTCCAAGCTGTTCCTGCAAAGGTGTTAGGGGTAATTAACTGCCATTTTCTCAGTAATTCGGAATCTGCAATTAATCAAAATGTGGGGCCTGAGTGATTGTAGAAAACAGTAACACTTAGTTTATTATGTAGCACATTCTCATTTTGGTTGTTTTATGATGGGATCAGCTACGCTTTTTCCTCAAAATTTATTACGCTTACCCTTCAGCCAATTAGTTTTTCTCACTTTAAGCCTGGTGAGTTTGTTATATATATGCTTAAGGTTGCTTGTCAGTTACATCGGTCGGAAAGCTGCAGGACTGCATGTGTTTAAGCAATTATGAACTGATATTGTCCAGAAAATTTATTTTAATTTTCTGAAAACAATGGCTTTTCTTTTTCAGAGAAATATAAAAATGAAGGAAAAAATGGGTGCAGTGAAGAAACTGAGTCTCCTAAAGCAGCAGCTGGCTTGCTTAAAGAAACATCTATTCCTCCATTTTTATACACAAGTGTAAGTTAGAACATATAAAGTTGTAGTGATTTTCTTCCACATTCTGAGATATATATATTCAGGGAACTATGATTTCAAACAGTAAATAGGAAAGAAAGGTCATCTACATCAAAGTACTGGGACAATAGTGAAATAGATATTTTTGCTTTTTATGTTCATAGCTTGGAGTTAGGGTTTTCCACTGTGGTTCTAGTGCATATTTGGAGCTAAATACTGTTGCTCTGTCAGTATATTGTTTTTACTGCTAGTCTCAAGGGGGGAAAGATTTTAAAATTACAGCCAGTTAAGTGGATAGTTGGCTGAATGCTACTTATGTGGATAATAGTAGTATCAGTCCCACAAGATGGCTCTGAAGGAATAGTTATAATTGACTTAATCCATTTTTGCTACCTGTCCATTTAAACACACAGCTGGAAATCTTTCTCTAGTTTCCTAGCTACACTACAGCAGTGACAGCCATGAAGCTCAGTAGCAGAACCCCCCGGCCCAAGATGTTGAAATAAACTTTGCTAAAAATGTTGACAAATTTAAAGGTCTGAGAAGAAAAATAACTAATGATTCCTCTACAAAAGTGCAGATAGAGACTAGAATACTAGCTTAATGATAACAGAATACATCGTAGCATTGACCAGAGAATGTGGGGTTAAGACAGTCCGAGGGCTACAGTCATTCTGCCCAGCAGCATTTACTTCATGTAAGATTCATTTAAAAAACACAACACCAACACTCTCTGTTCTCCAGTCAGAACTATCAAGTCTGTCTCTCACAGCAAGCTCAAAGAGTGGGACCTTTATAATTAATAAAGCAGCATTTAAATAGCAGTCAGGTGACCCAATTAGGGCCAATAATATCCCTTATAAAACTTCAGCCAACAGTCATCTTATTCTTTTTGGTTTATAGGCAGTTATTCTGTCTGACAACATAAATAATAGTCTGTGGGATTATATAATAAAATCTTATAACTAACTAATAGAGTACCTTTAACTCAGCCTTTTAGGCTGCATCCAGATGAGCAAGGACATTTGGTTCCCCAGGGACAACCAGCGTTGGCACACCTTGTGCCACTGTGCCATGTGCCCGCTGGCACGTGTCAAGTTACCCTGGGTGGGGTAGGGGAGGCTGAGGCCAGCAACTGTGCTGACCCCAGCAGCCTTACCCAGGGCCTATCACAGGGGGGGCCAGGAGGGCTATTTGGCCCCGGCCTCTCATTCATGGAGGGCCTCAGATTTAGACTTTTGACATTATCTCCAAATGAGGTTATACATACAGACACAGAGATACACTGACAGAATTGAAAGAAGAAGAAAAAAAGCTAGAAAAGCACTTGTTCAATAAAAAAGGAACATTTATTACAAATGATTGCATTGTATTTTGAGCCTCAAAAAATGGAAGTGGCCTGGGCCTCTCTCAACCTCTGAGAGGGCCTGGCCTTATCTGGGGGCCTGGGGGCCAAGGAAGCTGCAGCCATGACACTCCTGCAGTTTGGAGCCTGACCGAAAACTGACTTTCAGCCAAAGCATGTCTCTGGTGAGCCAGGCTCCAGTTTTGGGTGACGCACATGCCTCCACGTGCACCGCCCCATTTTTTTTCTGCACAGATTTTTTTCTGCACACCTAATCCCCTAGTTAGGTGTTAAGCATGAAAAGGCCTGCTTTATTATGCTATTGATATTATGCTAGCTACAGATGTAGGGTGTGTGAATTGGAAGACAAACCAAAACATATCTTGAAACTCCACAGACTGAGGGTTGTACTTATCTTGACTAGATATTAAACCCATGGATTTCATAAGGTGTAAAGCAGCAGAATGTGGTACAATGTTTGTTAATTTAACTGAATTCTTTCTGCACAAGAAGCCTGAATGATAAGTGCTATGAAACTGGTTTACTACAGAGTTTCGGGTGGGCTATGGATATGTACTGGATGAATGAAAAAGGGTAGCCTAGACACTCTTGCAGTGTTTTGAGTTCTGGCATTTGGCATAACATATATCAAATGTTCTGTAAGATGCTTCTCATATACTATGATGACCATGTAGTGCTTGATGCTGGAAACAGAACAAATAGTCTCTATTCTATAGAGTTTATAATCTGAAGACTGGAAAAGAGAAGACACTGAGAAATCTAAAGCTTGGGAGAACACTTAGAAACTGATTTTGGTGCTTTTATTTAATTTTCCCCTCCCCCACAGTATTATAATAAAGTCCCTTTTTATATAATGCTCATAAAGTAAGTAGGTATGTAAGAAGGATTGCAGTGAGAATTGCTGAAAGCATCAAAAAAGGCTATTACTTAAATCTTTCCATTTACCAGTATTCAAAGACTGGGTTAAAGATACCCAGGAATCAAATAGTTCCTCAAATGAATAATGCCACCAAAGAGGCAAACAAATCTAAAAAATGTTTAGTAAAGGGAGGGAAAAAGTATCCTTTCCAGTACTTGTGTCATTTATATTTGTGTGTCAGGGAGGAAGGGGGTGAATTAGTTCATCCATATATTTTGGGTTTTAAATTGGTGGAAAACATGAATATATAAAAAAATGTGTATAGTAATTTGGATTCAGAGGTGTCAACAGCATAAAGCAAAAACATAGTAATAAAATTCAAGTTATCTGCCTGATGAAGTCTATTTCATATATTATCTCTGTATCATAACATCTACATATCCCAAGTTTTGAAAATACTTTGTCAGTTTAAAAATCATGTACAGTATTGAAAGAAAAAGAAATGATTCTTGTCTGGATTATTAATGATGCTTTATATTACAAACACTGAAAAAAGGCCTAATATATTCTTTGCTGTCTATGCTGTTTGTCTGGTCTTTTCATTTCTTTGAGTCTGGAAAATCAAGACAGACAGCAGACATACATTTTTTTTAACTGTCTGTCTCTAGAGAGTGATTTATTTTCAGGTTTTGATAAAAAAGACCCTCTTATACCACTACATGTACTCAGTTCTAGATTGAGTAAAAATATAACTTGTTGGAAAATAAAACTGAGACTGTATTTAGGTTTTTAACTAAGCTGATAGTGAAGAGAATTTATAAATCCTAGGAATAAATCTTTGTGGTCTAATACCTTTTTGTAGTATGTTCTTAAGCTTCAGTAATGTCAGCTTTATTGATAATAAGAAGTAGACTCATTGGGCACGTCCAGATGAGCACGCATGTGCTTCTTGCAGCATCTGAAACCAGTTTTAGATGCCTCAAGGGGCATGCTGAGACCAAAAAAATGTTCCCTGCACTGCATATTTTCAGCACGGGCTCAAAATTTGATACCTGGATTTCCAGGTATCAAATAAAAAATATCATGGAGAAAATCAGCACAGGGCACAATTCCCCACCTTGCCCTGAGGCAAGCCGGGTCTCAGACCTCCAGAGACACTCTGGCCAGAGCATCTCTATGGTGCCCCCTGCTGCCCTAGCATGCTATGTTTGCTGCCGGGGCAAGCAGGAGAGGTACAAGGTTGTGACCTGGGCACTGTCTCCGGTAAGTAGGGACTAGGGGATGGGCTCTGCATGTGTAGGGGTTGTGTGGGGGTGGCGGGACTGTTCAGGGGACCTGGGTCCCCCGCAGGGCCCCACAGCCCCCCCCCCGGGCCCCAATCCCATCGTTGCAGCAGCAGTCGCCATGGGGCACTCAGGGCCTGCTGTGGCTAGAGCCCCCCTGCAGTGGTGTGGTATGGCCCCAATTGCCTCAGAGCCAGTGCCACTTGTGCCATCTGTTGAGGGACCGGCCCGGCTTGGCTCAGCACTGCGCAGGGCCGTGCGGCTTCAGGCAGCACCAGAGCTGCTGGGGCTGTTACCCAGGTGCCAGCGCTGCTTGCAGGGACTGCGTGTCATGCTGGGTCAGGTCCTCCCTCCATGGAACTAGCCCAGCCTGATGGAATGTGGGGTCTGTAGAGGCAGGACATGGTCCAGCATGACACATGGCCCCTACAAGTCGGACCGGCCCCTGGATGACAGCCCGAGTGGCCCTGGTGTTGTTTGAAGCCACACGGTCCTGCGCAGCACCAAGCTGAGTTGGGCCAGTCATGCAACAGGTGGCACAACCGGCACTGACTCTGAGCTAATTGGGACCATGCTACATTGCAGTGGGCCCTGAGCACTCCACAGCTGTTGCTGCAGGGGTGAGCTTTGAGCCCGGCGGGGGAGGAGGGGCTGGAGTCCTGCAGGGAGGGGCTGTGGGCCCTGTGGGGGGGCTAGGGACCTACGGGATGGACTGGGGCCTTGCAGGGAGGGACTGGGATCCTGCAAGAGGGCCCTGTGGGGGCACATGTGGGCCCTGCGGGGACACATGTGGGCTGTTCAAGGGGGGCATGTGTGCCCTGTGGGGGGAAGTGTGGGCCCTGTGGGGGGGAGGGTGGGCCCGGTGGGGGGCAGGGGCCCCACCCCTCCTGAGCAGCCTCACCCCCACAAATCCTACACCCACCCACAAACGCCCCCAACCCTCCCCTCCAAATTGCTTTACACTTGTAAAAATATCAATAAAACATTGCCCTCTCTATATATAGTGGCATTTCATTTTAATAGCAGAAGAACACTATTTTGGGTATTTTAAATCAAAGCAGTTGGGTTTCTTATGAGATAATTTGCAGTTTTTAAACAGGGAACACCAGGATCTCTGCTGGTGAGACAAGTGGCAAGACCCAGGCAGAGGAGCCTGTCCAGGGGACCCAGCTGGAGGGCAGATGAGGCTGGAGCCAAGAGGACATGCTTTGACAGTTCAAAGTGGGCCACCGCAAGGAGCACATCTTCTGGGTGATAGCTGCCCAAATGGCAGAGCAGGGGCACCCCATCTGGGTCTGGCAAGGGCACAGCCTTGGGGCCGCAGGTCCAAGGGGGCAGATGCTATCACAGGTGGCAGCAGGTCACAGTCAGGCAGCAGCAGCCACCACTGCCAGACTGCTGCAGTGGGTAGAGGGTGCAGGGGCCACTCCAGGTTAGGGCTACTTCAGCAGTCCAGCTGGCACAAGGGGTAGTGTCTCCAGATAGCAAGTGGCCAGGCCTCAGAAGCTCCTGAGGGCAGGTAGCCCTGAGCTACTCACCAGGGTAGGTTTTTATATTGCTGGGGCCAGCACAGAACAGGTTTTTATACTGCTGGGGTCAGCACCTTTGCTGGCCCCAGCCTCTAGCTCCCCCTGGCTGCAGATCTGGGAGAAGCTGGGCCAGGTTATTTTGCCCCAAGTGGCACAACTGGCCCCACACTAAAGTGCGTGACCAGGCATGTGCGCTGAGGCAAAAATCCACAGCTCAGATTTGTGCTGCTCCTATTTGAGCTGCTGCAAGTACACATGCCTACATGTGTGGATGTGCCCATTAAGGGTATTTAATACCTGAAAGCTTCTCTATATACCTCCCAACTATACAGGTTGTCCAATAAAGATATGAACCACAGAAATCCTAGATTCATTAACAGTTTCCATTTTACAAACTTGGACATGTCAGCCCGTAAGTAAAGTGATAATTTTTCTTCTTGGTCAGATAACTCAGCTAAATGGTAAAGGTCTGCATCACCAAACAAGGCCACCATACAGTTTCAGCAAGACTTAACTGAGCCGTGACAGCCTCAGATCACAAAAGGCCCAGTAAGGTTTCCTATAACTGATATCACTGAATAAAAAACAAATTCATTGGAGCATCTCCACCAAGTCTGAGTCATTTGGAAAGTTTTGATCAGAGCCAAATTGCACATGGAATTTTCATGAGCCTTATAAATGAATCTTTTAAAAAAAAAATTTGGTTTCTTTTGACTGTATGAACTATCATACACAAAAAATGGAGTTTTTGCCAGACTAGTAATAACTTTTGATATAGGGATCTGTCTCTCATAGGAAGTATAGACAATGCAGCATGACTTAAAGATATACAGTCTTAATGTTAATGCTCTACACATTAAATAAAATGTATGTATTCTATCTGCACTTACTGTATTATTCTTTGTTTTATTAAAACAATACGATTTGTGCCATTCTGTTTAATGTCAAAGTATGAGTGGTTTCATTCTAAAGGACTCATTTTTAGGGTATGTTTTCTTATGAAAACTTGGCATACACAGCCCTAGCTTAAGGAAGGATTCATAAGTAAATATTTTAACAAGTTTCACTTGCCATTCTTTTTCAAAATAAGAGGATAATAAATATGAGTGTGGTGACCAGTTACTATTTACAATCTCCTAACTGTAGAGAAATTCTCAGTTGTTTTCACAGGCTGAATGTCATTTTAAATTGTTGAGTTTTGTGTTTAATACTTTACTAAGACTTATATGCTCCCTAGCTCACAAAATTGGTTTTATTTTGTTGTTTTGTGCCAAGTAACAAACAACATCTTAAATTAATTTAGCACTTCTGGAAGGTGCAATATTAACAGGCCTGGACTCAAGTAGTTTATTTATCTGGGAATATTTTTTTATCATGAGACTTCCCACTGGAAATTTCTCTACACATTCTATATGAAACTACACACTTGGATAACTGGGGAGCTAGAGAAAGTGAGGAATCTCTACTTGGAGGAATGCTGACTAATCTCTGCAATGGAAAGCTGAACTAGACCATGGAATCTTAGGGCACTTTTACATGTTCTCGGGGGGGGGCGAGTGGGAGCACTTTAATTAGAGTGGCTCTGAAACCTGCTCTAATTAAAGCACTGCAGTGTCTCATGTATCAACATCTCCACAGTTAAAAAATGGCAGTGGGGGCACTTGAACTAAAGCTCATTCGACAAGCTTTAGTTCAAGCACCCCCACTGTTGTTTTGAAGCACAAGGACCCTGATACACGAAATGCGGGATGCTGCTGGAGCACAGTAATTGCCACACTCCAGCAGGCTTGATTAATCGAGTCTGCTCTGATGTGCTGTAAGTGCAGCGGGTTGGAGCAGCCTCCACACTTGTGTACAGGCACCTGTACACAAGTGTGTATTTATCAATGGGCATTTCTAGGGCACTTACCATGCACTCATCATACTAGCTGAAGTTCTTCAGACTTGGGAAGAAAACACCTTTGGTGACTGTAACAGGGAGCCTGCAGCCGCAGTACTGAGAATAGCTAAAAGATAGAAACTTACCTGATCAGTGGCGAGACACCTGGGAGAATGACGTCATCAACCAGCACTGGGAGCATCCGCCGCACTTGAGGAACTGAGAAACTTGCAAATTGATAATTGAACCTGACCTGTTTAAAAGATTGAGGAGTGAAACAAGACATCCCCTGGAAGGGGAACAGAGGTCCATAGCACAGAGACAGAGAGTGACGGAGTAGAATTCATATGGAGGCACAAGAAAAGCTAGAGAGCAATGTCCCCTCGGGAGGTGAATACCGTGGAGTGGCTGTGGGGAGACCATGACTGGAGATAGTTCAGCGTATCCCCTGGACCACATAGACTGACTTTAATTAGAGGCTTTTGACAGGATTGCTGACCAAATGGCCAGATTATAAATAGACTGTGTCAAGTTTGTTTTCCATGGAGCAGAGGGGGAGGGGCAGAAGCCTGAAACCCTACTTCATGAAGAGACTCACTGGTAATCAGTTTCGCCTTGTGTTTTTGGGGGGTTTTCCATTAAAGACCTAGTACCTTGAAGTGTTGTGTTACCTAATAACCAGAATTGGGTTTGCTTTTGGAGAATAAGTAAATCTGTACACAGAGACACTTAGAGAATAAAAGCGTAAGATGACCAATTTCAACTATAATTAACTATAATTAAGAACCCTGAGTTATCTCTGAATTAACTCCCATCAAGTCATGGCAGATGAGAAAAACACATGCAGGAAGCATTTCTCTTTATAATCTGTTTTAGGGACACCCTCTCACAGTGAGAAGAAAGCTCATTACCACACCCCTTACTACTATACAGCAAAAAAAGCTATAAAAAGCCATTTCCTTTAAATAAGCAGAGTGGAATAGCATAGATCCAAAAGGGGAAGAGAGCTCATAAATATGGAGTGTCCCCAATTGTTCTTCTGCAAAGCTAATAGTTCAGCTAAATTTTTGTAGGCAATTTATTTGAATATAAGTTCTGTATCTACTGCCAGCAATGTCAAGTTATTTCTTAATAGTCAAACTGAAGCACTTCATAGTGCCTCTGTTTAATATTTTTGGGGTCAGAGAGGAATTAATTCAAAATTCCACTTCAAATAATTTAAGCCAAAATATTCAAACATAGGACCTCAAACCTAGGCATCAAGGGCCAGATTTTGAAAGGTATTTAGGCTCCAAATACTGCAGCTAGCTGTCTCACTCCATTGAATTATGCTCATTTTCTCCACTTTTGTTTCACCACATTAGCCCTTGTTACTGACTTAATTGCATAAACACTATTTGATAATTTCCAAACAACGGACCAGGATTGGTTATTTCTTTTGGGGCAAGTATCACCATTCCCAATTCATTGTTTCTTATTTTTCACTTTCTCTCATTATGGTGTACTGATACTGGAAGCATTTTGTTAACAAACTAATAAATAGAGTTCAAGCCTCCCCTCTCCCCGCTTTTTTTTGAAGACTTTATATCTGCTATGGTCTGTTCAGTGTCACTGTGTTGGAAAGGAATATAGCTATAACATTCTTGCTTGTGAAGTTGTACATCAGGCACACTTTAACAGATTTATGTCATCAACCCCCACACAGCATTAATCATTCTTCAAGGTCATTTTTAGCTATCAAAGTAAGTGCTTTGGTAAAATTGCCAAGACAGCTTTCAAACCAGGCCAGTTGCAAGTTTTCAGGTGCTGGAAAAAAAAGTTGAGGAATTCACAAAACAAGTTTCTTGGCAATGTGTCCATAAAGGCCTGTGATGGAAGAGTTGCCATTCATCAGCGAGCATGCAAGCTGTCTCTGTTATGGAAACCAGGGCCCATTTGAAGGAAAAATAAACAGATTTATCAGTCTGGTTACAATTTTATGGAATACAACGTTGAAAGGTTTCTCCTGTCTGTTTCAGATACTGACAAGATAAACTAGACATGGCTAAGACTGAATGTGTCACTTCTGTCAGGTGTATGATAAGTCTGAAATGTCCAGTACATTTCACATGAAGACTCCAAATAAATCTCATGCAAGGTTTATGTTCTTTCATTTCATTTTCAGTATTTCATCATCAGTGACCCCAAACAACCAATGATGTAAGATTTTGGATGTTTATTACCAAACCAAATAGCTGAGGCCCTATAAGTATGGAAAAACATATCAAATTGTTGTTTTTTTTTCTCTGAGTGCTGACATTTAGTAGAAATATTCCATTTGTGACTGCTTGGGGGTCTAGCTCTGAGTAGGCTTGTTTTACTAGTTGAGAGAACTCACTGACTTGATACTAGCTTTCTAGGTCAGAATAAATGCAGAAGCATTACTATCAGTCTATGACAGTGATTCACAACTTTTTAGATGTAAGAAACCCCTAATTTGACTCAAGACACACCTCAGAAAATGCCAGCTCTTCATTTTCACTCATTCTTTGACTACAGAAAAAAATAATAGAGCAATTTTTCTGTTGCAAAGAACTTAGAAAGCCCACAGCAAGTCATAATGTTTTTAACACTTTAGGTTCCTATTTGAAAACTCTGGATTTGTTTTGTGAATCATGTTTGCACACCTAGCAGTGCTAACATTATGTGACACCCAATAAAGAGGATTTCAAGGCACCTCAGAGTGCTGCACCACCCTGGTTGAGACTCACTGGTCTATGATGGAGGCAGAAGCAGGGTGAAAGATGGCTAGAAGGTATTCTGTTATTCAGCCACTGTAAAAATATGTTGGAACTCTCCTAGAAGAATGGAAACATTTAGCTCCCCTTCATTAGCTCCTCCTTTAATCAAGCAGAGAGGATATCTAGAGACTGACATAAGTTCTCTGTCTCTTAGCTGCATATCTGTCTTACTATGGGCTCACTGTTGCTCTGATTCTGATCTGAAGCTGCAAGCAAATTGAAGTAATGGATCTATATGGATCTCACTATTCAACAGAAATGATCAAATGTTGTTCTGTTTGTGTTTCTCTTTGCATTTATGTTTTTGAGATGGTAGTGGGTGATATGATTCACTAATGACTTTTATATACCAGTATAATTTTACAAGGTATAGGTGAAGATTTTATTCAAATACGAGTCTTCTGTGGCTTTTAGGCACTGTGGAGACTGACTACCTTAATAGCAGCATCAGAAAACGTTGCATATTATGGGAGATGTCCAGCTTTAATAGATTAAGTTCTGACCTCCAGTATGGATAAATGGCTCTCTCAGACTTCAGCAGGTGCTTGGCCCAAGGCAAATTCAGACTGTTAAGAAATTAGTCTCATACAGAATTAATTATTGAATGGATTATTATAACATTACTGTGTGATTTAATATTTCTTTATAACACTTTATTTATGGGATTGTACTGGTATTTACAATAGAAAATATCCCTGTATTCCACAAAGATAGCCCCATTATCATATCCAGTCATTCAGATATCTTAAGTAACATCTCTCGGTATTTTAACTCAGTAGTACCAAACCCCTTGCAGCTTCAAGGTTTGATTCAACCCCCTTTGCCCATGTGTAGAGAGAGAACTTTACCTTCATTTGCCTGTTGGGGATGCTGCATTTAAGATGGGATTTATCTCTGAGGGAGGACTGGAAATAATTGCCCCAAGATCCCTTCAGGCTTCTACTGATAGAGAAACTTTAATTTGTTAAGGATGCACTAAATCGGCACATTGCATGGTTCATTTCCCTCACCATGACCCTTCCTTAGCCAGAATTGTTCCCTTTTGTTTTTGATCCTATGTAGCTGGCTGCCAACAAAACTCAGGGCTGAGGCAAGCACTCAGTGGTGTTCTGTTCATTCGTAGGGATATTTTTGCCCCCCCAAATTTTGTAGGTTATTATTAACGTATTTCTGGAGAGCATGAAATGGACACAATGGGTTTGGGAATCAATATTTCAGGAAAATTACTCTAATTTAGTTCTTTCACTCCATGAAACAAATCTATTGTGCTACCAGAAGCCAGCTTATCTAATAATTGAATTTAAAACCATAGTAGCTGCACATTGGGAAGGAGTCTTCAAGATTACAATGGTCTTCCAAATGATGTGACTGAGCATCTATCAGGATGGCTGTATTAGGGCTGCATGTGTCTGTTATCAGCTGCTCTAGCAACTACTGCCTAACTACTGTTACCTATCTGACTGCCTATTTATCTTTCTATCTAAGCTCCAATACAGATCAGCACAGCATTTGTAGCACCATGTAGGTATTATGGATTTATCTTCACAAGAAATGGTAAGACTTAGAAGCGGGGAACATTAGACAAGAAGAAAGACTAGTGAAGAAATGTATGTGGTGTTAGGAGAAGCTGTACAAACCAGTGATAAATAATATTGAGAGAGAGAAAGAGAGAGAAATCAGATGTTATGAAATACAAAAGAAACATCAAGAACAGTCAAGTTAGCAAATGTTACTTATCTATGTTCCTAGGTCATACTGTGTTCTTGCATTTTTACTGTTCTTATTCATGAGCTTCAGTTCTTGACCCCACTCTGACAAAACTTTTACTTAAGTTTGAAGTACGGTCAGCTTCCCAGTCGGAGAGATATTGTAGCTGCTGAGATGTTCCAGTTGTGCTAAAGTAAGCCCATTATATTAGCTAATTTATAGTATGTACCATATAGGAATTCTTAAATTCTAAAGCCACTGTTTCTGGTAACTGACCTATTTGGAATTAAATTATCAAAGGAATCTGATTTATTTCAAAATCACTGATATCAGGTTCATTGACCAATTCTCACTTGATATCAGTCAGGTTTTCATGATGATACTGAATCTTATTTAAATGTTAAAGAAACAGCTGACTCCATCTCAAGGAAATGAAATACCATGTTTAAGCCAATTATGGATCTATAAAGAATAAAATAAAAAGGACACTCGATGAGCAATCACATGGATCTGTCTTAAATGGAGTTATGGCCATCTTGGACCCAGGAAAGGTCTCTTTAGAAAGGAGAAAGGTACCCAATGGGCATGTTTATGTGTGTGCTTTAATGTGCATTACCTTATTTTAATGTGCATTAAAGCATCAGTAACAAAAAATGTGCTATCTAGTTAATGAACCTTAAAATATGCTGGCTGGAGTGTGCTAATTAGCATGCTCCAGATGACTTGATGAATCCTCCAGGCATGTCTACAGGCATCCTCCATTGTGAGGTAGTAGGAAAATGCTCATTAGCCTGTCTTAATATGCATTAACTAAAAAGCATGGCTTTTAGTGATGCTTAATGCATATTAAAGTTAAAGCTCCCCTGCCACCATTTTGAAGTGCAGGGATGTTGACACATGAGACACCGGCTCCAAGTGCTGGTCTAACTAAAGCGCCCTTCCCACCAACCTCTGGAGCATGTGAAAAAACACCAGGAGGAACTAGATTTATTAACTAAAGTGCTTTCATGCATGGGTAGATGTGCCCTGAGGAATCAACAGGAGACTTAAGTCATAATTTTCTTTTTACCCAACAGGCAGAAATGAGCATACAAGTTAGTATGAGTGAGAACAGTATGTGAGTGCGTTACCAGTTAGATATCCTGCAGGGGCTTGTGACTTTCCTAAGCTGAATGCAGAGGAACTTCAGAAAAAATGGTGACAGAGGGTCTGCAATCTCCCAGACACTATCACAGAAACAGAACTAATTAAAAGAATGGGCTTCTGGGCTCAGTGCTCTCAGCAAGCTTTGCTCTACCTGAGTTTTTATTACACAGAGTTTTTTGGACCACTTTATATCTCTGCTAGAAGGCCTAACTTCATACTCATGAAGAGAAACAGAGGATTTTCAATCTGCTGGGGAAAGAAGGACCGAGCTAGTCATTCAGCCAGTTGAATTAGAACTATGCATAAAAGACTGCCTTTCTACTATTTCTGTCTGTTGGTAGGTAGAGGAATATACTCACTTCCAGGGCTAACTAAATAAAAATGATTGATTTTTTTGCCAACATTGTCTAGTTCATCCCACCTATGGAAGATTACATCGCCTTTCCTTTCCTTTCCACCCTGCATCTACTTTCCTTCCCCCACTTTTTCTTTAATTCTGAACTGAACTCAGAATCCTGTTTTTTACATCAAATGCATTGCTATAGACTGTTGTTACAGAGGTCAGCATTATTTCCTCACAGTATGATCATTGGGAGAAGATGTACTTGAAAGAAAAAATCCTCCTGTAAACATGTTTGATCATTACCAAAGCAAGAAGGAAAAACAGGTGGGTGGATTTACACATTTCATTTTAAATCAAATGTATTTGAAAGGTCTCCCCAAGTAAAAAGTCTCTTTTTATCACTAAAAGAAGTTCTTGAGAACTTAGAAAGTGATAATCCTCTTTGCTCATGTGTAAAAGTAAATGGAAAACAAAGAAATAAAATGTGTTTTGAACCCTCGGTAACTGAAGGAAAACCTTGAGAAAATATTTCAAGGCTACAATCCAGTGATGATAAAGAGATCTTAATGAAGGAATTGTGGAGAAGAGGTACCTTGAAGTTCAGGGATACGAGTGAGCTCTACTAGAATTTCTCTCTTAGGGTGAAATCCTGGGTCTCTTGAAGTCAATGGCAAAATTTCCAGTGACTTAACAGGGCCAGAATTTCATCCTGGATCCTTAAAATAGAGGGAGGGAAAGCATGAAGAAATAACAGAGGCATTGTGCCAACTTCACATTAAATACAGATGGGGATTCCCATTGAACTTCTGCTTCGGCTGCAAAAACCAGGCGTTCCTGATTAGAGATGTAAAGGAAATCTGTGATGCTTTGAAGAATGTATGGAATAGAATTAACTCCCTGGAGCAGAATGCAGTGACAGAAAGAGCACCTACTGCCTGGCAGACTGAATAAAGAAAAATGTCACAGGCCACTAGGAATGTTGTTGAAGGCGAGGGAGAGAAGAATGAAAAAATTCAAAGGCAAGAAATAGTTTTAAAGAGGAAAAGTAATTACACAGATACAAGAAACAGATCATAACACATTGATATGCTATGAAGGGTAGATGCACATAGTGAATACAAGACAAAACCAGTTTAAAGAAATATGATTAAAAGTCATTACCAAACATAGCAATGATGAATCAGATGGGACAAAAGACGGAAACTGTAGATATAAGAGCCCACAAAAGAGAGTGCTTGACCTGAATTAAACTAGGACCAGGAACTAATGGAGCTTGCTCAATTTTGGAATGAGCATCATTAGACACTGTATATATTGAGATTGAGAGAGAGAAAAACAGAGAGAGAGAGACAGCATTGTCAAGAGCCACAACTAAAGTAAAAGGATTAGTAGGAACAATGAGTTCTGGAGATTAGCTGTAAGTAGGGGGTGGGGACACAAGCTAAAACACCAGTATGCATTAATTCAAGGGAAAAAGATACACAAAATGGGTGCTCCTAATGATAAGCACTAGCTATTCAAACTCCTGAACTATCAAACCTCTCCCTCACTTCTCCCAACTGTCAAATTTATCTCTTTCCTCATAACAGTAACTGCAACTCAGCCATCTAAGAAAGGGGCTGGATGCTTGTCACTAAGGTCTATTAGAGGCACATATTACTAAGGGATGCCTGTTCCAGGGATTCTGTCCCCCCTGCCCTCCCTTCACTCGTCTTTATAGAGTTTTTCTCTGCCTATAATATTCACCAGCCATGAAACCTTTTCCCCTACTTTGCACAAAGGACTTGGCTTCCAGGATGGAAGTAAGGTTTGGTGTGCCTTAGCAGTTGAGAAGGGTCATGAAAGGTAAGCCCTAGCCAGTCTGCCAGGCCTAAGCTCGTATCTATAATAGGAACGAGTGCAGCAGGAGGAGGCAGGTGTGCAGAGATGTTTGCAGCAGTCCCTCTTACCCAAAGAAAAAATTGAGTTCAATACAGGCAGTCCTTGGACTTACAACACAATTGGTTCCTGAAAACTGCATCTTAAGTTGAAACGTTGTAACTCGGAACCAATTTTCTCATAAGAAACAATATTATAAATGGGGGATTGATTTCTGAACCAAGGCCTGATACCCTATTTTCACCAAAAATACCCCAGAATTTTGTACTCGATCAATTATGTGCAAGTAATATAGGTATGTTAATGCATTTATATTGTAAATAGCAATCATATTGATTTAGAAGGACTTCTTTGAGGTGACTTTGCTGGGCTATTTGAAAGGCTCTTGGTTGGACTTTTTGAAGGGTTCTTAGCTGGAGTCTTCTCAGGAGTCTTGGCTGCAAGTTCTTCTGGAGTCTTGTCTGCTTTCTTAAAGAAAGTGCCCAAGCAAGTTTGGACAGATGTTCTCCAGGGAGATGAGCAACACAGCGAACTTGTTCGCTGGCATGGTGTTGCATTGGATCAAGTGTTGCAAGTCAAAACTGACGCCATAAGGTTGCAACAGGGTGTCAATTTATAAACGTTGTAAGTGCAAAATATTGTAACTTGAAACATTGCAAGTCAAAGACTGCCTGTATTACAAACTACTTACATTTTGCAAATGGCCATGACGGGCGAGCTAACTTATGGCTATACAGTGGGTGCATCTACATGTTGCCCTGCATCACCATAGTGATGTGCTACATCACTGTATGGTGTGCTATGGTAATGTAGCAATCACATGAGTCTACATATGATTGGCAGCTACTTTGCTGTAGTGGTACGCTCCCCTGTTTTAGCACACCACTACAGCGAAGTAGTGGTGGAATCTAACCATGTGCTACACACACTGCGCCGTGCTTTAGTACTACCAAAAGGAAGTACTAAAGCATGGCACTGTAGCAACGTCGCTGTATGGCAGCGTGTAGATGCACCCAGTATTTATAGCATATGCCCTCATATATCACCAGGCTTGAGATTGGAGACTATATTTTAACACATGAATGAGGTGGGTGAAAGGAACTTTAAATGTTTCTGTCTCTTTCTTCAGTTTGGGAACTGCCTAATCAATACTTGTCAGTGGGTAGGCAAGAAATGAACTAAGCCTTCACCCTGAAGTCAAACCTTTAAAGAAACTCATGCACCTCCTCATATACTAGTTTCAGCTGAAAAAAGGAGGATGAAAATACTGAAAGGCTGTCATTGTAGTATTTATTTACAGTACAGCCCAGGCAAAACCAAGACTATATATTTCACGACACAATTCAAGCTCATGAGATTTCCAGACCAAACCGGTTTAAATATGTTTGGAAGAAGTTCAGATACATATCCACATTTCTGGATGCTCAGCCCATCATTGCTTCCAAACTGTCTGAAGTTTGCTCATCCTTTCCTAAATGATGTTTCCAGATCAACAAGTTGATTGTTCCATTGGATCAGTCAATTTCCAAGTTTTCACCTTTAGAGTGCATCCCTTTTTAGGAAAGCCAGTAACACTTTAACTCCACCTTAGCTCCAACTCTGACTTCAGCTCCACTGAGCTCCACCTATTAACTTTCTCTAAATGTATTATTTATTTTAAAAAGTTGGCATACCGGGAGAGTTTCAGAACCTCTGTTATTCCCATTCTGGACCGAGTATAAAATACTGTCAGTCATGCTACAAAGAGTGCATTGTATACATAGAGAAACAAAGCCACCAAATTTATTTTATTTGCTACTTAATATGTTCATGCTAAATACATAGAGATGGATATTCACTATTAATACATGTGCATATTAATCCTGTCTGCAACCCAATGTCCTTTTAAATTTATTTGCCAGGCTTTCTGAAGGATAACATTTACAAACTGACACAAGAGGAAAAGGGGGATTAAGAGTAAGGCTGAGTCTAAAAATTAATAGACAAATTGCTAGCACTGGAGCCTATGTGCTGGTGTGATTTTAGAAGAGAACCTTTTCTTTTGAGCATTTGGTTTCATTTCAACAGTGAGAAAGGATGTAGTGATGACAGGTTGGTGTGAAGCACCTTTTAACAAGAAGAAAGGGATTAAAGTTTAGGGAATTATATCTGTGAAAGATTAGAGGTTGTTTTCTTTGATAGTTTTAGTAAGTGCAACAGGATGAACACAAATCCCAAAGAGAAATAATTTTTTTCCTGACAGGGTCCTAGAGTAACTTTATTATTTTATCTTTGTATAATGCAGTGTGGATATCCACCATGAATTAACAGATTAGCAAAGTTACACACTTTCCCTTAGTTTCCTTTTTCATAGTAAATGTACATAATCCTATAACTAAAGGCTCTATATTAGGATGTAATGGTACAGTGCACTTAAGATATTAAAGAATCCCATCTTAACTCTAATTTGTATTTAACTTGAAGATGGTCTCCAAAGCCTGTAGTGACTCAAGGGGAGTTTTTCGTCAGGAAGGAATGAAAGAATGAGAGCCAGGTATTAAAGATACTATACATAGTTGAATGGTTTTTCAATCTTAAAATGCACATCTACTATACACACTGCATAAAGTGATAGAAATCCATAACCTGAGCTGAAACAATGGATGCTTTTGTATATAAATAGTAACCACTATGTTGCTGATGATACAGAAACATACAGTGCTGTATTCTGTCACCTTAATTCACACTATATGGTACTTTATAAATTGTAAGTTTTAACTCTAGATGGAGTTTCTATGCAGAATTCAATGAAGAGTAAGCCCTCTTCCATTTGTGTCTCTGCCTGGGGCTCTGATGCATTGGTTCATTTAATCCCTACAATTTATTATCCTCCAGATCATATGGATGAGAAATCATAGGAAACTAGGGCTGAAACGGACCTCATAGGTCATCTAGTCCAGCCCCCTGGTTAAGGCAGAATTGTCCCTGATTAAACCATTCCTGCCAACTGTCTGTTTAACCTGTTTTGAAAGTTTCCAAGAATGGAGATTCCACAACTTCTCTAGGTATCCTGTTCCAATACTTGACCACCCTTATAGTCACAAAGTTGCTCCTAATCTCAAACATAAATTCCCTCTGCTGCAGCTTGAGGCCATTGCTCCAAGTTCTGTCACCTATGTCCATCTGTCCACAGAAAAAAGCCCATCTCCATCCTCTCTCTGGGTACATGCACATGTTCGCCAAATCCAGTATATGATCATGTGGCTTACTTTAAGCCACATGAGCATAGATTAAGCATGGCATCAGCACTTGTTCACTCATGCTGAAAGCTGCACTGTGAACCCCATCTAAGTAATTTAGAGTTGGGGGAGGGACAGCTGGGATTAGTGTGGGGGGAGGCTAGTGGGTCTGGAGAGGTGGGTATGGGGGTTTGGCAGGATCGGGGGGGTGGCCAGTCTGTATGGGGGGTTGGTAGGTCCATGGAGGGGGGTAGGGGTTGTCCGTTGGGGGGATAAAATAGCTCAATGAGGATGGGGGGGAAGTAGGAAAAGCATTGCTCCAAGGCTGGGTCAACTGGCTGGGCGTTTCTAGCCCCAGAGCTGCATTCCAAACTTATACAGATGTACAGCAGATTGAGCTAACCTATTCCTGATCTAATTTGGTTCACCTCAGATTAACCGAATTAGATTGGGCTGGCCATTTTTTGCCCGATTCAATCTCCTTGAATGTCTGTACAGATCAGCACTTAGATTGACCTATTTAGGGTCGCTCTAAGTGTAACATCCATATATACCCTATAATTGCCCTTTGAAGGTATTTGAAGACTATTATCACAGCTCTCCTCAGTCATCTCTTCTCTAGACTAACTAGCCCTAGCTTCTTTGAGCCTTTCCTTATAAGTCTGGTCCCCCCCAGCCCCTGATCATTTTTGTTGCTCTGTGCTGGAATCTTTCCAAACTATTCATATCTAATAGGTGAGCAGGAGAGGAGAATGAATAAAAAGTTGGCTTCAGAGCATAGTCATGAAGGGAGTCATCAATGCAGCCATTGCACTGAGATAGAATCTAGGACATAATAAGAATTCCCATTTCCTAAAGTTATTATTGGTAGTTGGCACTTTGAAATAGAATCTACTCTTGTCTGTGCAAAATCCCCTTTGATAAGAGCTTTGGTAATGGTTGTAGAATAAGAAGTTTCTCACCATTGCTACTTTTGGTAAATGTCACTCCCTTAGAAAGTTACTAGTTGCACACATGACTTTCAGGAATGAAATTGTGAATTATTTCTTTAAACATCTTGTCAGTATTTACATTAATATTTGAGGAAGTCATTAAGCTGTTAGCAGTCTCAAAACTTGTAAAATACCTAAAATTGAAGGAGACAGAAATTTAGAATTAAATGTAGTTATCCAAAGAAATCACATAGACCTTATAAATGTATGTGTATAAAACAGATTAATGACTACTCCAAATATTAATGTAAAAATTGGTAAGATGCATAAAGATGCACACACTACACACAAGAGGATGTTTCAGAAGCTAACATCAATTTCAAAATAAACGGTTTTGTATTTAAAGATCATTTACTGTATCACATCACTTCTCTGCATAGTCATCCTGCTTTGCAACACAGGTGTTCTAGTGAGTCCAAATAAGGTTCTTGGTTACCATGACCCTCACTCCTGCAGCATGAGTTGCACCTCTGCATCAGTAGTGAATTTGAACCCAGAAAAAGCCTCCCTTCTACAGTCCATAACTTGGCGGAAGATCTGGACTGTAGGGTGGATGTGGTAAGATTTTAAAATGCAGTCCAGGCAAGTGGTCAACCATGGCAATATTGTCCTTTGTCATGGCTGTATTGGAGTATCCTGCCTGGGATGCATGACTGTTTTTGAACTTCTCCACCCACTCATAAACCTTCCATTAAGTCATATAGTTCTCACCATATAGTGCTACAATCCTAAGGTGAATTTCACTAAGTAACACACCACCTTTGGCCCACAAAAAATGAATGACAAAATACTGTTGTTCTTTGGTGCACACTGTCACCTGTGCAGCCATGTTGTTTATGTGCTCAGTAGTGTCATAGGCTTGTTTAGCTTGAAATTATTTGTGTGTTTGACAGTGGCACCAGCAGTGTTCCCCACTGCTATGTAGTTTCCCAGTCTGTCATAGACCTATAGCATGGACAGCCATTTTGCTGTTAGTTTCTGAAGCACCCTTGTTGTGTGTGTGCGCATGCACATGCACGCATATGCATGCACACACATATGTGTGCGTGTATAAAACAGATTAATGGCTTTCCCAAATATTAATGTAAATACTGAGAAGATGTTTAAAGAAATCTTCACAACCTTATCCTGAAATAAAGGGAATCTGATTAATCAGAACATATACAAATATCAAAGAAAGCCTTATGGAAGAGCATGATTCATTTAACAAATATTTTGTTTCTGTCTTATTTAAAAAAAAAAAAAAGAAAGCTCAAGAGCTGGGATGGTTGAGAACAATGAAGGATTAAGTAGAATGAGTTCGGTCTAATGAGAGATAAGAAGAAAACTTAAAATTCTTGGAAACTTGAAAAATTATTTGAACCAGCTTATTTGCTTCCAAGGATCCTGTAAGTAGTTTAGGGCGGGGGAGGGGAAGGGGACTACAAGTAAATTCTGGCCCATAAGTTAAACAAAAAAACTCAGGAGAAATACTAGTAAAGTGGCTGAAAACCATGCTGACCAAAATGTTCACATCAGAATAACTACCACAGTTATGTTCCAAACTCCATATACCATGTACCTAATAAAGGATGCTGAACATCTGTAACTTTCATTGGAATTGGGACTGTGGAAAATCCAATTACATTTATTAAGAAGTCTAAATCTTAAACGTGAAGTAACTTTAAGCTTGAACTTTAGGCTTGAAAATATTGGCCATTAGTTACAATCTTTAAAAAGGCCAAAAGAGTTGATCCAGTGTACTATTAATTAACTCAGTAACTTTTTCACAAATCCCAAGTAGAGTATTAGGACAAATAATAGGTGTAAATAAATCGGTGACAATTTTGGTGATGATACCAGGCAAAATGGCCACTCTGGCTCCATTTCTCTTACACTTAACATGGTCCCAAAATATCTACTAAAATGTGGCTGTAATGATCAGTTGATACAAACCTAGCTATAACAGCTGTTCTTCATCTGTTCTAGCTGTTCCAGTATATAGGCAGATGTCCCCACTAGATCTTGAAATACTTTGTGACTTGGAACTTCAGACAGTTGAAATAATTCAGAATTATATAGATAAATCAGTTTTAAACAATTACTTAAGTACTTTCTAAACAGAAATGGACCTAAATGCAAAATTAAATGCTTTGCCGAATTTAGGGCCAAAGTCAGATTTCTTACTCCTTTGCCCCACTTGAGTAGAGCAAAGGGGACATGAATAGGACTGATCTAGTAATTTCAATAAATTTAGTATTTATCCACAGTTTATTTAGGCCTAAGTGACAGACATGTAAAAGAACCCTAAGCAGAAGAAAACAGAAAAACAATAGTAGAGACTTGGCTAGCGATAATATATAAATATTGATCTGCAATAACAGATAATCTATAGTAATCTGGGTAAATGTGTCACTGAAGTACAGAGATTAAAAATATGGTCATATCCTCTTTACTCTTCTCTCACTATCCCTAAATTAATATTTCATTGGGCTGGAATACTGTCTAGAGAGATACTGTGTTGTGTTAGATTGGTGGTTTTCAACCTTTTTTCATTTGCAGGCTCCTAAAATTTTTGAATAGAGGTGCGTACTCCTTTGGAAATTGCAAATGGATGCGTGAATCCCTTTGAATTGCAAGTGTGGGTATTCACATAGATTCAATTAATCATAGTCATCTTTTGTGAACCACTTAGACAGTCTACAGACCCCAGGGCTGCACAGACCACAGGTTGAAAACCAGTGTTAGATCAATTCATTACTTATCTTAATGAACAGTTTTCTCATAAAGGTACTAGAGCAAGCTGAGATAGGAGTAGGGTTTATATACATCAAAAAAGGGGGAAAGGGTAATAACTTAGGTAGAACAATTAATGATTGAGAAAAGTAACTCTTTTAGTTAACATATTAAGATGTTAACAGTTAAACAATTTAAGCTGTTCAATATGTATAAGCAACTTTTCTCAGTCAAAATATGTTGTGCTTTGAATAACAGTTTTGTCAGTCATCAAGATTGTTCCAAAGTATTGTATCAGGAGTTGAGTACTAATTGAAATCAGTGTTATAAAGTTTAAAGTGTAATATCTTCTTCTTATGCCTACCAGATATTGATATGATCACTTAAGAACCAGAAGGTAGTGAGCTCTTAAGTAGCCCATATGATGAACAGGACCTACAGATTAAGCAGTACTCCACCATGTGGCACTATATGAAAAGAAACAACACTCATTATTAAGGTATACTTTCCCCAGATTCCCATAACAGAAAAGAAATTGCAGTACCACAGGTACAAATAATAAAAAAAAACCCTTTAAAATTACAACTAATCAGAGAAATTTTCATGGAATCATAGTCTGTCAGAAGATGCAGTTCTACTGAAACTGAGACACTCCATGAAATTGGATTGAGTTCAACAGAGTTGCAGCTTGAGGGGAAAAAACAAGAGGGAGGGAAGAAGGCTATTTTTGCAACTGCCATTTTGACATTCCGAATGAAATGTTTTAATTTTTCCACTTGGAAATTACTTGTTCATTTTCATTTTATAGCATATAATAATATAGAATAAAAAGTTGAAATAAAAATGAAATATTTTGATTTTGCCAGAATATGTTTTGAATGACCTAAAAAAAGCATTTTGGTGGGAAATTTCCCATTATTGTAAAACTTTGTGGGTTTGTTCCTCTTTGAAACAAAGCCAGATTGTGAAATCTAAACAATTGTCATGAAATGGAGCTTCCAATCCTTTGTAAATCTATGACTAAGGAAAATACTTTTTTTTTTTTAAACTTTTGTGCTTGAGGAATTCCTTGGGTTTCTTTTCAATATGCCATGTTTTAAAAGAAAATAAACTCCAATTATAAATTTGTTCCAAGAAAAGAGAAATTATATGTAACCTCAAATGTGCAAAAAGAAAAAACTGAAGCAGGATTATCTATATTTATAGTTCACATCCCCCAGAAGACAGCAATGTTTAAAACAACTCTCTTTAGTTTTCTGCAGAAACTCTTTAAACAAATACCAAAGTAAAAACTTGGAAAGTATGTGGTACATTGTTATTTGTTTTGTCCCTGGTTGGTTTACAACACTGTTACCGATATTGAAGGTAAAGAATCTGGTAGGCAAAGGTACCTACCATGATCTTAACATCATCAGGAAGGGAGGGCTTGTTTGCATTGCTGAATCAGCATCTAAATGGTTTAAAGACTGGAAATTGGGAAATTGTCACATCAATAAATTTCAGTTATTCAGCCGACACTTTTTCTTGTTTCCCCCATAACCATTTGTCATTCTTTGGCCACAAATTAACTTTTGTTCCTTTTTCTCATTAAACAGGCTGTAACAGGTTGCTCTCCCCAGAGGCATTTTTGCAGCCTATGAGGGGCTCCCTTGAAGTCCCTTAATGGTTCACTTCTACCTTATCCCGTCTTTACTTTCCTGCCGTGTCTTGATATAAATATTATTTAGATGTTCCTGCAAACGGGAGACTGCCTATTATACTTCTATATGTTGAGGTTCTCAGCCACCATGGGCCTTGCCCCCTGTTTTTCTCTAGCTAGGCCTACCACTCTAAACCCACCAGGTAGGGTTTGACTCTGAGGCTCTAGCTCCTTAATCCTCTCTGGGCCCATGGCCCTTCTTTTGCTTTCACTATGGAGCCAGGCCTTCTGGTCCCTGTGCCCACCTGGCTTCAAACATCTGGTCACGTGCGGCTCTTTTCCGGGTGTTCGACGACATTCACCTTATCGTCCCTGGTGGTCCGCCGAGTAGGTGTTCACCTCTGGTGTGGTCTTCCCCAGTCCCGCCTGCCATGACTTTGAATCTTACTTCAGTGGGGGGGGTCAAACCACTCAAGATTTCTCGATGGTGGGATGTCTTTCTGGTGGTCTTCTGCGAGGCTCCACCTCCCCTCTACTTTGCCCTTACACCCAGCCCTGGCAGGTCACTGTTGTCCTCCCGGCCAGCCTCCTGACTGCTGCTCCCAGCTTACTTTCATGGGAGGGGCGAGCCGCCCTGCCTAAAGTGGAAACAGGCGGCAGTATCCTACCCGGGCCTTGAGGCCGCCGCCTTTTCTAAAGCCTAACAACCACCCTGTGGCCTAGGTACTGCACAAGCTCCCTAAGATACAACCCTCAACCCCTCCGAAAGTGGGAAACACAAAATACTACAGAAAAAACTACGGATACCCTTTTGGGGAATCCAACCGTCCCCTTTGCCTGCCCCACATTGCCGAGTTATTAACAACTTTCTCTCGACCTTAAGGGTCTCTGTTCGGCCCTATATGTGGCTGGGGTATCCTGTGGATTCCACCCCGCTCTTTAGCTCTCATTGCCCAGCCTTCGGCGTCGTTGGTCCCGCTGTGGTCCTCCGACAGGCGCCTGTCCCCTCGTCCCCCATCGGGTACGCCTCTTCCGCTCTCCCAGTGCCCTCAATGGTCCCACCTGGTCTGGTGCCATGTCCTGCGCTGGCCTGTTCTGCTCCTTGGCTGAGGCCTCTGGCGTCAGGGTCTTCCTGAGCTCCTCTGTCCTTTTGCCTGGGTTCCCAGTGCTGAGGAGCCGCCTTCAGCTCCCGGCTCCTATCATCTCTGACAATAGCCTCTGGTCCGCCGTGTGTGCCTGCATGTCCTTCCCCGCTGGGGAGCGCCACTCCTGGCTCCCTCTGCTCCCACCGGAGCTTCAAGGAGGCACCTCCTGCCGGTCTTCCTGCCAGTGTCGCTCTGCTGCCCCCTTCCTTCTTGCCGGCGGCCCGTTTTATTTCTGCCGGCCAGCAATCGCATCTGATATCACCAGCCGGCTGCAACTGTATAAAGGCATGGCTGATGAGCTGCGTGGGTTCTTCCCTTGGTTCTGGCTCTGCTGCTGGTCCCGCTGCAGGTAAGTATCTCCTTTCATCTTTTCTTTCTCTTTTTGTCCCCTCTGAAGGTTTCTTACCCCAGGGCTCCCCCCTGGTATTTTGGGGTCCCCCCTTCTATTTCTCCCTGTGACAGTCCCCTTTAACCCCGGCCCCCGGATGCCAATTTGTTGGGTCTTCTGCCTCCTCAGGCTTGGCCCTTTCTTATATTAGCCATGATCCCCCCACTGGGACCCAGTTTCAAAGTCCTGCAGCCAGCTCTGGGCTACTGGCTCTATACGGCTGCACCCACTAGTGTACTAGGCCTATTGGCCTTTTATGACTGTGCCCCAAGGTGTTAATGAGGCCTCCTCCTCCCCTAGTGTCGACCACAAACCACCGGTCTATCAGTCAAAATACAAAAAGTAAGTCCATGGGCTATAACCACAAAAAAAAAAAAAAAAAAAAATTAAAAAAGACAGTATGCCAGCTTAATTTTTTTATGGCTCTGTGCTCCTGCTTCCCACCATCTGTTATGCTCTGCCTTGTGGGGCTGCTGCAGCTTCTTTGGGAATCATCAGGAGTTCCCTACAGCAGCTGGACAGGCAGCCAAGCATCTCCATGGAGCTCTTATGCAGAAACTCCTTCCCTCTTAGCTGCTACTCCCTAAATTGCCGCCAAGCCCAGGGTTTTTATAGTTCTGGCCTGCCCCCTTCTGGTTACCTGACTAGCCAGCAAGGCTCAGCTTTTAACCCCCACCCTGCCAGCAGCTGTGCCCAGAAAGTTCTGGTCTTAAAGGGACTGGCCTGCTTTCTGGTAACAGGGCCAGGGTTCCCTGTTACAGAGGCTCACCAGCCTGTTAATTGTTTTTTTGTTATTGGCCTTTGATTTTCCTTCAGTTTGTCAAAATGTTTCTGCTATCTTCTCTTTGAAGTGCAATTTACATTTTGAACTGCTTGAGTGACAACTTACACTCACAGTAATTGCTTGTATGTTTCTAAGACCTTTACATAAACTAAAAGGAGTGTTAACCTTTTAGGACTTTGTTTTGCCAAAAAGGAGACATGTTGTTAGATTAAATTAATAATAAGATAAAATGTGATTTGAAACAGCTTTTCCAAACATAATAATACTGTCACAGATTTCTAGAATAAGTGCTAAACAACCAGAAACAAGACACTGCTCAATTGAAATTACTATTCAGGGTCATTATATTAAGATTTACAAATCAGAATGTGAATGGACACTCAGAAATCATGAAAACGACTTGTGATACTAGGATCAAATGCCAAATGCACTAAATTCTAAGAGCGAGTCTAGACTTAACCAAAGTGCCCTAGGGGAAAACCAGGAGCAATGGTCAAATTCCTAGAAGAAGGTTTCAGACTGGATATAAGGAAAAACTTCTTCACGGTTCATGTGACCAGACTCTGGAATAGACTCCCAGTGGGGGTGGTGCAGGCACCAACCCTAGACATCTTCAAAAGGATACTGGATGCATACCTTGCCAGGCTTATTTGACCCCAGCAGTCTTTCCTGCCCAGAGCAGGGGGGCTGGACCCAATGATGTCACAAAGTCCCTTCGAGCTCTAAACTTCTGTGAATCTGTGAATATTAAAGCATTTGAAAAGGTAAAGTGAATTTGTGAACATTCACTATTAACCAAAGAAAATCATCTTATAAAAATAAATTCAAGGACATTACTCATAGCCTTAAGAGAAGTTTTCAATAACTTTCAATACAATACCTCTCAACAAAGTGATTACAGATGCCTTTGAAATTCCAGGGGTAGGCAAACCTATTACAAATTTTCTACCCATTTCCCTTGTTCTTCCCTCTTAGGGAGTTCAGCCTCTATTGTTATTTGGCTTTTTAGCTTTTTGGATTTAAATTCTTTGGGGTAGAGAGCGTTTCTCACTGGGAGTGTCTACACATACTGATTTAAGGTGCATCAGCCATTTTTAAGGCACATTAAGGGTACGGGTCTACACGTGCACAGCCTTAATATTCCTTAAAAATGGTGACTTTAGGCTACTTGTGCCTAAGTTTGATACCCGCAAAAGCAGGTATCAAATTTAGATGCAAATAGCTAAAGCGCCTTAACGGAGGTGTAGATGTGCTAAGGCACATTAATGCTGTGTATGTTGACTGACTTGGGACTAACTTTGGACATTGCGTTAATGAATCTTAGTGCGTGCACCTGTAGACACATGCCTAAATCACTTTAATGAGCTTTAGACAAATGTGCATTATGTTTAGACATGCATAAAAGCACATGTAGGCATGCCCACTATATATTTAATTGTGCCTTCCAAGCAGGGGCTCTGATCTTGATAGTAGCTACTAAGCATTAATGTAATATAAATTATGTGAGTTTTTTTCTCAGTATATGTACACACAGATGCAGAGCATTAACAATTTGTCATTACCAATCTGGGCAGGAGTTGAAGAAATAATTCAGGAATTATAGGGTCTTCATGACTAATTCTCTAAGACATACACTCTCTGAAGTAGTCAATGGTTATGATAGTGGAATCTTTTTTTTTACTCCAACGAGAGCCAAAGCAAGTTTTTAAGCATGTGAGAGTCTCTTAAACAAACTTCTGACCAAAGACTTTCATTTGCCTTTAATCCACATCAATAAAACCCATATATATCTGTGATAGAGCAACAATGTATAGGGAACTTCAATTTGCATGTTTTCATTTAACAGATATCAGTATACTGAAACTATAAATGTCATTTTGATAGAAGGCAGAGATGCACCTTATAGACTAATGGAAACAGACATGAAGGGAAATGTGCTGATTGCAGACAAGCTCTATATACCAGCACAATTGAAAAAGTGAGAGTTGTGAACCTTCATTGTCCGTATGTAAGCATACTACAAAAGAGCAGGCCTGAAGTGGGCAATGCTGCCCAGCACTCAGGAAATGGAGTGTTCTTAAAAATTCTTACCCAATATTGAAAAAATCATTAAGCACGTGCCTATTTAAAAATGCTTATTACCACACCTAAAACAATGAGGGAAGCTTATGGGAAAGAGAAGTCAATGTACTGATTTAGATATCTAAATAATTCATTCAGTCAATTCTCATAGTTTTTTTTTTACAATAAAGAAACATAAAATGAACAGTTTTGATGCAGAAACTGAAATACTAACAGGTCTGACTATCTTTGTGCATCTGAAATTCCACAGGAAAATGGAACAAAAAATCTTTTATTATGATCTGTATTACGGTATTATGGTCTATATGCAATCATGGTTGTCACATATATGACTAGATTTGTCCTAGTCTATAAACCTTTGCTGGATCATATTCAAAGTCAGCAAATGAAAGAATGTATTCAAGTTTTTTATCTTAAACTCCTATCTCCTCTGTCCGTATTGAATCATGGTTTTTGCTACAGAAGAAATTGTTTCAAGATAGAAATAAATTATCTTGCAAAGGTTTCTTTCTTTTCCTTTTTCCTTCCCTGTGTTAACAATTTGGGGACTGTAATCATTATAAATTGGAGCCAGAAATAACATTACAGATTTGTTCTACTATGCATACTTTGACCAGGGAGTACTTATTTAGGGCTTGTCTATATTACTGATTTGTCATTACCATAGTGATGCTGGCAAGACTTTGGCAGAAGAACCCCACAGTGGAGGCAAAATGTATGGTAGCAGAAGGTTCTTTTTTTCTGGCAACACAAGTATACTATGTCCCCTAATGCTGATAGCTTTGCCAGAACTAGCCCAACAGACACTAAAGCATTAGAAGAAACAAGTGTAGAGAATGGGGGCCCAGAAGCAAGTGAACTTTTAAATGTGAATATCAGACATGTTGATGCTTGTTTCCTTAAAGTACAACCTAATGTTTACTTAAGAGGCCAAAAAATCAGCTAAAGAAAGGTGATTTTCTAAATGTGTATGGATACATTAGGATGATCACTAAAATAAAGAAGCTGCCTCTAGCAAGTCTGTACAAAAAATATTTTTTATTTGTATATAGGAAGAACAACTCATGTTAGTCCTCTGAAATTTTTTCTGCCAGACCCATTGGAGTGTCATAACTGAGTTCAAATTTTCAGTTTCCCATAAGCACAGATACTAAACTTAATGTAACTACAGTGCATTAATGTACATGTAGATGTGCCTACTAACTTCTAACCAGATGCACGCACTGCAAATCTTTGGATGTTAAGGGAACCAAGTCATATAACGTATGCCTGCTGAA
>NW_005841917.1:3191844-3198491 GCF_000455745.1 Alligator sinensis
ATGTAATGTAATGTAAGGGAAATAACCTAGTCTCTGAAAGTCAAGCTGGTTATGTTTGCAGGGATCCAGATCATTTTAAAATATCTTCCTGTTCATTGTCTGAGTGAGCCCACTTGGCATGGAAATTATCAAGATGATTCTGAAATCTGATAGTACAATTCTGAGGTTAATCATCAAAATAAAAGCACTTACTAAGGACAGAAAAATGGATATTTCTAAAAAGGTACAACTAAAGTGTTTTAAACCTTTCATAGCCAGCATCCCTTCCTGTACCCATTATATATATTCCCCATGGATAGATAGACAGAATTAAGAAATCTGCTTGATTAATTCCTTCCTTAACCACTAGACTATTGGTATTGTCATCATTGAGTTTTGGAGCTGCATGGATTTTTTTTCCCAAGCAGTGGTTCCTATACTGTTGTATGCAGACGGTTGATGATAGGTACCTCAAAATAGTAAAACTTGGCATTTTTGGATATGAATTTGACGTAGGGTGAGATTTTCACTAACATTTGGGGAGGCTGTTGCTCATTACTCATAGATATTCAAAAGGGAGTAGAGCAAGTATGTGCTTATATGCTTTTGAGAATCCTTTTCCTGATACCTTTATCAGTTTGAGATCTGGAAGTATGTATTTTGGAAGTTAGTTAACTGGCTGGTCACAAAAAGACTTTTGGCTGTGTATGAGCAGAGCAGTATGGGGAAGAGGAGATGAAGAGCAAAAACAATTACCGTAATTCCTTCCCAGTCTCAAAGAGGACAAAACACTATTGTATTCAAGACGGTTCAAAATACTAACTTCTTCTGTAAGCAGTTCCTTTAGTTGCCAAAGGATTGTTACAGTCCTACACAGGTTTCCTGAACATAAAGCCCATATCATCAAGAGCAAAGTGTTCACAAGTGTAACAAGCGGGCTGTCTTGGGGTCAGTCTGAACGTTGGCCCGCCCACCTGTCTAGGGCAGTCCATCCACCTGCCTTTCCTGCCATGCTTTTGATGCAACTTAAGTTGTTCCTAGGCAGGAGGATGCCCATTTAATTGCCCTGATGCCAAGGGCAAATACACAGTTCTAAACCTCCCTTTATACTGTGTCCCATGCCTAGAAGATGGAAGCCAACTCCACTAGCACTCCCCTGGGCCACACACAGCCTCAACTTGGCCCCCAAACTTGGCCTCAGGCATTCTCAGACCTGCCTTGACCTCATGCCCCCCTCACTGGGGCTTCTTCCATGCCCCCAAACTGGGGCCTCAGCACCCTGCCCTTCACTGGGCTGCTGGTCCTAATGCCCTTTGGGCCTCAGGCCTCACCAGTGGCATACCAAGAGGGAGGAGTGGTAGGGGACCACGGCCCCTGGGAGCTGGCCTGGGGGGGGGCGTGCCCGGTGGAGAGGCCAGGGCACCTCCCATATTTTGTGAGTGGCCCACCTGATGGGTTGTGGGCTTCTTTTGCTGTTCAGGCTGGAAATTCCAGCTGTCACTCCTCCCCCTGCAACCAGTGTGCTGTGCTACCAATTCCCCTGCAGAAGTGCTGTGGGGTGGGAGGCCGGGCCCTGCACAGGCTGGTTTGCCTCAGGATCCACACCCTGCGTGGATCATCCCGGAGGTGGTGCGCAAATGTAGGCATTGGTCCCCAGGTGCTGGAGACCCACGGGACACCACTGGGCCTCACTCAGTGGGCCTGGGCCCTGCCTCAGGCTCCATTCTAATGGCCTTGACTCCACCTCAGGCCCCACTTAGTGGGGCTTGATCCTGTGCTTTTCTGCCAGGGTGTGCCTTTCCCCTCCAAAGGGTCACCCGCAAGGCAGTGGGGGCTGAGGCCCATCCTCACCTTTCCCTGGGGAGGCATAGGTGTGGCATTTCCTGAGGACTGCCCTGCCACAAGCAGCCTCACCACACCATCCTCCCCAGCAGGGTGTAGTTTTAGGTCACACCCCAGGACCAGGGACCTCTCTATCTCTATAGTTCCTACCCTGATCCTCCAAGCTGTTCTGGGAGCAGCAGATCTCTGACTGGGTGATGTTGTTCCTTCGCTCCCTGCAGCAACTGCCAGCTCTGCTCGCAGGGCCTAGCCTTATATGCAGGTTCCCCAGCCTCTCCACCAATCAGGTGGCCTCCTTCCTAACATGTGACCTGCTGATTGGGTTTGCTCCCACCTGCTAGCTGCTTGGTGCCTGCTCAGACCCCTTAAAGTGGCAGACACAACCTGTGCTCTGCCACGACTAGACAATATCAAGTCTATATTACAAAACTGTTTTGGAAACTCTATTGTACTAATTTAGGCTGTTAGATTATCAGATATTGGAAAAACTGAGGACTTGGTTTCCATGAAAACGTTGTTAATGATAAGCAAGAAAGAGGAAAATAGAAGCAGAATGTTCAAAGTTTTTAGGCCTTCTGAAACATTAAAAAAAACAATCTTACTATAATTAATCAAAAAGGTTAGAGTGTGTTTCCAAATTAGTTTGTTTAGAAGTCTCCCTTCTTGTACATTAGATTTACTGAAATCTTCTGGTTTAGATTTTAGAGCAGATGATGAAGATTTTGCTGGCGTTAGCAACAGTCAAGATTCTTGGATTTAACTGCAATTTGATTTTATTATCTTCCACATGTCATGTGTTCTGTTACCATGCATACGCATAATCTAGGGTGAAGTTTAAAAAGGCAAAAGTATACCTAGAGACAAATATGAAATCTATAAAAGAACACTGACACCTGACCTTGCAAATGTTTAGTCACTCAACTAAAAAATCTTGGCCTGAATCAGACTTAAAAACAACTCTTCATTTGTGGTCTGGGAGAATATAGAAAGTTAAACATTTGTAATGATCAGACTTCATACACACTGTTGTGGAAAATGTCTAAACTTGGCTTCTTTCCTTAGTTAATTTGAAGTATTGGAAAAATCTTACATTTTCATTTAATGGGAGAAAAAAAGAAAACAAACAGATTCAGCGGCATGCCTAGAGTGACAATTCAGTTTTTAAAATCCAAGTTTTCTTGCCATATTTAGCTAATCCAAAACAGTGTCTACAGCAACATCAGTAGTGTAGATGTGAGGCTGCCAATATTGGCTCCAACTGTAAAAGCTTTTAAAAAAAAAAAAAAAAAATCTTTTCTTGACTTTTCCCCTCTAAAGACAGAAAGCAGTCAACTCTTTTGTCGATTGGATTGTCTGACATATTCCTTTGCCAAAACCTGGAATACAGTTACCATTTTTATAGTAATAGAACAGGAATCTAATCTTGTAACATCTGTAACATAGGAACAACAGTCACCTCAGCAAGCATGAATAGTGCCAAAGTCATACATTTAATATATATTTTAATTATCCTTTTCTGTTTTAAGCTAAGGTGGGGGAACCCTGGAAAAAGTAGAGTCTGATTGATACTTCACTTGTTCACCAATGATTTTTGCTTAAAGATAAAATTGTGACAGAACTCAAAAATATTTGAATTTTCATCTGACTTTTACCTCCACCAGATATTATTGTATCCAAGTCATCAAGAGTCCTCCCAAGCCAGTGGCCCAGACTAGCATATTTAAAGCATGCCAATATCACAAGGGACAGCATCATATCTAGCTGCTTTTGACTCTTCAACCCTAATGACCAGGTATTTATAGCTGGATTGAGTGGCAATGAATGCAGCCCTTTGGCATAAGTCTGTAACTGGGTTGGAATTCATACCTCTGGCACTGTAGTGAAACACTGCAGCTGCTGTCCTGCCATGTCCCGGCCTCTTAACAAGTAATTAGAGAATTAGAAAATTCAAATATTTTTTAGCATTCAGTATGAAATCCACACAAACTCAAAAAGATTATGCTAACGTGGCTGGCTGCGAATATTAATACAACTGAAAATTTTATTTTAACTCCACTATCATGGTTGTAGGTTTGCCAAAACCTCACTTTCCCAGAGAAAAAGTCAATAAAAGGTGTTTTTACTCTTATCTGTTACTCTTTGTTAATAGTAGAAATACTACTGACACAAATTAAAATGAAAACCCTTCTGACAAATGAATCCTCAAGATTCCTGTTACGGCCTTTGGAAAACAAGACTCAGATCTGCTTAGAGGTTGGGAAAGAAACTGTAAGAGTTATTGCAGAGGGCTAGTGCAAGGAAGGTAGGGGCACCCTGACTTCAGAGTGACTTTGCTACTTATCTCTCTGAGTCAATAGCAAATAGCTTTGAGTAATGTCCAGCCTTTTTACAGAAGAATGACAAGGGCTGTCAAGTACAGAGGGCTGGTTTGATTCTAGAATGTCTGGAACATTTGAAAGATGTACACCTGTCTTTCCTTCCATTCAGCTTGTCCCCCAAGGCCACCTTCAAACAAAAAAGGCAGAACATGATTTTTCCAATCACATCACTCCTGTTGTTCATTACACGCCCATTCCTCCATTCTGTATTGGTTTTTCCATTAGATTACAGGCACTTTAGTTAATAGTTAGTGTGTGTCTAACATAATAGAACTCCATCCTTTGTTCATTCGAATATTATAAAAGCCTAAGTCTGTCTGCCCGTAATGCTTTATTCACGCTCTGAATGGCTGATGGAAACAGCCAAGCAGAGTGCTCCAAGCATGGGGGAGCGCCGCTATGATTCTGAAGTTGCACCAAGGACCAGACAGAGGGTAGGGGAGCCAGGGCCAGCAGCACTGGCCTTGGCTCTCCTACCCTGCTCCCTGCAAGAGGCAGAACAGCAGCAGCATGGCGCATTAGGTGGCAGCACTCCATTCTGGTCCCCCCCCCGCCGTCATTCTTGACAGGCAATTGGCTAGTAGAATCATAAAGAAGTAGGGCTGAAGGGGACCTCCAGAGGTCACCTAGTCTAACCCTGCTACTTGAGGCAGGATCATCCCTATCAAATCCATCCTACACAAGTTCATTTTCTAACGACCAGCAGCAGCATGGCGCATTAGGTGGCATCACTCCATTCTGGCCCCCCCCCCGCCGTCATTCTTGACAGGCAATTGGCTAGTAGAATCATAAAGAAGTAGGGCTGAAGGGGACCTCCAGAGGTCACCTAGTCTAACCCTGCTACTTGAGGCAGGATCATCCCTATCAAATCCATCCTACACAAGTTCATTTTCTAACCTATTAGCAAAATTACACCGTCAACCATGACACAACCAGAAAACATAATACCCTGATCTGCCATAGGTAAAACAGGGGGACCATGGCAGTCAACGTCTTGCTGCTGCAAAGATAAAATACACTTGAGAGATCCTAGAAAGAGGATCAGAGCCTCATTAAGCAAACCATAATAAACATTACTACCAACAAGTGGAGTTTAATCACAGCAACGGAGGCAGTAGGGAACATGCAACAAAACATAAAACCCTATCTTGAGTGTAGAAAATTAATGCTAAGATATCATGTCCAAGAATATGCTGGAAGTGAAAAACTGGATTCAAGATTATGTGTACCACCAAATGAAACTTTCCCAAGCAGTGGCCAGAACATTGAATTTGGTTCTATATGAGGATTCATATTCACTGCAGTGAAAATGTCTCTTCCTGGCTTAGAAGAGCTGTCTGCATTCAATACCCAACAAGAGTACTGTTACACCATAAAATCTGAAAGCCACAGACTTAAATTTGCTTAAGCAAATTTGAGTTTCCAGGTCCCTTAAATGTAACACAGAATAAGCAGCTTTAAGATTACTGCACTCAGACTGAATACCATTTCTAGCACCCTTGTGTTTAAATCTGTTACAAGAGAAAGAAAACATAGATGCTAATGCAAAATATGTGGTGTGGCATGAGAAGTTACTTGATAATAGCTATAATTATTTACACACACACACACACACAAAAGCCCATTCCTACATTGTTTTTACATCTGAAAAAGTAGAACACTGTGCCCAAGTTGCTAAAAATGCCATCTAAAAAGCATATAACCACAAGGTTGTTAGTCTGAAAATGAAAAAAGATAAAAGAAAGAAAGAAACCTGGCCTTGACTTCTACTGACCATCTAGCATGGTAGAAAGCAGTTACAATCAAGTCATGCTGCCCATTATAAAAGTTATGAAGATAATGGGAATGTGTAACTTGGAAAAAAATAATTTACAACTTGAGATTTAAAACCTGTTTCTTAGTGTAGACAAAAAATCATGGGTAGTAACTGATGATCAGACTGAGTGCCACTGGGAAGCTGTGGTATTATCTGGGAAGATGCTGTTTCTATTTTGTTTGCACCTAGCATAGAAGTCCCTCTTCCCAGCTAATAGAAGGACTAACCCAAATGCAGCACAACAGATTTTACACAAAATGTGAGACTGCCATAAAATTTAAATACATATGAAGAAAGTTTTGGGAGAAAATGAGTTATAATCTGATAAAGTGTCAAGTCTCTCAATAGAAAGCTGCTGAAAACTAATTAATAAATGGAGTTTCACTGCAGGGGAGTGCACCAGCCACTAGGTTGTATCCATTCGCTAGGAATCACTTCATCAGCAGAAATCCAAGTTTTCTGTTTACCACAGAAAAACATTGTAAAACCTGGATTTCCTCCTTTAAAGGAGAAAAACGCAGGGGGTGCAATGTGCGTGCGCACACGTACACATGTACATGGCTGCCAGGCTGCCTGGAGAGCAGCTCCCCACAGGTAAATGTGGTGATGGCACGGGGGGGGGGGGGGGGGGC
>NW_005841917.1:3198501-3268790 GCF_000455745.1 Alligator sinensis
GGGGGGGGGGGGGGGCAGCGACTGAGGCCCCCATAGTGAGAGAGGGAGGGCTGGGACCACTGCCCAGTACAGGCAGTGCATGGGGCAGGAACGTACAGCCACAGGGCTCAGGCAGGGATTGAGACAGGGCTGTGGGCAGCTCTTTTGAGGGCTAAGAGGGCTCTGGCTTCTCGCTGCTGCCAGAATGGGGGGCATATGTCCCTCAGATATGCGCACAGGGCAGGTGAGGGATGGCTACTCTAGGCTCAGGCTCCCCCCCTGCTGCCCTCCCCCCCGGGGCCTTCATAGCCCAGCAAGAGGGACCTGGCGCAGCAGCACAGAACAGAGCAGGGAAGCTTGGTGCTACCACCACAAGCCCAATACTATCACAAAGCAACCTCTTCTTGCCCAGCAGTGGGGATGGTAGTGCAGTTGTGTCCCTCACTGCTGCTGGGTGGGCAGTGGGCATCTTACCACAGCAGCACAGGGCTCCCAGCAGTGGCAACAGGCTTCCCTGCCGGGCCCTGCTCTGCCGCTCTCTCACCTGCTGGGTCACGGAGGCCCCAGGTGGAGGGCAGCAGGGCAGGGAGCCCCAAGCCCACAACCCCCATGGGCTCCACTCTGGCAGTGCTTCCCATGGGGGAGGGGAAACCAGGCTCTGTGCTCTACTCTGCCACAGCAGCTGTGGCCTCCAGCGAGTGGCAGCCAGGGATCAGGCACTGCTGCAGTGGGCTGCAGAGCTATAGCCCTGGCAGCTGGGAGTGCCCTACAGCAGGGCTGGGGGGCGTGAGCGAGGGGTAATGGCATGGGCGTGGCATTGGCATATCAGTGCTGCAAAGCTGGGGGGAGGGGGAAACAAGGCGGAGACAACTGCAACTGGACCCATGTCCCGGTGGGTGAAAGGAGTAGGGAGAGCTCTGATTTTCCATGATAAAAACCCAAAATCAAATGCCAAAATTTATAGGTATTCAGATTTTTTTTATTATATAGTGACTGAAGCACTGGTAGGCTTCCAAATTGCTTCACAACTGTAAATATAGCAATAAAATGTTGTGTTCAACCAATATATATATAAAATAAGTGGCATTTCATTTTAATCATGGACAAACAGATATTGTGGTTTTTAAATCAGAGAATTTGGAGGTTGTCAAAGAATCTGCAATTTTTAAATGGAAAAAAACAGAAGCCCTGCTCATCAGTTCCACAAGCGAATGGAATGCCCTGCCCCACAAGAGAAGGGTTCAGGTTTATTTTGGAGTAAAGGCTACTCCGTGTTTAACTCTTTAAAGAGTTTCCAGAGCATACTTCAAACATGCTCCCTTCTCTTTCTGGGGAGAAAGGGGGAGGGATTTCTTCAAATCCAAGAAATTAAAAGCTGCATTGGAGTCTGCTCTGTACTGTGCATAAAGGGAAAAGTGGTTTTGTGATTAAAAGGCAGTGCCTCTGAGATTCAGAACAAACCTGATTCAATTGCCAAGGCCTTCAGCTGCTTCCCTAGGAGATTGGCATCTGAGACAGGATTTGGTTAGGTTTTAGGCACGCAAGTCCAAAACGGTGAATTAAAAAATCCTCCATTTAAGTGAGGAACTCCGAACCCCCGAGTGCCCTGACCAGTTGGGTACAAAACTTCTCTATTCACAGCCTCATCTTGCAATCCTTCATACTTCCACAGGAAGGGCAAAGACTGCTCCTACTCAGCCTAGTCTAGGGCCTGGCGGTTTGGGCACTTGCCAGGGAGGTAGATGTGGGTTTGAAACTTGCCAGGTTGAAGAGGGCCTTGATCCCAGGTCTTCTTTATTTCCTAGGAAAGTGGTGTAATTACTAGGCTGCAATATAAAAGGGGAAAGCAACAGCACCTTCTTATACTGCCTCGTTAAGAAGCCACTCCTGCTCAGTTCTTTGAAAGAAGATGCCTATCCTCAGAATAGGACTCCAGGCTAGGGATGTTAAGTGGATACAGGCACAGTGCTCTCAGGTGCCTATTCTCCCAAGAAGTGTGGAGGCTGAAATGCCTTCCTTGTTTGGTGTAGGCAGCTTCCCCACTCAGGTTGTGGGATTATTATTGCTGTTGTGTTTAATTCCTACAGGCCCCCTGACTTTAGTGGGACCCTGACTTTGATTAGGACATCTTAATGCTATCGTAAGTGACAAAAAGCTGAAAGGCATACATAAATAATCAAAATAATATTTTATTAGCAGTTTATCAAATACTTACAAAGGAAAAAAGTCATATGCAAAGAAAACCCTTTTAAATTTCAGTCCATTTGTTGTTTCTTTCACTTTGTCGCTTTGGGTTCTTTTGCCAACTGAGATAATTCATGATTTTCCTCACAATATTTTCTTTTCTTTCTCTTTTCCTTTTTGTGGTTACTCTGGTAATCACTAGTGTCACTGCCAGGAAGCACAGGTTCTTGATTTTCTTGCTTATGCTTTTTCTTCTTCTTTGTTTTTTTATGAAATAATCCATTCACATCATCAGGATTTTGCTCTTCTGCATATTCTCTCACAGCAGTGTCTGCATCCTCTACAACCTCCCCTGAGTTACTGTCTCCTTCAAAATTCACTGTTCCATTTTTTTTGTGTTTTTTCTTTGGTGTCTCATTTCTGTTTGTATCTTCAGTTACAGTTTCAGGACGCTTGGACTGCAAGCTGTAAATATATTTAGAAAATAAACAAAAGTGAAGGATGAGATCTCCAAGGACAACTCGTATATCATCATGTCAAACTTTCCTGAAATACAGTAATTACAAAGAGCCTGTAACAGACCACTGACATTTGTGCCAAAACCACAGCAAATTAAGTGGAAAAAGGGACTGTGATCTTTAAATGACCAGCAAGGGAACTTATGATTAGCTAATACTTTTAGTCTCGTTGCCATTATTTGTCCAGTTTCTATTCTAGGAGACAATTCATATTACCTTTCCAATTCCAAGTTTTCTTCAACATGTATTGTGTTATGTCCCCTTTGGTTCTTTCAGACTTTTTTATTGTCATGCAGTTTCCCTTGCCTGTTATTCTCTGAATTTATTACATAAATTTGCACTAGGTTTCTTCAGCTGTTCTCAAGCTTTTCATTTATTTGCAGTCAGTTTTCACAAGGACAGTTTATCAGCAGTAAGGAACACAAGATGTAATTCACTCTTGCCACTACAATGCTACTGAATACATCAGTTCACATCTGCAAAGAACATATCGTGCTTGCTATAACATCTAATATTTTAGAAGTTATTTCTCTAGTACAGACACACCGTGCTTTTAGATGAGGGATTAGCCACATTCAAATAAAAGCAATTTGTGAACAGAACTTGAACGTAAAGGTTGCAAAAATGAAACGGTCACCAAAATATTTACTACATTTCTGGGGCCCCCTCTATATGTACAGGTAAAGATGTGACAAGATCTAATGTGCGATCCACACAAAATTGTGCCTCATGCGCATAGCAGGAGGTGCAATTGTGAAATCATGCATTAGATCCCATAATGCCTATTGCCAGTGCAGGGGGAGCCCGAACCCAGGCTCCCCCTGCACAGGAAAGAAGCAAGCTTCTGCGACTGGGAGCCCCCTCAGTTGAAGAGAGTTGCGTGAAACCCCTAGACCTGGAGCATCATGGTAGCCATGATCCCCAGGGGCCGTTCATGCTGGGCGTGACCCACCCCTGCGCCTCGGTGTCATGGCGGCTCTCAGCCAAGGGAAGAAGCCCCGATACACATGGAAAATAAAGCTTGAAAGCAACGAGCTATAAAGTTAGTACACATTTTCAAGGTCTAACTTTATACCTGGTTGGAACTTTTTATTGTGCGATAAGTATTTTGCATGTGTAGCTGGTCTTAAGGTAATTGCATAATTAAACAGTTAATTGTACAATACTTGTAACATGTAGAGGGGCCTAAATTGGTTAAAGAGAAAGTTGATTATAATATTTAGAAGCACCAAAATAAAAACTGTGCAAGAAATATCTCCTGGATTTGTATCAAAGTGTATTTAATAAATTCTAATATTATACAAGCCTTAGTCTGTCTGTCCATAACCCTTGATTCGCACTCTGACTGGTTGCCTCGGCAGCCAATCAGAGTGCTCTGGACAGAGATATACATGGCGGAACACCACCATGACAGCAGGGACTGAGGGGCCAGAGCGGGGGAGGCGAGCAGAGCCGGCCTCACCCCATCCTGCCTTGCTCCTTGGAGGCATAGGGGGGGACAACAGGAACCGGACCACTGCCATGACAGAGGGGATGGAGTAGCGGTGGGGGAGAGGCGCTAGCGGCGGGCAAGGTCAACAGTGGCCCCCACCCCCCCCGCACTCCTTGGGAGGCAGCAGGGGCACACAGTACTGGCTGTGCAGCACTGGCCTCACCCTGCCCCACATGGTACAGCACTGCCACCATAACAGCTGGGACTGGGGCAAGAGCCTGCTCCTTGGAGCGAGGGGCAGAAGTGTCTCACCGCCCCCCACTGCAACAATAGCCAGCACGGAGGGAGGTGGTGGGGAAGAGGGGAGGAAGGTAGGGGAGTGGGGAGGGGAGGGGAGGAGAGGGGGATGACCAGTGGCTGCGCCTGTGACTGACACTGTGAGGCCCAGGCCGAAGTGGCAGTGGGGGAGTGGGAGCGGGCCTGGGCCTGGCCTTAGCCCAAAGAGGCGGCGGGGAAAAGGCCCCAAGTAGCAAGGGGAAACGGCCACAGCCCCAGCCCAAGGCAGTGGGGTAGGGGGCTGGATGCAGGCCTCTGTCCCCCCCTGCCACTCGAATAATTTTTGATGGGCAATTTGCTAGTTAATAAATATTTTGGTACTTTGCTTTGAAATTCTGCTGAACATAGTATTTAAAAAAAATGAAAAAATGGTGCACACCTGATCACCTTAGATTTTCAGATTAAACCATAAAACAAATTTGATTATAAAATTATCTAAACACCATTCAAGAATTAATTGACCATGACATTCTGTAACATGTACGTGTGACGCAACAGATTTTTTGCATGAAAAATGTTGTTTTTTTTAAAAACTATTTTAGCTACTTTGGATTTTTTTTTAAACAAACTCCTCCAAGGTAAATCATGTTAAAGTTCTGTTGTTAATAGGATCCATAGCTATATAAAGTCTAAACTAATTTTATATGAAAGAGACAGGAAGACGTTTATATTTAAGACAAGACATTCAGTGTTATCATGTAGTCTTTAAATAAATGTAAGAAAAATAATCATAATCTTATCACTGAACCTGTCTTTAGTCAGACGTCCCCAGATGAAGAACATTCCAGCAGCATCAGAATCTAAGCGAGAAACATCAAATTCCAATGTATCTCCTATTTTTAACCCAAGGTCTTGCTGTTGTTCAGCTGACACACAATCATGTTTAGGGACGGAAGCATTGAAACATCCATGTACCAGACAGCCAATGTGACTAGGGACAATTTTATTGATCACACCCTAAAAAAAGAAAGAGATCAATCAAATTTGATTCAGGTTTCACATTTGCTAATACAATGGTTCTTGACATTTGATTTAGTAAACCAATCCCAGGTGCCTGGCACTGTCTCTCCCCTGCCAGCCTGTCTCCTTTCCAACACCATGTACAGCTCCACAGTTTACTTCCCATATGCTCCTCTTCCCGGCAAGTTACTGATCCTAAAGCTAGCTATCCATACAGAAGTAGTGTAGCAGTGTTTACCCAGTACTGAACCTGAAGAAATTAGTAGGTAGTCTCTCAGAGGAGCTATTTAGCACTGCATTAAGACAGCTCTCTGCTACATCTAATCTCAGTTTAAATTCTACCTGGGGCTGCAGGAACGTTTTTAAAGGGGGTTAAGGGTCAACTGAGACTTTGCATCCCTCACAGATGCTTTTGCAGCATCTCAGCAATGCACTGGTTGAGAGCTCCTTTTTTCTTTTCACTTGTGCCTACAACGTTTTAAATCTGCTTGGAGTTTCCTGGATGTTGACTTCTGCACATGTAAGAGTTAACACATACAAAGCATGCAATCAATTTGTATGACACACAGCCTTCACAGCTGTAAATACTCAAGTCACTTCTAAGATTTGTTTGTTTCTTTGTCTTTCAAATTACAAAATGCAAAATTAGGATGCTTAACAGCAAGGAAGAATATGCTAAAACGTCAGCCTGACCTTAGTAAGTACCTACACATATAATAGGATCTTAAAATGCCACAACCCACAAGAATCTCTCATGATCAGGCATTCTAAGAAAGAATATGATAGACGACAAAACACAGACAAGAAAAAACATTTTCAAACCTGTTTGAGATGCATGGTACATTAGGAAAGGAAGCAGGTAATGTGCCCTGCTTACAAACAAGGGTTCTAAAAACTGTACTTTCATAAAGATTAACTGTGACTACTGCTGTAGTCATGTTTCTATTTAAATGTTCCAGTCATGGCCACATAATTCTACTTTCAATGCTCTGAAAGTAGAATTTTCTTTCATGCTTTGAAAACAACACGTTTATTTTACCATTAAGACTTTGGATGTGGAAGTGGTCAATTTGCTAAATTAAAGTGAACTGCTTAACCCAGTTCTGTGCCTAAAGACTGCAAGGGCAGTATCAGCAAGTTAGTATCTCAATCTACTTTTACACATACACCTGCAGAAGCACTGGCATGGGCATCTCTGAAAACCATCCTTCCACAAGGCAGAGATTCCTGGCTCGTTATTTGAAATACTCCAGAGCAAAACCTGTTTTTTGTGCCAAAAAGGGGCGCACAGGTACCGCATGACCCTGTTCCAATGACAGAACCAAACAGATACTGCTATCTGGCTCCTAACAGGCCTTCAGGAGAAGATGCATCTACGCTTCATGCGTTTAATGAACAGCATCTTAAAACCCAAAAGGTAAACCTGTCTCCTGCGGTAGCTCCAGGTGCAAGACAAACACAAGACCTTAGCACAGGGGGAGGCCCAGGGCAGTACAAGCAGACTCCACATGTCAGCCTGGGGAGGGAACAGGGAGCAAAGCAGCAGAGCAGGCAGGGAAGGAGGACAGGAGGAGGCACCCCCACCAGCTTCATCCATTTCCCCAGAGTTGGCCCAAGCTACAATTAAGTGGGTGCAAGAAGCACCCGCGCCCCTGTCACCTACGTACCACCAGCCTGGTCCCTTTCTGGGGCGTGAAGACCACGAAGTCGGCTTCGATGTGAAGGTGGATGGAGCCCTGGTCGTCGTAAATGTCACCCAGCGCCCCCACGATCTTCACGTGGCTGTAGGCCAGCGGAACGCCTCCCAGGCTGCAGGAGTAGCAGGACAGTGAGACAGCGAGTGGTTTAAGCCTCCCTCCCTCCGCCCATCCCTGCCCCGCCCCGCACCTGTCGCAGTAGCGCAGCAGCCCGGCGTCCAGCTGGTCGCGGATGCCCGTGAGTTTGCGGCGCAGGAAGCGCGGCGCCAGCGCGATGTGCCTGCGATGTGGCACCACCACCAGGCACGAGTAGCGACTCGGCACCAGGTCGCAGGCCGCCGCGAAGGACGGCACCGCCAGGCCGGACGCTGGGGCCGGGGTCTGCGTGGCCGCCGCCATGGCCCTACCGCGTGCCGCTCATCCCGGCGCATGGCAATGACGTCACGCGCCAGGCTCCCAGGGCACCGCCCCCAGGAGAGGGGCCGGAAATGCGGAAGGAAGAGCGCGTCTTCCAGGTGTGCGCGCGCACGCTCGTGGTAACGCCGAGTACGGCGCCGCTTCCTTGGGCGGGCCAGCGGAAGCGTTTGTCATCCGGGCTCCCTGCGGTAGGAGGGGAGGGGGCGGGGCTTTGGGGCTCAGCGCGGTGATTGGCAGGAGGTGGATTGCTGGGGGGGAGGCAATGCTGCGCGTGGGCAGCGGGCGGAGCGCGGCCCCTAGCGGCAGGCGGGGGCGTTGCAGGCACCTCTTTCCCCCGGGGTAGCCAGAGCCCTGGGCTGGCCCCAGCTCATAGCAGCCAGGGCTGGAGGGGCCCCTGGGTGGTACAGGCCTGACTGTGCCTAATGTCAGATGATGCAGGGACGAGGGCTGGGAAGGCCCCTGCCACACACTGTGTATATTATGCAGTTCACAAGGATAGCATAATTAATGGAAAGTCACGTTAAAGTCCTCATCTCCCTATGAAAAGGTGAGAGGGAACGGGCTACAGAGTTAGTGCTCGACAAGGTGTCGTGACACTGTCCATCCTCTGAGCATGGGGCAGGGCCCAACATGCCCTCGGGACCCTGCGCCAGGCCCAGCCAGCAGGGCGAAGGACAAGCCACCTGGAGGCTGCGACTGGCCCTCGGTGGTTTTGGCTCCTTCCAGTTAGCTCCAGAGCTCAGCCCATGCTCAAAGGTGAGAGCCGCCAGGCTCAGCCGCGTGCATCCTGGAGCCCCTCTGAAGGGGGCCGTGGGGGCCCGCGCAGGGGTAGTGCTGTCAGGGGCGCGCGCGTCATTCACGGGATGATGGGATCTCCAGGGACAAAGCCATCTGAGCAGTTGTGTCGGCACCTCCTTGGGAAGCTCTTGCTGAGGCTGTGGCTGCGCTACCCCCTGCACCTTTTGCTCACGTGTTCCCTGCCCGTGGCCCTGCCAAGTCTGGGGACATCCTGGCCAATGTGCTCTCCTAAACTGGCCACCTGTACGACTAGGAAGGAGTCTGTGGCTGGGGGACATCTTCCTGTCCCATACCCATTCCTGCGTTCTGGCGGAAATTCACAGGGTGATGTTCACGGGCTCCTTGGATTCATTTGGGCGTGAAAATAATAAGTGAAAACAAAGAACTGACATTTTCTGAGGGGTGCCTCAACTTTATTGAGGGGTGCTTTGAGATGAAAGGATTGAAGAACACTGGATTAGAGGCTGAACTCTTTGAGCTGTGCAGTGTTTTAATCCTTAAGGGGAACGAAGTGGGACTAGGCAGGTTTGTGTAGAAGCACCTACATTTTCCTGTCTAAGTAGAGTTACTTAATTACCATCTAACTGGGGATACCTAATCTATAGAGTTGCCCTTTTTGCTGTAGTTGACCAGAGTTATATCTCTCTGCTTATCCAGAACTGTCCAAGTGTGGACAGAACTGAGCAGCTTGGGTCATCTGTTGCCTGCCTTTGAAAATGCCTGAAGTCTGTAGATGCCTTGACACATGGAGAAAAGCACCTTTGGAGCAACTTCAAAAGCAGAGGGGGGAGCCAGTTCTCAGGAGTACAGTAACTGTTACAATGTAAGTGCTACATGTGTGTGAGCCCCTGAGGATGCACATACTACTCCAGTTTTAATCCTGCTTCATGCAAGGTCAAGTTGAGGTTGATTTAGCTGATTTATGTCACCACAACCTCATTCTCAGGTAACAGTACAGCATAAGTACTGTTGTGTGGTCCTGATCAGATGTTCCTCCCCGCTTTTGAAGCTGCTCCAAAGTATATATTTGTCTATACCAGTGGGTCTCAATGTTTTTTTAGATTTGAGGCACCCCTCTTTGACTAGAGCAGTGATTCTCAACCAGGGTGCTGCTAGATCCTTTGAAGGCTGCCTGGAGATGTGAGGAGATAAGCAGCAAAGTGCAGGCTCAAGCTTGTCCCTGCCTGGATGATTCCTCATGCCCACTGACCAACCCCTCCAGGGAGGTAAGCACTGTAAAATAGAAATTAGTTTTTGAAATGGGTGGTAACAGGGAGCAGAGGTGGTCCAGCATGATTGTAATGGGTAAAGAGATGCAGACAGGCATGCGGGTACTCAATATGAGTATTGTAATAGAAGTTTGATGTTGTAAAGGTGTTGTAAAGGCCCCAAAAATGAAATTTTATTAAAAAAAAAAAATTTGTATATGAAGAAATAAGAAAGTGTTGCCCAAGAGTGTGTGTCTGGACTACCTGTGCCAAAGCTTGCAGCAGCTTGCACTAAAGGTGAAATGCATTATATCCAGATGAACTAAGTCTGTAGGTACCCAGAGTAATTTGCCAATATAGAAATTACTATAGGCAAATTTGTTTCAAAGATAGTGTTTATTGGTCATTTGTGTCTGAAATATCCTCTCACTTTCACATGCTCCAAAAGCAAGGACAGCCTGAGCAGGTTTTCATATGAAGGCTGGGAAAGGTACTGCATGGGCAAGAATTTTGGAGGTCAGAGAGCAAGGAGCACCTGCCCCACCGCGCCACTGTTTTACCTTCTGTATCCTTAAATGGTATGGCCTTGCCCTACAGGGAGAAGCTGGATCAGGGGCTTCCTGCCTCATCTGCATATAACTGTTTGGAGGGTCCAAGGACTCATGACAGGAACACATGGTTCCAATTGTGTTGGCAGCTAATTAGCACATGGATCCTTTGTTGCAGGTATCTGGAGTACAAACACATACTGAGCAGTGCTAAGCTCTGGGGTTACCATGGCCTGAAATGCTGGTGACTCTGCTGAGGCCCAGCCTGATCTATATGCTCAGCTGTGAGCGGTTAGGCTTTGGAGTACTATCATTCCTTGCCTGAGCTGCAGATAGAGAGATTCAAAAGTGCTGCTGATCATAATAAGTGTGTTTCTGGACTGCCTGTGCTGATGCTTGCTGCAGTTTGCACCCAAAGGGGGACACATCACTTCTGGATAAACTAAGTGTATATATACCCAGAGTAACTTCCTTATATCCAAATTTTTAAAAGCATGTTTATTTCAACATTGGGGTTTTTTGGTCCTTTATGATTTAAATTTGCCCCTCACTTATACATGCTCAGAGTTGGAGCAGAACCTGAGCAGGGTCTGATGGTAAGTGCAGGGAAGGTGCTGCAGGGGGAAGGAGTGGAGGTCGGGGTTGGTGAGGGGGAGAGGGCAAGGGGGCCATTTGACTCTCCAAGGCCACCATTTTCCTGCTATAGTCTTAATAGTGTGGCCTCATAAGGCATTTGTCCACTTACATTTTCATGCTCCAGTGTGCAGGACATCTGGCATGTCAGAGCAGACTCAGTTAATCAAATCTGCTCCAGACATGAGCTGACACGCACTGCACTGCGTCACGTGGTTGTATAAGTGGTGAAATACGTGTCAGCATGCAGAAAATGGCTGTGGTGCACTTCTGAACTACAACACCTTTGATGTGTTTTAGTTCAAAAGCATACTGCCACCATTTTCTCAGAGCTGAGGTGCATTTCACCGTTTATACAAATGTATGTGCCGCAGCACCAGCCACTTTTAAAAGTGTGTGGCGCTTCGGTGCCAGCATGTGTACAAATGCCCTCAAAGACCAGCACACTCTCCTTACACCTGAGGAAGGGCACTTGTGCCTGAAACTTTGCTTGCAAGGAACAATTTTTCCAACTATCCAGGTGGACTAATAAAAGATATTACACTTACCCAAAAAAAACTTGTCTGCCTAAGAAGATTGTAAAATTTGTGAATCAGTACAGGATGCAGATGCTGGCTGAAATAAAGTTGGTGGACCATAACTAAAATCAAGAGCTGAGTGAGGGAAAGGCAGACTGTGGGTGCATCTATATGTTCATTATTGTGCAGCAGATACTGCACATTTTGTTTAGTATTTGCTTAATGAAGTACTAACTAAATGCGTAGTAACTACAGTTACTGCTCAGTAGCTCTGGTGCATGGTTTTTTATTGACACTTACTGCACAGTAGCGTATTAACACAGTTTTTGCCTAGCACGCTACTGCACAGTCTTATTAGGCTAATGTGTATTAAGTATCTTGTGTAGACACAGCCTGTATCCCCAGTGGGGAGGTTGGTAAGGCAAGAAGGACACAGTTTGGAAGGGGGTGTTTAAAAAAAGAAGCCCCAGGACTTTGGTTGGCTGCTAGCACATCAGATTGTACTGGTGCAGGTGCTCCTTACAGTTGGGGACTGTGTAGAACAGCTGAATGCCCCAGACAAATATGTCATGGGGAAGAAAGAATGTCGCATGTGATGTGGGAGTGTCTAGAACAGTCTGGGGGAATGCAGAGAAACTTCTGCAATGGCTGGGTGCTAAGAGCCAACTCATGCCAGAAGCTATGTGTGGCATGTGGGTCAGTGCCCCGAGGAAGGGTGGAAGAAGAGTATGAAAAGGTCTAGCAAGTTTTCACCACTTTCACTTGACACTGGAAGGCAAGAAACTTACTAGTCTTGCAACAACTGGAACCCTCTGTAGAGAATTCCTGCATTGGGCTTGAGTGAACTGGGCTGGTATTGCTGGAAGGACACAAGAGAACTAGGTAAGGAGCAGGCGATGGATTTATGGAAAAGAGAATGGAGATACCTAGTAGATCTAGGAGGATGAAAAGATGATGTAGCCTGACAGGTGGCAGAGCTATAGTTGCAGGCCAGGTGTTGGCTAGGAAGAAAGGCATGTTAGGGGCTAAGACAAGAAATATATGAGATAAGGGGTGATAGGTGTTAATAGATGAGCTTGAAAGGTGATGGGTAATAATGTGGTATTAAGAAGCAAACATTTCCAAGCCCCTGAATTAATTAGAATTTAGGGAAGCAGGGAATCTTTGGATAATGTATAAATGTTCTATGCTCCTTGTTGGTCTTATTTGTTGAAATTTTGGAATCTGAAGGAAGCATGTTTTAAATTTTGAGACTTTATTGTTTCAATTTCTTCTTAGTTAATGTAGTTTTTTGGGAAGTAATATAAGCTGATGGAAGCAGGTTTTTAAGATTTTGATACATTCATCATCATCATCATCCAAGGTTTCCATCTGCATGTTTTCCCAATCTGGACCATGTGTTTTATAAGCATGTTCAGTGTGGGTTGCATTCAGTCAGCTTCATAGTTGGTTTCCATCCTGAGTGCATGCTGCTTTTGGCAGCTTTTTAACAAAAGGCAATATATTTAATAAGGTTTTCTTGTACTCAAATATAAGAAGAAGGTCTTTTCTCTGCATGCTGATTAGGGGGGGAAAACCTTCACATTATATTTGACTAAATAATCTATCAATTTACACAGATTTACATTAGTGTAAATGATGCGTTTTGGATTAGGTAGTCATTGCATAACATTCATAAATTGGACAAAATACTAAAACAGTATTGGGAGTATTGAACAGTGGTCAGGATCCCTCCTTAGATAACGCCACCTCAGTGGACCTCAGCATTCATCTTGCTTTCGATTTACTGGGTCTTTGCTGTTCTGGCCCCATTAATCTTTTCTTTCTAGCTGCCCAGTGGACCAGCTTCAATGGAAGGTGCGATAGAGGATCCTCTCAGCCTAGCCTCGTTCATAGCTTGAACCTAATAGATCATAGGTACTAAACCCATGGTTGCTAAGGGTTGGTTCTGGAACTGAGTCTTTCTGCATCCCAGGCAAGTGGATACTAGGTTGTTTATGAAAGAAGGGAGCTCAATGCTATTCACTCAGGCAGGTGTCTCCTTGGTTGTGTCCTGAATCCCAGTAAGATGTCTCTCTCTGTGGCAGCACGGAGGTGTTTTAGATAAGGCTAAGGCTTACCACAGGCTGAGACTGTGTGGGCCGGGGGCTGTCCGAGGCTTTCGGGGGCGCGCGGCGGGCTGTGGCCAGCAGCCCTGGCACGTGGGTTGGGGAATTCGGCACGGCGGACTAGAATTAGGCACAGACGCGTAGAGGTTGATTAAAGATTATTTTACTTACACCGTAGATGGTCGCGGTGCAGGCAGGAAAAACTTAACTTAAGTTGCAGTTACAAACAAAAAGAAAACTCGCACGAACAAGACCCGTAGAAAACTCGAGCCTCTTAAACCCAGAAAGAGCTCTGGATACCACGATGAGAGTCCAAAAGGTGACTCTCCACGAAAGCGCGCAGGGAAGGGTTCGTCGAGGGATCAGGCGGCGACGGGGAGAGGCTAGAGGTTGATCAGGCCCCTGTATCCTTCTTAAGGCACACGCTGGGTTCGTTGGGCTCCACAGCGCTTAGAGTTCTTCACAAGATGTGAAGTTCTCCTTCTCCTCCTCCATGAGATGGTTGTGGAGTCCTCCAACTTGGGTGGAAACCGCTCAAGCCTCTTATACGGCTAGCAAGCCAATCACTAGCCGCCACCTGGGAATAATTTAGAAACAGCCAATAGTGGGAAACAAATTTACATACGAATGGCGGGAACTCCTTTGCACCGGGGTTGTCTCTATGCAACTGAGAATTGCACCATGCAAAGAAAGCTCCTCGTGGCGGGAAATAATTCTGCAGTGCCGAAGTGCGCACAAAATCATACCCTTTGGGTCATGACAGAGACAACCTCTTTGGAGACTGAAGAGCTGGGTAAGTTAGAATGAGGAGAAAGTAATATGGGATTTTTCTCTGGAGGTACCAAATGCTACTCTCAGAAAAGATTGGGAGAGCTCTGTGAATTTGCAGGGCAAAACAGAAGCCTCTGGACAGAGCAATAGGAGATCCTTTGAAAGAATAGAAGAACTATGCATCTCCATAACTGAAGAGAATCACTCCACAGTGCCTAATCCCTTTAGCTTAGAACAAGCAGAAGTTAATTAACTGGGATCTAGCCCCAAGCATCCAGAAGTCTTAGCTTAGCCTCTTAAATAAATTGTTTATTAAAGCCAATAAAATTTAAAGATAGAAAGTTTCAATTCGTTCAGTTCTCCCCAAGGATTCTGTTAAGATTATGTCTAGTAAGAATGGAAATTGATTAACCAAAATTGGTCTGTTGGACACTAGTGGACACAATGAGAAGGAATATTCCACTCATCTTCCCTGTCTTTACCATCCTGGTTGCCATCCTCACCATAACCTGCGATTTGTCCATGACATTGTTGGACCATTGTTACACCGATCCTAGGAGGTGATCTGACTATAACGAGACAAAGATTGTACACTAGATACCACTTACACCACCATCAGTTGGTTAAGTCCTGAAAAACACTTGATGTGATGTTCTTGTTTCTGTTGCCCTCCATTCTTTGTGTCTCCTTTTCCCCCCCTACCCTTACCTGTTTGTCTTCTGTTGACAATGACTCTGGCTTAGCTGGCTAAGACTATTTTTTGCAACATGGCTGTGAGTCCTTGACCAAAAAAGAGCTAACATCAATTTCTGTATGTCTTAAACAGCTTGACACCTGGTACAAGTTCAGGTAGTCTCTGGGTGTTTGTCAACAAGGCTTAAAGGGTGCCTATACAAGTGCGCCTTTGCATTCTAATTAGAACACATTGTTTTAATTAGAATGCTTCAGCATCACGTGTATTAAGCCTCTGCATATTTAAAAAAGGCTGCAGGGCACTAACTAAACCTCAAATGAGGTTTACATAAAGCATTCTATGACCATTTTTAAATGTGTGGCGGCTTAATAAATGTGATGCTGCCATGTTTTAGTTAGAGTGGCTGCCCAGGAACCACTCTAATTAAAATCTTCCCCCTACCTCTTAGCATGTGTATAGGCAGCCTAAGAGTCAGTCCCCAAAACAGAAGATGCTTTTTCTCTCATCCTTTCTACTTTTTTATGTATGCTTGTTTCGTTTTCTCTTTAAGAAGACCCCAACAATAAGCAATAACAGCAACTCTAGCCCATCTCAGCTTTCACTTTTTTCTTCCCCCAAAAGTATGGTTACTACCATTTTAATGCCATTTAAAAAACAAACATGTCAAATAGGGATTCCTTATAATAAAAATGCTCTACAGCTAAACAGAAGGACATAAGCAATGCTGTTAAAATAAAACCAAGTGAAAACTCCATATTTAAAATGTTTTGTTTCTTTTTTTATATGTATCTTTAGTAAAGGTTATTGAGATTTGTAATGGTGATTGATATGAGGCTAAACAGGCTCAGATCTCAATTCAAAAACTGAACCTGATTTACTTGTTTAATGTTAACAGTGGCATGTTAACAGTCAGTTATTTAAATCAGAAGTCACCCAACATGCTGTTTTGTGAAGGAGAATTAGGCACATCACTACCTTTAAGGATTTGGACACAAGACAGGGAACACATTTAAGGCCATTTTTAGAATCATTTTTCAAAGTAGAGGTGCACTTTATCTATACTTAAAATTTGCTTGGTAAAAGGAATTAGATTTATTTAAAGAGAAAACCCAATAGGATACTGGACATATATAATCTAAAGTCATTGAATGCATTATTTACTATGAAGTTTGAGAAGAGACTTGAATTAATTACTAAGTTTTGTAGAATGTACTGCAAGAAGCAGCTGAATAATTGAATCTCTCTTTCTAGTAGAAATAAAAGAAAGCAATTTCAAGATTTTTTGGACATTTATATACAGCTGTATTTGATTATGATAAAATGTATCAAATGCAATTCAGTAAAAATTCACCAGATGGCATAATTGAGCCTTGATACCAATGAGCAAATTCATCAGGATAGGGACTAATAACTGAAAACAGCATAGTAAGTAAAAATCTGAATTAGAAGACAACATCCAGATAAAATCCCTGTTTTATCAGTGCTTAATATGTCAATTCTTAGTAGTTAGGAAAAAAAACTGTTACACGATCCAGGAAAAATAGAATAAGGCAACAGTTACCTTACACCTTTACAGTTAATACTTTATCATGATTTGCAGTGGCAGTTATGACATCTGGGATGGGTATTTCCTGGCATTAATGACTGACTGGATTTGCCTTTGGCTCTCAGTTTTCCTGGTTAGTTGAGTGCCAAGGAATGGGTGATATGAAGGTCATTATTGCCAAAGCTATTAAACCCTTTTTGGAAATAAAATAGACACTGTAAAAATCATATGAAACCAAATATATCCAAATAGTTTTCTTTCTTGTCTTTAAACCCACAGACTCAAGAAGGCCTTCCTTATGTTGACTGACAGCTAAACTGTCTCTGTTCATCTATGCTGGCTTTAAAATCATAGACAGTAGTCTATGTAGTTACAAGGGTTTGGGTTGTAGCCGTGTTGGTCTAAGGACATAGGCAGACAAGGTTCCTTGGGTGAATTTGATATCTTTTATTAGACCAACCCAAATGGTTGGAGAATAGTTATTAAGCAAGCTTTCAGGTTCAAAAACCCTTCGTCAGGCTAAGGAAGTGTCAGCAGTTGGTGTGTGCTCTAGAGTATGGGCTCTAGAGCACACACCAACTGCTGACACTTCCTTAGCCTGACGAAGGGTTTTTGAACCTGAAAGCTTGCTTAATAACTATTCTCCAACCATTTGGGTTGGTCTAATAAAAGATATCAAATTCACCCAAGGAACCTTGTCTGCCTATGTAGTTACAAAGCACTTGATGATTTGTGGAGGGCTTGCTGGTCACATGATGCGAGCTCACCTCTATTTCCAGCTCTGAAATTGCACTGAAATAAGCTAAAAGCACATTAAATAATTTAAAATCATAACTTTTTCCATGTACACATTTGTAGTTGCCACAGGGATGTGAGGGGGGAGGGAAGTGGCCTGTGTATCATGAAGAAAAGTAAAGTTTTTCTACATGACTGCTAATGGGACTGATGTTTCCATGTGATTATAAATGAGGAGAAGTGGCCCACACAATTGTAAGTAAGGGTTGGGACAGGGGTGGAAAAAATACAGCCTGTGGGCCAGATCCACCCTGTGGAGAGGTTTTGTCTGGCCCACAGCAGGTCCCTTGGTCCCGCCTGGCCCAGGCACCATCTGGCTGTGGTGCTTCCTGCCGTCCCCTTGGCACGCAGTGGGGCTGGACTGCCTTTCTAGGCAGCAGGGAGTGGTGGCTCCTTCCGGCTGCCGCTGCCACTGGCCCCAGCTCTGTGGTACTGGTGGGAGCTCCCATGCGCAACCCTGACCCAGTGTGCCCTTTGCCTGCTCCAGATTTTCCCCTCTGGGCTCAGCAGCAGCAGCTGGTGCCAGGCAGAAACTGTTGCTCAGTGCAAGGAAAAAGTGCCCCTCCTGCTCGCTGCTGCTGGGCAGTTCTTGGTGCAGCTGCCTGGAGCCAACACTGGGCCGGGCTCCCCTGCAGCTTCACTGCCATCACCACCACCTCTGGGCTGCCCAGCAGTGACAGTGCAGAGCAGCTACAGGGCAGCCGGGGCAGTGGTGACACAGGGCAGCCCAGCTTGATGCGGGCTCTGGGCAGCTGCACCAAGAACTACCAGCAGTGGTGAGAGGGAGCTGCTGCTTTTTCCTTCTGCCAAGCAACAGTTTCTGCCCAGCAGCTGCTGCTGCTGCTGCTGCTAAACCTGGATGAGCGAGTCTGGAGCAGGCATGGGGCACACCAGGTCTGGGCTGCACCTGTGGGTCCCCACCAGTACTGTGGGGCTGGGGCCAGTGACAGTGGCAGGCAGAAGGAGCTGCCCCAGCCCTGCTGCGTGCCTGGGGGTGGCAGGATGTGCCACGGCCAGGCCGTACAGAGCAGGCGTGGGGTACGCTGAGGCTGTGCACTGTTGGTGGTGGCGGAGAGGTGCCACAGCGCACATGGGCTTTGGGCTGTTGCAGGGCAGGGGCAGGTCCTGACTGGCTCAGGAAGAAGTGCGGGGGGCTCCCATGCACCCCCCACCAAACCCTCCCTCACAAATGCTGCACCCAACCATACTCTCCCTCAAACCCCCCACAACTTCCCCCCACACACCCACATGCCTCTGGGGGGAGCCCTACTCACTGTTATATGCACACACCCCACCATACACACGTACCCACACAAACACCCAACAGCTCCCAACAAACTTTATACCCACCCACACCTCCCTACACATCCCCACAAACCCCCCATACCCAGGCACCCACATACCCCCCCCACCCAACATACACATACATATACACCCTTCCCTCCCGCAATAGACAAGAGTAAGACTTCATTTTGAGCTATTATGCAGTCACCTCTATATACACAATGCAAACACACAAATCAGGGGAAAAAAGTATTTAAAAAAAATAAAATTAATATGTTATTGTGGTTGTTTGATTTTTAGTATATAATTTGATTTTTTTCTACTTCCAAGATGGCAAACCCCCTTCCCAAAAGGAGTATTTCTGGGGGCAAGGGGAGGGACTTCTGCTGGCAAAAGTCAGGGTTTAGGGAGTGGGACTTTCTGTCCCAAGATGGGGACAAGAGGGCAAGGCACTTGTCAGGGGTCGGGGCCACACTTGTGAACTTTAACAGCTCATCAAAACTTGTTAAGCTGTTCTCCAGCCGAAATAATTGCCCACCCTTGGGTTGGGATCCTTAACACACTGTCTCTATCAGGTTTGAGTCCTCACCAGTAGAAACTTTGACCAGTCTTACCACAATTATTTTAAAACAGTCAAAGTATTGAGAAAGATAGGGTAAAGAATCAAACACATTATAGCCTTCCCAGTAAAGGCAACTACAGTTAATTTGTATTTTAAAATATATTTTTTGTAAACCCATTTCATTGCTCTGAGTGCCTTTTGAACCTATAGTGGAGGTCACTGATTTTTCCCTGATTGGAAACACCTATAGATGTTGAAGTTAAACATGCAACACATTGAACAGTCGTTGGAAAAACTAAGTACCCTCAGTTTCCATTAAGTTCTGCTGCTTGCGTAGAACACGTACTGTCTCATATGATCAGGCACATTGGGTCTTCTAAAGAACTTGTACAGCAATTAGTGAAGTGGAATTGATAGACACCATTTGAGGATTCAGCCCCTGGATTACAATATTTTATAATTGGCAGGTATCTTTTGCTCCGCTCCTTTCCCTTCAGCTGAAGTCTTGCTATGTTGTTTAACCCTCTAAAGAGTTGCTCTTGTGCTTCAGTGCAAAATGTATTTGTGAAGAATTCAAGGGACATCACAGCTTCTACTCTGCTTGCCAAATGCCAAAAAAGTAATGTAGTTAACTGTTCACTATGCCCACATGCTATTAGTTTTGCATGTGGTGGTGGTGCCATTTTCCTGGGATTTGGAGAATGTAGGGCTGGAGCAAGTAGGCAAGGTGTGTCTTTACAACAACACAAGCTTGCAAGGTCATAAGTGGTATAGACATACTCTTAGATATTTAGGCCTAAACCTAAAGAATTTACTCAGAGAAAACTCCTATTGAAGTGACTAAAGATTTATTTAATCACAGAAAGATATGACCTTTACTGTTTCCTTACCTTCACTATATCTCTTGTTACTTTTCCTTGTTGTTGAACTGTGACAGTACTTGTTGGCCAGCAGACATGGTCTGATCTAGGGGTGTCAGACTTCTGGCTCACAGAGCCAAGTCATCTAGCCTATAGTCCTGATGAAAGGGACCTTCCTGTGTCTTTAGACAAGCACCTGGGTGAGAACAGGGGCACTGGAACCTCAACAACATGTGGAAAGAAGCTCAGCATTGTGGTTTGTTCCTGTGGGAGCAGCCAAGTGCCTGGGCGAAAGCTGCAGTTCTAGAGCCCCAGTAGCACCAGTGGAGAAACCTGACACCATGGCTTGTTCCCATGGGGGCAGCGAAGTGTCCAGGGGATTTTGTACATGCCACATTTTTTGCCCTTTCTTGCGCTGCAAATGCGTGATTGTTTCAACAGGCGGGTTTTCCGGATGATTTAGAAGTATTTCTGGTGCATTAAACTAAAACTTCTCGGATGTAGTTTAGTTTGACTCACTGGGAATTAATGTGTTGTGTCCATTGACTTGTTGCATGCAAACACAAAGACGCTCAAAGACATATAATGAGCCTCTTTGTCCACCAGATGGCTCTGTGACTTTTTTTGTAGCTCACCCCTTCTAATTTCTTTCACTTTTGAATTGGTTCAGCTTTTTTCTTTTCTTGTGCAGTTTGCTGGCTCCCTGATTCCACAGCTGCATAGCAGGGCATGGGCATGAGGTGGGTAGGGGGCTCTGGGCCGGGGGAGGGGAGAGAGCGCTGGATCATCCTGCTCTCCTGTGGCACCAGGTGGGGACTGAGCTTAATTCATTCGAAAAACTAGTGCATACAAACACAGATGCTCCAAAGCTTAATTAATTCAAAAGCCTAGTGCATGCAAACACTGATGCAATGCTTCAAAATAAACAAGTTTAAATTTTATAAACCTATTTAATTTAATGAGGATTAAAACCTGTGGTGTGTACAAGCATCTCAGGATGCTAGGGCTCTTCCCACTAGGTCCCAGACTGGAAGGGGAGGGAAGAGGGGTCTGTGGATCCAATCCAGTCTACAGGGCTAGCCCCATACCATTCATGTGGCATGTGGACCAATCCCGCACCACTCTTCTGGTCCATGGAGTCAGACGAGTTTGACAGCCCTGGTCTAACCCAAGCAACTTGTGTTCTAAGTGTAAGATTTGCAAAGCAGTCATGAATTTGAGTAAAAGATATATATCTAAATTCTGTCACTTTTTACAGCTTAAGCAAAGTCCCAGTCCTGAAGTACTCTAACCTGTTTGTGAATGATAGATTTTAATGAATGACTTAGCCATTAAATATCCCCTCTCTTCATGGCAATATTGTATTGTCTTTCCTTATATCTATCCTTCCATGTCTGGTAAAAAACAAAACAGATTTTCTTTCATTTTAATGAATTCAGCAAAACTGGAGTCTTAGCTTGAGCTGTCACCCAGAACTTGATAGAACCACATCCTTCGTGATGGAAAAAAAGATCCCATTAACTTTTTGCTTGTTTTGGCACATAGCTGCTACCCTTTATTATTTTAATATTGACCACAGATGGAATCACTGGGATGCTATTAGAATGATTATTTCCATTGGATTTGCATCTTACCAGGAATAAAAAAATATCAGGAATATGATAGGAATTCCAACCTCATTTTTTTTTAAAAAAAAAGGTTCAGCTCAGTACCATAACTGGGAGGGAAAGGCAACAAATACAGCAGTCCAAGTTGCTGCCTTTGTGCTGGGGGGTGCAAAAATAGCAGATGCTGTCCTGTGTGTCATGGCTGTCCTGATACACCTCTGGTTTGGATAAACATCTAGACATCTGTATATTTATTCTAAACAAAACCTTCAAACATTTTGCTGGTAACCAATCAGCAGCAGCATTCATATGGCTAATTTTTAACTGCAGAAATTAGTTTTTAATCTGATTCATGAATAAGTTACTTGGACAGATTTGAGAGGAACTTCCTTCAAAGGTCTTAGACAAGCAGAAGAGTATGGAAAACAAAGGGAAGTAATAGGGTATTTCAGATTTTTCACTTATTATTTTGTATCCTGTATGTGCAAACCATATAGGCTTCAGAGACTCAGTGTCATTGATTTCAGTCAAAAGTAACTATGAGTTCATAAGACTATCAACACAGATATATTTTACAGTCTCTAGACAAAAGTAAACTTATTTGTCATTCTTATGAGTTGAACATCAGGCACTTTTACACGTGCCCTAGTACTGAAGAGGACAGTGATTTAATTAGAGTGGCTTCAAGAGCCACTCTAACTAAAGCATCACAGCATCTTATGTATCAGTGTCCCCATGCTTCAGAATGGCAGTGGAGATGCTTGAACTAAAGCTCAAACGAGCTTTAGTTCAAGCGCCCCTGCCATCATTTTGTTGCTCATGCTTTTCTGCTGATGCACGAGATGTGGGAGGCTGCTGGAGTGTGGCAATTACCATGCTAGTCTGTTCCAATGCGCTGTGATTACAGTGTATTGGAGCAGCCTCTGCACTTGTATACAGGCACCCATTGGTACTGAGGGAAAAAATGTAGTCTAAATACTCACTGTAAAATTCTCCCCTGTAGCTCCCTGGTAAATATGCCTTTGGGCACAATACCTCCAAACACCGAAGAGAGTGCAGCTTCATCAGTTTTAGTAGACCCACATAGAGGGTGCCTGTAGACGTGCCAGGAGGTGGCTCCACCGTGCTGTAATTAGAACAAGTCAAAACAGACTCCATTAATAGTCTGCTGGAGTGTGCTAATTAGCGTGCTTCTGCTAGCTTCTGTGTCTCGTGTATCAGCATCCCTACACTTCAAAATGGCAGTGGGAGTGCTTTAATTAAAGCTCGTTGAATGTTCATCGAGCTGTAGTTAAAGCGCCCCCACCACCATTCTGAATTGTAGGGACCCTGATACGCGAGACACTGTGGGCGCTTTAATTAGAATGGTTCTCAGAGCTGTTCCAATTAAAGCGTCCCTCCCCACTCCTGAAGCATGTGTAAAAATACCCATAATGACTGTGCACAGTGGCCCAAATCCTCAAAAGGCATTAGGCACTACATTCTGATTGATTTTATGATATTTCTGGCAGCCACCAGAGGAGGTCAGTGGTCTGGTTCTCAGTACTGCATTAACCTCAGTGGTATTCACATAATTCTTCTGTTTCCTAAGCTTCCCACTCAGTTCTGGGTTGAACTTGGCAGTGCTCAAGGTTCTCATTGAATTGGTTCAACTGTTTACCATCACGTCTATCCACCCACATGTAAAAATCCCAAGATGTCACAAGTCATGGTAACATTTAAATAAAAACCAAAAACAAAAACAAACAAGGCATAGGTCTCATGAAATCTTCTGTGAGAGTTGTGACAAAAATACAGCCATAATGTTCCACAGTCAACTAAATTAATTTGTGGGTACAGTCCGTCTTGTTTTCAGTTCAAATCCTGTTCAGTTATTTGACTATAATTTCAGTAAAATTACTTATATTTGAAGAGTGTTGTTAATCAAATATGTCATTAATTTGACTGAGAGATTATCTAACCCTCTCTCCAAACCTGGTTTGGTTTTTTTTTGGTCTTTTTGAAAGTAAACGAAATACAAAGAAAGTGGGCAAAACCTGAAATTATTTAGCTACTCTTTCTCACTCAGGCAAACTTCTGTTGATGTCAAGGGGAAATAGCTTCCATAAAAATTCAGTAAAACTTTATAAATTTACTTAAACTAATGGAACATTAGAGCTCAATTTTTTAAATGTCCATAAGCCAGGAAATAAAATTGATTCTTCCTAAAACAATTCTTACTAGGAAAATTGGCATAGATATTAACTCCATATACAATAATAAAAATAGTAGCAGTTCTGCTTTCATTTGGCCTAAGAAAAAGCCTGATGATTTAAAAAAAAATATGTATGTAGGTACATCCGATTTGTAAGTATCAAAATAAATAGTAATAGGCCTTGAATTTGTAACTTTTTGTACAAGCACAGCTTTATGATTAAATACTTGTGGTTGAACAGGCAAAATTAAACAATAGCGACACTGACTGGAAGTAAAGTGTTTGCACCATTTCCTTATAGATTAAAAAACATAAAAAATAAAGATTCTGTGTCTGGAGATTAATTAGATGTGGCCATAAATGCAATATTCAGCATGTTAGCATTTGATCCAAATTTCACTGAAGCCAATGGAAGACTAGAATTATATCAATGGGAGACCACAGTGAATTAATCATTTAGCTTTCTACTCTCCTCTTTGGCCTTTTGCCTGCTAGTAGATTGCAGTTAGTTGATGGCAGTGCATAAGCACTCTGATTAATAAAAGCACTGGTTCTTTTGTGCTGCTTATAGCTAACCTATGTATTATACTATCTTATTTTATATATGTTGTTTTATAGTTTGTTGTACACACCCATCTGTACAATGCAGGCCTCTGTATTAGTCCCTGCTTCAGCAGGGAATGGTGTTGGGGGTGGGGGGCGGAGCAGGAGGAAGCCAGGAAGACACCATTGTGCCTGCAGTCTCTGCCAGAGCTCCAGCCAGGGAGCACAGGAGCAGGGCCAGCCCTGCTGGGCTGCAGCAGAGAGCCCTGCCCAGGGCTGTAAAGCATCTAGGATGCTGGGGGACTCTGGTTTAAGTTAAACCAGGAAGGGATCTGGGACAGACATTGCATAAACTGGTTAGAACCGAATCAGTTAAGTCTATTACTACATGCAACTAGGTTTATCTCAGATCAGTTTCAGCCATTTTCAAAATGATTTATGTGCATTGAATATCTGTTCTGTTACAGGTTTAAACCAGTTTCTCATCACTTAAATCAGTTTATGTGTAATGTCTGCCCCTAGCCTTAGAGTCCATCTATTTGTGTACCTACATGGTCTTCCCCACCACTGTATCTGAGCTGCCTCTAATAGATTAGGAAATGCACACCAGCCCAGAAGCTGCAACCAGGAGTTAAATGAGCCACCCACTGCCTCAAGTAACAAATGCAGAAAGCAACTGGGGCCATGGCTCCATCACACCACTTGCAGGGAAGGTATGTTTCTAGAGCAGTGGTTTTCAACCTTTTTTCATTTGCAGACCCCTAAAAAAATGTGAATGGAGGTGGGGACCCCTTTGGAAATTTTGAATGGAGGTACAGATGCCTTTAAATTGTAAGCGTGGGTATTCACATACTTTTGATTGATCATAGTAATCTTTTTCAGACCTCTTAGTCCATGGTAGATGCAATCAATCTTCAAGGACTGGGAATATGGGATCTTGAACTTCTGTCCCCTGTACAACTGCCTGAGTTATGAGAAAGGACTTGGCATACTCTTTCTGCACACACAGCCATGCAGGTTTAGCTGCAGTGTAGACCACTGTGTGAGAACGTTTTGCATACTTTGATGCAGGTGTTAGCAGCCTTTAAGGAGTGGCAAGCTAGATCTGAAGACAGCCACTGCAACTGCAATGGCTCCAAGCCATCTGATGTCATTCCAGATCTCCCTGGTCTGTGCTGAGGCCTGCTCTCTAAGTTTCATTTCCCCCTCTTGCAACTGCTGTACTGCCAGCTGTTACCTCTCATTGCCGATTCCTGTTGCCGTTGACTCCTGCCAGCAATGAATTCAGCAACAAGAGAAGCTATGGCTTCAGTAAGAGCACATGCGGGAGGCAAGACTAGGGTGGCAGCAGGTGGTATTGTAAAGAAATTGTTTAGGGACAAAGGAACACTGATGTCCTGGCACTGTCGGCTGGATGCAATCCCTTGGCAGACGAAATCCAGTTTGTGGGCTGTAGGTCGCCAACACCTTCTTTAATGCAATTGTAGTTGAGACTTTCCTCACACATTTTAATGTTAGTTTACACTTGCCACCATCAAATGTGAAAGGCATTTCTTTAACAGTTATCATACTACCCTTTTGACATACTCCAGTGTTCCCCTGTACTTGGAACATTATTTATATATATATATATTTGCAAACTAGATGCCATCAGAAGGTAACTATAGCTGCATACTTATGGATCAGTCAGTATTGCATATTGAGGGAGGTATAGTAGAAAAGATTCAAAGTATAACTAAAGTGTTAACATTATACATGCAGGGTAGCTAATGTACCAGCCTGACATTTGCAATCTGAAATTAGTTTTTGAAAACACTTTGCACATTTAAAATAATATGATCCTCCAACTCCACTGGGCTCCTTCAATCCTGCTTAATGTGTGATCATTGCAAATATTTATAACATACTAATGAGATGTTTGGTTTTATAAAAATGCAGAAGAAATCACATTCCCAGCCCCAAGGAGTTTAACACTTAGGGGCCCAATCCTGCAAACACTTGAGCACATGTCTAATTTTATTCACATAAGTGGACCAGAAGCAATTTCTTCAACACAGCATAGCTATATATAGCACATGCATACACGCAAGTCCTGTATGGCACTGGTGTACATGCTTAGCTGTTGAACCTGTGAGAATTTGGAGAAAATACTGTCTATTGAAACCAGTGTAACTACTCACAGTACAAAAAGGTTACACAAGAGTTGCACATGTTAGTATGAGGCAGATAGTGGAAGACTGGAACCTCAAATCAGTGAATACATTTCAGCATATACTTATTAATTATTTGGTTAATACTGAAACACTTTATGCAATAGGTATGGTTGAAGGATGGATTTGGACCTTATTTCAATTGAAAGTAAATTATTCTTGAAATACCTATAAATATTTGTAAATATTAAAACATTTGCAAGCATTTTAAAATAACCCTTTGGTTTTGTTTATATCAGTTTCTCTGCCTGGAAATATGTCTAACTACCTTGTATGTATGAGACCCACTGCTAATGAAAAACCCAACTGTGCTAAACGAGAATTAACTAGTTTCTTAGAATGTATCAGTGAACGACACAGTTTACCTGTTTGAGCATTCCTTCAGCAACAGTAACTAAAAAGGATTTTCTTCAGGGTTACATAAGATTAATAAGAGAAACATGCTATACAATTTCTTTTTTTCCTTCTTTCTTTTGGTCTTTTCTGGTTAGATAACTTGTTAGAAGATTTAATAGCCATCTGAAACAAAGTGTGCTGGAGGTTTTTGCAAGTAATGATCAAAAAGCCATATATTTCTGTTATTAAAACACTTTTTTTTCTATTTTGCTATTACCATTAAAGCTTCTCTTAGTCACATTGCATTGTCTGGAAATGTGATTAATTTCACTTCCTTCTTTTTAAAAGAAGTTGAATTTTCAACATTTCTTTTTGCAGAACAGCTGAAAGTTTATGTTGAAATGTGTGTGCGCCTGCCTGCATGCATGCAGAAGTGGATCCAAGATTTTATAAAAAGGGTACAGGGGCAGGGATCGGCACTACAGGGTGGCTACATCCCTGTTACCAGCTTCCTTCCTTCTCTTCTGGAGTGGTTCAAGAGCTCTCCTCACCCTCCAGACAACACAGGCAGAAGGGATGCTGGCAGCAGCAGGTGAGGGAGGGAAGGATGAGAAAGGAGGGAATTAGGGAGGTGAAGGGATGGGGAGGATGTGTCTGAGTTTAGAGGGGAAGGGAGGGGGAGAATTCTTAACTTTTTGGAGTCTTAAAGTCCCCAGCTGCTGCTCTTGCCATGTGGTCAGAAAAGTTGAGGTGGGGGAGGGGAGAGAAGGTATGCTCACACCACTGCACCCCCTTTGGAGCTGTCCCTGCATGTATGTCTTAAGCATGTTGTCTTATTGTTAAAACTAGAGTCAGAATTCACAAGTTCTGTTTCTCAACATTCCCACTGACTTGAATGTAAGACTTTGGGAAAGTAACTCTGTCTTATTTGATACAGTGATACTAGTGTCACTGATCAGTAAATCTCACACTGGTGTTACAAGATGTGATTAATATTTCTGAAGTAGTTTGAGACCTTTGGATGCAAGGTCCTTGAAAAGTATTATATACCATTATTTCAGGATATCAAAATAATCAGTGTCTTTTATCTTTTCGTATCTCTCTACATTCACAGTAGGAAAACAGCCATTTTACATAGTTATAGTTTCCTCTAGAGTGTCACAAGCAGTGATTAAATACCCATGTTGGCAATTAAATGTTAGGTTATGGCAGCATTATTGTTGTCACCAATACCGTCATTATTATTTATCATTAACTTTCTCAGCAAGAAAAGTCTGTTTAAATAATCAAAATGAATAATTTTTTGACAAGTCATAATAGTGATGCCACCATAAACATGTTAACCAATGTGACAAATCATTTTCTTTCCATTGCTCCAAATTCTTCTCTTGAGGGACAGATAGTTTGATCCAGTTTCTGACTGAAATCCATCTTCCTGGGTAGAGAGGATTTGGTGAAAATAAGTACAGATATGGTACAAAACCTCTGTTTGGAACATGTGATATTAGAGTATATTAGTGTAACACGCTGCTCCCTGGGGTGGCTGCAATGTCTCCTGGTGGCTGCTCAACCCCTGCTCCATCCTCAGTCCTCAGGCATCCTCCCCTTTACCTCTCCTGCCATGCCTTGTTGTTCTTAGATCTTTAGAAAGGGAGGCTGCTCCGGGGGTCCCCAATCCTATGTTGGTATTCAAGTGTCTCTGCTTCACTTTAAGGGCTTATGGTGTGGCTCCAACCACCCCTTACAACATGCTCATACCTCACAGATGTCACCATTCACTATCAAGCTGTCTGTCTCTGCCCACACCTGGGCACTTTGCACATGGCTACTCCTGGATGAGGTCCTGGGTTGCTGACCTTAATCCTACCTCTCCTGACACACTGGACCCCTGGCCCTGACTCCACTCTTCTGAGCTGTGGGTCCCTGACTGTTTCTGTCTCTAGCTGTGACCTCCAGTCTTTGGCCCTTCTCTGTGCCCTGGCCCCATTCCTAGGCTAGTTGAGACTCATGGGCTCCCTGGCTCCAGCAGTCTTCAGCTGCGGTCCCTCCTTGACCTTCAGACCCCCCTGGGCCCTAGCTTCACTCCTGGGCCAGCTGAGATCTCTAGGTTCCCTGGCTCTGCTTACCCCTCCTGGCCAGTTGCTGACTCTGCCTCTCATCCCTTTGTGGGCTATGGGTCCCTGACCGTGCATATTCTCTTAATCATTCAGCTTTGGCCCTGCTCTTTGGCACTGGCCTCTATCTTTTGGGCCCTGGACCCACTCCTGGGCCAGCTAATACCACCTTGCCTCCCGTTATCTCAATTCCTGAACCACCTGCTGCTTATTGCAACTTAGGTATTTGCCAGGAACCTGGCTGCAGCCCTTCTTTTCAGTTCTTCACAGTTCAGCTGCCAGGATCAGACTACTGCCCCAGCCCAGACTTTGGCCTTATATCTTGTAAGACCCGCCAGCCCCCTTTTGGATCATATGACCCCTGCTTGCCTCCTGCAGCACCTGCAGGCTGATGCATCTGCAGTCTGCCTTTTCTTAAAGTAGCAGGAGCACCAAACCTCCTGTTACAATTAGCCACCATCATAAGGCTAAACCATACAAGTCCAGAAACAAACTTACCACTATTTGGATGTTTGGTGAGGCAGTATCAGTTAAGTCCTCAGAGCCTTCAACTTTACCCTAACATTGGCCTTAATATGTAACCAACATCATGTGTGTAACCAACTATTTGCACATAGGTCTTCTGTCACATTAATAATTTTCTGTCTAGCAATATTTTAACAATATAGAATGACTATTTGCAATTAGTATAATCAGTGGCCTAACATAGAATCATAGAAAATTAGGGTTGGAAGGGGCTTCAGGAGGTCATCTCATCCAGCCCCCTGCTCAAAGCAGGACCATCCCACAACTAGACCATCCCAACCAAAGCTTGAGACCATGCCACCTTAACATTTCTGAGGGTACCCCATCCGGTGCTACAGGAGCTTCTGCTGAAGTACTCAGTGTCCTTTAGCCCTGTGACATAACACTGCAATGAGCCAGTTGCTATAGCACTGAAGCACTGAAGGTGCAGCTTCATTGGGCTGGCCATTTCAGCCTTGTGGGTGATGTACCTAGGCAGTTTCTTATGAAGAACTGGAATGAGGTCAGCAAAGGCAAAGCCAGATCAAAAAAAAATTGTGGACTTACTGAAATTCTAGCCTTGTTCAGAACTATTGGGAAGTGCTGGGTACTGATGGATAGTGAAGGTGAGCAAGGATCAAAGGGGTTTTTAACATCTTCAAACTGTGTGTTGAAAAGCACACTAAGCTGAAGGCATGCTCGTGGCAGAACTCATGGACATGTGTGCTTGTGGGATTACAGGGAGTGTTGCTAAGGTTCTTTTTTGTTGCTCCAAATTGGCCTAATGTGTCACATGTTTACTGCACCACTACAAATACTTTTATTACTACCTCCTCAGGCTAGATTGATGAGACTAAGAGGCCTTGGCTGGATCATCCTCAAATCCAGGGGACTGACAACAATGATGTTCCAAATCCTATGGTCAAGTTATATGGGAGTAAAGAGTACATTAAGACTTGGAGCCTTTAAGATTCCCACTGATTTCAGTGAGTATGAAATCTGATCCTCATTACACAAATTAGCTATGTAGAAGTACAACTAGTCTCATAAACGTCCAGCCTTGTGCTAAAGGAAGAAAAGTTCCATACTCACTCATCAGGTCATATGGAAGGGAAAAGCTCCCTGGCCTTAAAACAGTTTTCCACAAATACTGGCTTTATATATAGGTCTTGTGTCAAAAATATTGCTAATGTAACTTCATCTGATTTACATCAACATAAGAAACAAGAGAATTAAGTCCTAAAATGGTTAAAGACACTTGTAACTATTGCTTCTTACTGCTGTCATAACTACACTATTATTGTAGTGGAATTTTCTGTTTCTCTTTAATTAGTCCACATCTTTTCCTAATCACCGTCTTCCCCTCCAAGTGCTTAGAAATGGATTCCTTAAGGACCTGCTCCATGATTTTTCCAGGGACTGAGGTCAGGAGGACTGGGCTGATTTTCTGTGATTAAAATGAAACACCACTATATATATATATAAATACCAGTGGAACACAATGTGTTATTGATATATTTACAATTTTAAAGCAATTTTAAGGTTCCTTGGATCCTCTTTCTTCTCTTTCTTAAAGATGGGCACTATATTTGACCGTTTCCAATTGACCGAGATCTCACCCAGTTGTCATGGTTTTCAAAGATAATGACCAGTGGTTCTGCAATCACATCAGCCAATTCCCTCAGCACCTTTGGGTGCATAATGTCTGGCCCAATGGACCTGTACACATCCAGCCTTCCTAAATAGTCCCTAGCCTGTTCTTTTACCACTGCTGGCTGCTCACCTCCTGCCCAAACTTTGCTGCCAGGTGCAATTGTCTAGAAGCTGACCTTGCTCCTCTCCTGTTCCTCTGTCCTTTGCCCACGGCTGCTGCTGTCTTTAGCTGACTTGAGGCTGGGAGGGGAAGCCCCAAAGCTGCTGCTGCCCCACTGCATCTGAGCTGCATGGAGCTGGGCTCAGTCAGGGACAACATTTGTAGTAGTGCATGTGGATGGGTTTGATCACCCTGCTTGCTTCCACTTTCAGTGTTCCCTGACAGCCCAGGAGCAGGGCCAGGGAGATAGAACAGCTCCCCACATAGCCACTCTCCACAGCCCCAGCTAGAACTGTGCAGAAGTACCTGGGACAGCAGTGGACGTGGCAGGAAGATCTCCCTAAACCTTTCTTGCATCCAGAGGAGTAAGTGGAAATGGGAAGAAGGGGGCTGGGGACATGCTGTGAGCACAGAGAGGAAGGAAGAGTTGCCGGGAACAGGGGAGGGGAAAGATCCTGACTTGGTTTGGGTACTTAAAAAGCCCCTACCTGCTGCTCCCATAGCAAAATCTGACACAGAGGGTGGCAGAGGGGGGAGGCAAGAATGGATGGTTCAGCTACCCTTGCAGCGCTGGTCCTTGCTCCTGCACCTCCCATTTTAAAATTTTGGATCCATCCTGTATGTGAACTACTACTCTGTGTGGTGCTGATGAAACTCACACCTACAATAAGGTCTCTTTCCACTGCTCAGGAAGGATAAAAATGTTAAAGTAACTTGAATCACATTTACTTTTACTTTAAGTAAACTTTACCCTGTACAGGTAGTATAATAACACGTCAAGATAAAAAGGAGTCAGGCCCTCAGTATTGACCAACCTGACGGTGGGTGGTTGGACCCAGAAAAGTGCTGCGCGAACAGGCCGGGGACGGAAGGGTTACGGGACCTTGTTTCTCCTTCTCTTAACTCGAGAGCTCTAATTCGGTGGTGATGGGGGCGTCCGGGGGGAAGGGATTTCGTGGATGCAGGACCTCCGGTGAGGGTGATCAGGCCTCTCCGATATGGCGTGGGTCCCAGCTTTTTGGCACGCGTGCTTTTCCTTTTAAACGGGCTGCATCCGCCCGCCCCGTGCCAATCAGCGTGGGCCAGGACCGCCGATCTCGCAGCTATCAGCCACGCCCACTACTTCCCCTACGCCACGAGCACAACTTGCTCTCATGCTTGGCATTTGGTCACCTTTTTTTTTTTTTTTCTTTATCACAAGTATCAGAGGTAATTATTATGGTTCTGCTACCTTGATTCTCAAGGAGTAGGACGTGCTTCTGCTGTCAGTACCATTCCTTTCCCATGTCCTTGTGACAAGGGATTTAGCAGAATTCAGAGATTCATTGGAATATAACAGGCCACGCTTTGAGCACTTCTGCTACGGCCTTGAACTTATCATCTCTGGGTTGTCAACCATGCACCCCAGCCCCCATGCAATGCCAGACCCTAGTCAGTACCATTGCAAACAATAGGAATTTTTAAGTTCTCAGATATGAATTCAGAGTAACATAATCTAAAACGTGCTTTCATTGTATGGTTTTAAACAGAAGGAAACATGCCTAAGTAAGCTTTGTTCAGACCAGTTCCTTGGACATTCTCTACAAATAATTAACTGACAGAAATAAGTCTGCTTCTGTTACTACCAAGTACTCCTGCCTATGCTTACAAAGAAGAAAATATAGCTAAAAAAGACTGCCACCTAAACTGGGATTTAGGTTTAATTTAGGTGCCTAATTTTAAAATTGCTCTCCAACCCTTTCTCCCCACTAAGTGGCCACCTAACTCAGGATGGCCCTCCACTTACTTGGGAAGTCCCTTTTGCAACTAAAAGTTTCCTAAATGCCTGCAATTCTAAGTGATGTACATGTCCATATATGGGGCCCTGTCTGAGCAGCTAGACACCTATCTCCTGTCTAAGTTCCACCTGGGTCCAGAAACTAGGTTCTGTGATGCCTGTGTCAATTGAGGGGGCCTTTCTGGTATGTGTTTTCAAAGCTTGTCTAGCACACATTGAGTTCGGTACAAAACACAGGAGCCAATGCCACTTTTATGCTCGCTTAGCAGTTAGAGCACTCACCAAGGGAACAGGAAATGTCGGTGCTAGGCCTCTTCTACCTCCAAGAAAAGTGATCTAAGGCCTGGGAGATATTCTGCATAAAGATCCCTTACCACTGCTCCTTTAGAGGCCGTGCTATTTTGCAGGAAAGAGTACCAAATGTATGGAGTCAAAGACAAAGCATTGGTTCACCTAGGGAGGAGGGGGGAGTCCTTGCTTCTAGTCCATGTTCCCATCACTTTTCATGATTCATATGAAGCAGCCAGTGGCTAAAAAACAAAAATAATCCTGAGACAGAATGCAGAACTATATTCTCTCACCTAAATTCTCTAATCCGTAAACTTGAAAGTAGGTCTTATTCTCTTTCTGGTTTTATGAATCTTTTGTTCTTTGCTGAATTCTGAGCCAACTTCAACAGGAGAGATGGAATCTCCCTTTCTCTTTTGCCAAAAGCTTGGTGGTTAGGACTTGTGGGAGATTAGACATATGGGTTTGAATGCCTTTAGGCTGAGGGCAGCATATCCTTATGTTTCCCACTTTCTAGTTATATCTTTCACCACTGGGCCATTACCACTGGAAAGGAAGGAAGGATATCAGCAGAGTAAGGAGCCTGGACTTCAGAAAAGCAGGCTTTGATTCATTCAGGAAACTGATGAGGAGGATCCATTAGGAGGCCAGGTTGAGAGGGAAAGGAGTCCAAGAGATCTGGGTTGTATTTTAAGGAAACCTTGCTGAGGGTGCAGGAGTGAACCATTCCAACACACAGGAAGACTAGCAACAAAATACCAGCTTGTCTTAGCAGGGAACTCTTCAATGAGCTAAAACATGAAAAGGAAGCTTACAAGAAGTGGAAACTTGGACAAATGACTAGTGGGGAGTATAACAGCATTGTTCAAGCATGCAGGGATGAAATCAGGAAGGCCAAAACAGAGTTGGAGTTGCAGCTAGCAATGGACATGAAGGGCAACAAGAAGGATTTCTTCAAGTATGTCAGCAGCAAGAGGAAGATCAGGGAAAGTATGGGTCCCTTACTGAATGTGGGAAGCAACCTGTTGACAGATGATGTGGTAAAAGGCTGAAGACTCAATGCCTTTTTTACCCCAGTACTCTTCACCGGCAAGGTCAGCTCCCAGACTACTGCACCTGGCAGCACAGTTTGGGAAGGAGGTGAGCAGCTAACAGTGCTGAAGGAACAGGTTAGGGACTGTTTAGAAAAACTGGATGTGTACAACTCTCTAGGGCCAGATGGGATGCACCCAAGGGTGCTGAGGGAGTTGGACAATGTGATTGCAGAGCCGCTGGCCATTTGTTTTGAAATTCATAGTAACTGGGAGACATGGGTGGAGGGAGAAAAAAATTTGGGGGAGTGAGCGTGCACCCCCAGATGGGAAAGTTTGTGGGTGGCAAAGGGGTGGGGGGAGGGGAAAGGGTCATGGGAGGAGGGAAGGAGGGAGTGGGGCTGGGACTGGAGTTGGGGCTGGGACTGGGCAGGGATTGGGAGGGTGTGGAGCTGAGCTGGGCTCAGGATCAGAATTGAGACTGGGGCCCACTGTGCCCGTGTGGCCACCCTTTCCTCAGCACAGGGGTTCATTGCCTGGCACCAGTGCCTCCTGTGCCAATGAATCTGCCACTCCATAGCCCTGCACTGGCCCTGGCTGCCTAGTCGCCCCAGCCCCTGCCCTGGCCCCACACCACCCAAGGGGGCCTGGAGTGGGGCCAGCCTCAGCTGCACTGCCCAGCTGGAGGGAACTGAGCCTCTGGGACCCCCATGCCCACCCCACCCTGAGTCATCGTTGTTCATAATAATAATGATTATAATACTAATACTTCTGCTGCTGGGATAGGCCCTGCACAGTCAGGGCAGGGCGGGGTGCAGGGCAGAGCTGCATCTCGTCCAGAGGAGGCGGGGTAGTGGCTCCTGCTGCTGCATGCGTCCCACGAGTGCATGGGGACACGTGCCCCTGGATATGTGCAGGGCAGGCTGCGGCTACGGGCTAGGGCTGGGGCTGCACCGGGCTCTTCAAAATGGAGGAGTGGGGAGCAGGCTACACTCAGAGTGGGTAGTGGCGGTGCTGGGAGGGAGGTCAGGGGGCTATGGCCTATCCCGTAGCTCCTTTCCAGTGCCACTACTGCCCACCCGAGCGCAGCACAGCCCAGCCCCTGCTAGGAATAGTGTGGCACAGCCCCAGCCAGCAGCTGCAGCCTGTGCTACCCCACGCAGATCCAGGGGCACGTGTCCCCATGCCTCCTGGGGTACACATAGCAGCAGGAGCTACATCCCTAGACAAGTCGCTCTCAGCTTCATTCTGTGCCTCCCTGGATGTGCAGCGCCTGCCCCTCCCCTAACCCCAGCCCCAGCTCAACTCTCTCCGCACCCCTGCTGCAGCTGCCAGAAACACTCAGCCTGGTGGCTTTGTGACCCTACTGCTGCCCTTGGGGGCTAAAATTTGTGGGGGGGACTAAAGTCCATTAGCCCCCACTTCTGCCGCCTATGTCAGGAGGAGTCCCAGACAATTGCAAACGGGCAAATATAATGCCCAACTTTAAGAAAAGGAAGAAGGAGGATCTGTGGAACTATAGACCAGTCAGCTTCCCCTCAGTCCCTGGAAAAATCATGGAGCAGGTCTTCAATTAATCCATTTCACAGCATTTGGAAGAGAAGAAGGTGATTCAGAATAGTCAGCATAGATTCACCAAGGGCAAGTCATGCCTGACCAATCTGATTGCCTTCTATGATGAGATGTCTAGCTCTGTGGATGCAGGCAGAGCAGTGGACATTATATACCTTGATTTTAGCAAGGCTTTTGATATGGTCTCCCACAACATTCTCACAAGCAAGCTAAGGGGAGTATGGGCTGGATGAATGGACTGTAAAGTGGATAGAAAACTGGTAGAAACCGGCCGGGATTGTTGGGCTTAAAGGGTAGGAATCAGTGGCTCTATCCAGTTGGCAGCCGATATCAAGTAGAGTGCCCCAAGAGTGAGTCCTGTGGCTGGTTTTGTTAAATGTCTTCATCAACAACCTGGAAGTTGGGATGGGGTGCAGCTTTCCTAATGACACCAAGCTGGGGGGAGTCCTAGCTACATTAGAGGGTAGGGCTAGGGTTCAGAGAGAGACTTAGACAAATTTGAAGATTGAACCAAAATAAATCTCATGAGGTTCAATAAGTGCAAAGTCCTGCACTTACGATAGAACAATCCTATGCACTGGTACAGACTGGGGACTGACTGGCTAAGCAGCATGTAACAGGGTACCCTCCCCAGCGTCATGTTTTGTGTTATCCGCGCCCTATGTGGGGGCACCCTTGGAGTCCCCTCAAGGTTTCCCGCTCTCTACTCTCCTGCCATGTCTTGATGGACATATTATAAGTGGGAGACTACCTATTGTTTTTTGTATGTTGGGGTCCTCTGCCAACACTGGCCTTGACCCCACTGGCCTTTACCCGGCTTTGAACTTTGCTACCCCCTGGCTGTAGGTTTAGATGGGGAGGCCTAGCTAGAAAAAGACTGGGGTCAAGGCCAGTGTTGGCAGAGGACCCCAACAAACAAAAAAGCCAGGTTCTCTAAAAGGATCACTTGGTATTTCTCAAAGCAACTGTGTTCAGTGTAATTTTCAAGTGAACCTAAGTAACCATTCATACACATAATATAATTTTCCTGGCAAGTAGATGCAATTTTAATTTTAGTTAATTTTTCACTGGGAATGTAAATGTGCCTTTTCTGATCCCTTAGTTAGGAAGAACTGACAGGCACTGATTTATATATTTATAATAATTGAACTCCTTGGCTGTCATATATTTTTGGTAGGAAATATTACAGATGTTTCCATGGAAAAGGATTTAGTTCTTATATTTATAAAGTGAGTGTAACTCTGCCAAGTTATGAAATTCTATTTGGAAGTAAAGTTCCTGCTTAACCGTACTTAAGACATTAGTGTAAACATTCGAAATACTGATGCCAAAAAATGAGTGTCTCCAAAAAAGGGAGATCTGAAAATTAGATTCTTAATTGTAAATAAATGTGCTGTTTTGACAGTCATCCTACTATTTGCCAGTAAGATGGTGGGGATTTGCTCTGACTCTGTTCCTTGCCAGACTTGATGAATATTTTGGAAGTCCCCAGAATGCACATTTATACAAAATAAAAGGTAAATCTCTCCAGACAAGTCTTCAGAGTTCAAGTATGAACTTTTTATCTCAGGCAAAGTATGTTGCAGAGGAATACATTACATTTAAATGACTCAAAATAAAGGGTTTCAGGTTTACAGTTTGGCAGCTATTAAAATAAGTAACATTATACTTACCCTGATTGGTACGGGGGTTGATATCCTGCCCTCAACCTGCATACAGCCCCTGTTAACAATATTAGCAATTTTACCAAGGCATTGGGACTGGATTTTTACAGCTGAAGATTAGTTTTCTCCTCACAGTTATATGAATACAGATCGGGAGTAATGATAAAATTCATTGGGATTACTCCAATATTAGGCACTAATTTAAGAAAGTATTCCTAGTAAAGAGGATATTTAGCTTTCTGCTTAACCTTAAGCATGTACTTATCCCATTGACAATAGGAATTAAACACATTTTTAAAATTAAGTGTATTTCTATGTGCATTCCTGAAAAGGACCCCTAATTCATGATTTGCGGAGAATCATACCCCCAAATACATGTCTACATAACGTTTTGGTCACAAAGCTAATGCATTTAAAAATTGCTCATTTTATAAGAAAAGCAGACACAGTCCTATCTTATTTTAATAATACCCTCTCTTGCTCATGATAATCCTAAATCATAAACATTAAAAGCATGACAATAAAAAAAAGGCAACAGCCATGGGGGTTTCATTCTGAATGCAGCTGCTTTTTAACCTTAGAGATTTCAAAACCTCTTTGAGTAGTTTACCTTGAAACATTAGTTTCTCTTCTATGTATGACCTCCCAATTTTTAATTATGTTATTTTCACTGACATACAGTTTATCTTCAGATTTTCCCCAAAGTGCAACAAGGACAGGATTGATTTATTTGTACATACACAAACATACTGTTAAGGCGATACAGTTACCACAGAACTAAGAATGTTGCAACATTTACTTGAACTGTGACAAATTCATGTGAGTGTCCTTGGAAATCTTTTTAGAGCCATTCTGTTAAATATTTATTCTGGCTAAATCAGTTGGCAAACAAATGGTATGGCCCAAATCCTGGATCCAGTAATTTCCATAGCACAGACCCTGAAGAAACTAGTATACGTACTGTGAGGAATGAAGGCATTGTCTTGTGAAGCACACATTTACCACTTAGGCAGACACACAGATGCTCCTCTGTTATGAGGGACCAAGACACAGATTCCACATAGCCCAGATGCTTTATGTGAGCATTAGACCTTGATATCAGGAAAAGCACTCATGTGTGAAGCACTGAGCATGAGTCTGACACAGGGTAAAAACATGTCGGGATTCTCCAGAGACAAAGCCTTTTATCCTGGGATCCTACAGATAGACAAGCCGATTGTACCACTTTAAGTACCAGTGCAGTATCTGAAGTTAGAAACACCATATTTACCAGCATCTGAGGCAACTTTGAATTTAAGATGACCCCCTCTCCCAGCCCCAATGATTAGATTCTATATATTGAATATTATAAATGTATTATAGTTTTCAATGTATAGAATTTAATTATTGGGGGGTTGTTTTAAATTTAGCACCCCCTAAAACACTAGTGAGGGACAAGGGCCAGATCTTTGCACCTTGCCTCCTGCCTGCTCCCTGCTCCTTACACACGCCTATCCCTGCTCCCCGGCTGCCTTCCCCTCCTGTCCCCCTGCTCCTTGCCCTCCATGCCTGCTCCAATGGCTATTCCTGCCCCCTTGCTGTCTGTCCCGCTTCCCAAATGCCAGCCTACTTATTACCCCTGCATCTCTCAGGTGTCTACTTTCAGGGCAGCAGCTCTGGGTTTGGGGCAGTCATCAGCAGTGGTGGCAGCTTTGTGTTTGGCCCAACTCAGCTTGGCCAGGGAGAAGCAGCAGTGGCAGCCCTGGACCCAGCTGATTTGGGAGAGCTGGAGCTGAAACTGAAAGTAAGCAGAGGAGGGAGCAGGGAGGGGGCAACTGACTGTAGGGGGCTGGTAGGGGAGGCTGTGTTTTCTCTCTCATGCTTTCTCCCAAGCCACACACCACAGATCTCCCATGTATGCCCCCCCCACAACCATGCGGTCTCCCGTTGTGCTCTCCCTACCATGTGCCTCCTCCTCTGCTGCACACAGCAAGCAGCTCAACTCTGGCTCCAGTCTTAGCCTGGGGTTAAGCTGGAGCTGAGGTGCTGCCTGCCCCGGACTGGTACTCAAATTTAAGACTAGGTTCTTTTTCCCCCCATGGTGATTGGAGAAAAAAACTTCATCATGGATTTGAGTAAATACAGTAGATGACACCAAATAAAGCAGATCAGCTCTGCCAGGATGTGTACCAGTACAACTGATCTGCTTCATTGGGTGAAACACATCACCTGTTGTCCTTGGAGAACAATGGGCAGGATAGCAGGTTATGTGTTCTCTGCTTCCCAAGACACCCCTAGCAGTCTCTGGAGTGAGTCTCTCAAGTATGGAACCCCAACTTTTCCCGCTTCCAGAGACGCATCCTAGAGATTGCCAGTGGGGCATCTTTGGAAGCAGGGAAAGCCAGGCAGCTACACGTGGGGCCTGAGAAGCCCAATCCTGCACAGGAATTCCTGGGGTGCACAGGACCGGGCCTCTCAAGCTCTGGGAGCACCTGCCTAGAGTGGCGGGTGTGCGAGCAGTTCTAGCTTTCTGCGCTATCCTACCATAAAGCAAATAGACACCTGCCGCAATAAAGTAGTAACAATCTGTTACTACCTTTTGTCACAGCCGCACTGTGGTTCAACAAAAGGTATGGATGTCTATTTGCTGTCTCTTTGTGGGTCCATGAAAATTTTTATAGTAACACAAAAGATAACACTTTTTGCTTGGGAGAATCGCAGCTTATTTGGGTTAATTGCCATGTGTCCCAGGGACAAGCTGCATGTGTAAAGGGCTATGCCGCTTCCTGCTTTTGACTCAGTTCTATCTGAACCGCCTCAAATATGTCTGTTTTTACCCACACTGAATGTCCTGGGGTGGCAGTTTCCCTCTGCTGCTGACTATCTGCCAGAGCAAAATTAAGGGATAGGCTTCTGGGTAGACACCTCCAAAATGGTCATAAACTACTACAAGACCGTTTCAGTGTGGACATAAGGAAGAATTTCTTTACTGTCCGAGCCCCCAAGGTCTGGAACAGCCTGCCACCGGAGGTGGTTCAAGCGCCTACATTGAACACCTTCAAGAGCAAACTGGATGCTTATCTTGCTGGGATCCTATGACCCCAGCTGACTTCCTGCCCTTTGGGCAGGGGCTGGACTCGATGATCTTCTGAGGTCCTTTCCAGCCCTGATGTCTATGAAATCTATGAAATCTATGAAAATAAGATCATCAGCTTATAAGGAGATGTGTCAAATCAAAGATTCTTTCTTGCAGGAGAAGAATAATTTTTTAAAGATCATTCTTAAATCTCTTGCAGGGGACCCTCCCTGATCCATCTCCTTCCTCATCAACACATCCATTATGAAGGGCATTTTGGCCAAGTGGCTTATATTTAGGTCTGTCTTGGTACAGACCTGGCAGATATCTTTTGTATTTATTACTCACCACATCTAAGAGAGAGGTAATAATATTTGCCTGCCTCCTATAATATGTGGTACGAGATCTTATTCTGCAATAAGAATAAAGAGCACAATCTATCAGAAGTGATCAGGCTTAAATTGCCAGCCTCTTAAAACAGTGCACTGTCCCCTAGGCTAATGGGTACTGTGGTTAAAGAGTGCAAGTGGGCATGTTCATTCTGATAGAACTTTGTTCAACAAAGTACTGACAGTGCATAACAAAATGTAAGGCTGTGCAGATATAACTGACTTGTGCATTAGAAGCAGTATAGCCATATGAGTACAATGAATGTCTGGGTTAATTAGCACAGAGAAGCAGGGTATGTTAAGCTGGATAGAGGACTTGTGGATACTGCTCTGGTACCAGACGAAGTTTGATTCGAGTTAGTTTCATTATTACTGCATTGTGCTTTTTCTTGCTCATGCATACTTACATTATGTTGATATCAAAAGGTTAAAACTATATGCCTGTGTGTGCACACACCCATTTCTGCTTTTTGCTCTAGCCATTTCTCATTGAATGATAAGGCCTTTTTTGGCATGAGAAACAGTAGTTATTTTATATCCAGATGTAGCAGTACTAACACACTGGACATGTCAATGCTGAAGACTGTTTTTGGAAGCACCCATGTTGCACCTGATGACAGGACTGAAGTTTGATGTATTTCAGAAATGACTTATTGAAATAACCCTTCTGCTGACAAAAGTAAAATCACATTGATGGGAAAATCATTAAAGCCACCTGCTGTGTGTCTGCTTACCAGAATAAAAGCCTATATAAAAACAAACATAAAAAAACACAAACTGCCAGTTTCATCTACACACACAACTTATATGAAGATATCTTATAAAGACACAACAGTAGCTCTAAACCACTTGGCTTTCAGACATAAAGGCCCAAATACAACTTCCTGTTTAGTGGGGAAGTACTACTTCCTTGTCTATTTTTAGATATACCAGTGGCATTTAGGACCACTTACACCTACCTGTTTTAGATCCTACTCCCCTCCACCACCCTGCGACACCACCATGCTCAAAAGGGATCTTCTATGGCCACTTATTCCTTGTAATTCTAGTCTACATGGGAAGATGTGTGATTCCATTTAAGTGCCTGAAAAATTAGAGAAAAACTACAGACAATTTAATGGGAGAGGAGGGCCCTCCTACCTAATAGGCAAATGGACTACTGCAGTGATTCTCAACTAGGGTGCTACAGCACCCTAGGATACCATTAGGTGTTTTTAAGGTGCCATAGAGTGCTGCACAAGATTAGTACTGTTGGGTATGCAAAGACTTACACATGCTTTACAAAATAAACCCAGAGATTTCAAAGAGGAATATGTAGCATAAAAACATTTTGAATGTCTAGTGGGCCTTCTGAATTCTTTCCAGCAGAATTGTTCTATTATTTTTCTGTAGACATCAAACAAGTGAAAGCTAACAGCTAGTATTTTCTGAGGGGTTTCTTGTGTCTAGTGAAGTTGAGAACCACTGATTTAGTGGTTAGCATATACACCAAGGGAGTGGGAGACCCAGGCTTTACGCCATTGGGCAATAGACATGTTTCTAAGCCACAGGGCATTAGAACCCACATATTGACTTCCCAGGAAAGTGTCCTAACCACCAGACCATAGGATAAGCAGGCCAAGAGCATGATCTCTATATTCTGTTGAACCTTTTTCCTGGACAGGCTGGATGGGCAGTGGCTCATCTGTCTGTGGGCCAGATCCTGCCTTGGTCTGATCTGGCACTGTGGCCAGAGCAGTGGGAGCCATGTAGCCACACAGAGAGAGTGGGGGGGCAGCCCAACTGCAACCTGGGCCCCATGGAGAAAAAGGGGGTAAGGCTTGGCCTCATGAGGGGAAAGCGGGGGCATAGCCCAGGTCCACAGGAGAAAAGAGGTGTGACTCGGCCCTATAGGAGGGAAGATGTGTGGCCTGCCCCTGCGGGGGAGAACAAGGTCATGGCTTGGCCCCAACTCTGCCCTGTGGTGGGAAGGAGCATGGCCCAGCTCCACAGGGAAAGGGGACATGGCTTGGCTTTGTTGGAGAACGGCTGTGGCCCTCCCCCAAACTGGCTGCATGGGGGGATGGGGATGTGGCCCAGCCCGAATCCTGGTATGGGGAGAGGGTGTAGCCTGGCTGTGTCCGGCAGTATGGGACTTGGAGTTTTGGAATTGGGCAGGGGGAGGGTGACCGAATTAACATCCACTGCTCCCTCCCTACCAAAGTTCCTGCCCCATGGGGAGCCCTGTGGGCCGCATGCGATGGCTCCATGGACCACGTTTGCCCCATGGGCTGGAGGTTTAGCATCTCTGCCCTAAATTATGATTCCGTGTTGTGACTTTTAGAGGTGCAATGTAAAATCTCACTCAAGCTATTTTTAAATCAGTACAAGAGCCTCCTAACTCCCTCTAAAATGTCCTCAGGCCCAGTCTTCTCTTACATAAATTTTTTCAGAGGAATAGAACGAGGACTGTCAAACTCAGGACCACAAAAGATAGGAATGACTGCATTTTTCACAGCATTCAAAACTCAGTGTAGCTTTACATGGTACTATGTGGTGCAGTGTAGAGATAACTGAGCAAGCTCCAGAAGCAATCCAGCCATGTTAGTGTAATGTTCTGCAGGGCTCATTAGCCCTACCTAAGAAAATGGTATGCTGTTTCTGCTAGCTGAGCTAGTTTAGAGCTAGCTCATGTGTCTTTACAAAACACTGTTGCACTGTGTAGATATACCTTAAATGCAAACCCTGCCTCTCCAGCTTGACTTTCACCTGATAGTTCTTTATGCAGAGACACTTCCCGTCTATAAATACGAACTATAAAGGAATGAAGCTATGTCTTCTACAGGCTGGAAATGGACACAGATATTTATTGTTATTTCTATGTATAACTAGTTGGTGGAGGGTGCTCATATTGTGAGTAAGATAGATTAATTGGTTTTATAATGTCAAGCACAGCTGTCCAACTGGCGGCTTGTGTGCAGCCTGAGAGCAGTTGAAATGCAGCTGCTGCTTTCCCTTATTACTCCAGCTACCTAAGGGGCAGGGCAGCACAGCTCACAGCACTGGGGGAACCCATGCTGCAGTGCAGCAAGGGAGTTCAGATGGGATCCACCTACATAGTGTGGTGTTGGAGGTGGGAAGTGAAGTCACCCACACATGCAGTAGTAGGTTGTTGAGGGAGGTGCCACTTGCATGTGTGGTGCGGCTAGGGGGGTGGTTTGGAGGCCTATGGCTTGGGGGCCTGTGGTTTGCACATGTGTAGCCCATGTGGCGGCTGTTGGCTGCTCAGCTGTTGGACAGCCCTGATATAGAGCTTCTGTGTCTGCCTTAGTATTTATCTATATTACATCTCTTTAGAGTGGGCTGATACTCTCTTGACAGCTCAAAGATGACTTTAGCAGACAAAATCATAGCCTTAAGGAGAGCTCTAATATGAATATCTATTTGTGATTATGCACTGCCTCATATAAATTTAGCATTGAACCTGACCTCACCACCATCTGAGTTAATGCCAATTTGTCTTAATGCAATAAATATGTATTCAGGGCAGAACAGTGCAACGCTTTTAAATAGATATTCTATGCACCAATTTGCTCCATGTTCTTCCCAATTTGCAATAATCCATTTTCTGTTGATTGTTCTGAATTCAGTGTGTCTGCACTTATTAAATACCAAAGTTCTATAAATTGGCAGGCACAGGTTTCTCTATAATCTCACTAAAAGTTAATATACATAATAAGAAGGATTAATTGGATCCACTCTGTATCTTTTATCTTAAACAATTAACCCTTTATGGAACCATGTTAAGCAGTTTGACCTAAGAGATAACAGCCTTACGAAGGAAATTTTTCTAGATAAGATTTCAGGGATATCTCCATTCTCTTGCCTTCTGACATGTTTTCACTTTGACTCATTTATCTAAGGCAACCAGTGCTATGCCAGTTGTGAATTGTCTAATTAAATCTCAAAACACTGCCTGTACAGTACTTCCTTTTGCATCCCAGGGGACTTGAAAGGGGTCAAGCTTGTTGGCCAATTTCTCAAGCAAAACACAGGCAAGCTGTAACAATGAAAGAGCTCACAAATACTTATATTCATAATTTCTAAATTTTATTTTTTATTATATAGAAACAGATCACCTGATTCCCAATTCCAAGTGTTCCACAGGGGTTGCAGGTCATTACCATGAGCATGCAATTGTTCCACATTACTATGAAGGAAGAGAGGCTGCAGTTTCAACCTGTTTGCTGGTGGGGACGATAGCTTTCACTAAGGCTTTGTCACAGTAAAGCAGAAAAGAGATTCCTGTGTTCAGTTTTTCTTAAAGAATTTGGGCTTTTGTCTATTTTCATTGCAGCATTAGTCAGGAATAACTGCATCGAAGTCAGTTTGAGTATCTCTGAAAAATTAGGCCAGTTACTTATGTACCTAAAATGGATTTCAATGACACTCTTTTAGACTGTTGAGTTTGAAAACTTTGGCTTTAATATGTTGTTACATGTGTTCAGAAAATCAATGCCTCAATCATTAACATGATTTATATACCTGATTTAATAATCTTTTCCCCAATCCTATCATTAATGAAAATGTTCAGAAAAACTTCTGTTTGAATAGAACTGTGCTCACACTTAAGGAATGAAACTGCATTAGTGGTTAAAATATTTTCCAGAAGCATTATTTTTCTGAGCGTGCCTGTTAAGTTTTGGTCATTTAATTCTATATTAAAAACATTTTGTATTTCCCAAGAAGAAGCAATCTTTTCACTGTCATACTTGTTATGTAGGTCTCCTAGTTTTCAGTTTTTCATTTTAAAGGCTTTCACAGAAGGCATAAGTGAAGAATTCATATTGTAGTCCTTGGCCTGCTTGTGTACATTCCACATTCTTGGCAGCAAAATCAGAAGAAGCAATTTCATTATACTTTGTTTTGTTTTGTCTTGTTTTTTTGGCTCAGAGCCTGTGCCTTGTTCCCCACCTCTGCAGAAAAGTAACAGAACTGATACAGGTCCACGGCATTTTGGGATCCAGATTTCCAGCTAACTCCCATCCTCTAGAAGATCACATGCTCCTTCCACTTGTAGACAAAAGACATAGATGTTGTACTTGGGAGCTCATTTGGGTGTACTGCACTTAGATGTTCCACCTCCCCTACTCAATATCACCATCATGCTGAGAGGCGATGGCACTGTGTCTTTAAATCATTTGAACATTTAGCTACTAGTACTCAACTTGCGATGCACAGTTGTGGACAACTGGAAGTTTGCCTCAGACTATAAAGCAGTTATTCTCAGTCAGGATTATGAATAGGAATTTCTTAACAAACCATTACCAAGTGGCTTCCAGCTCCTTATTTTAGGGCATAGTTTCTAGTTAAAGGTTGTGTGGCTAATCTCATGATTTTATTAGACATTTCATGTATTTTCTTAAAGCTCCAACTTCAGAAGTCATATGTTTGCATTGCAGCTTTAATTTAAACTATAAAATAAGTGTCTAGGCCAGTGATTTGCATCCAGCGATGGTACCCTGGGATGCTATAAGATCCTTTTAAAGGGGACACCACACAATATTAGGACTGTTAGCTGTACAACCATGATTCATAAGACAAACCCAGAAATTTCAAGTAGGAATCCATAAAGTCAAAAACATTCTGACATTCACTTACCCTAGTTTAAGAAGCATAGTTGTAAAGCCTTTTTAGGGAAAGAAAAATTATAACTAAAGTACCAACCTGGGACTACTCACATGCTTAAAGTTAAGCCTATGCATAAGTGCTTTCAGTTTAGCAATGAATATAAAAACTTTATAAATAATCAAGTCTTTTTAATTGTTTATTATTAAACACAGCATTTTAAGGTCTGATATTTTATATCTTTCTTGAGTTTGAAACAAATGCCTTGTACTTTCAGAATTTCTAAGCTGCTCTCTGCTGGGGTAAACGAGTTATTTTGAGTTCTGATGAGTTAGATTGCATATTCATGGGATAAAGGTACTATCTGTGCTCATTAGGGAGGACTTGCAAAATTCATCTGGGTAATGTTGCTACCCACTAAAATGCTCCTGTAGCAAACTCAGGCTGACAATATTTATTTTACAGTACACGCTCATGTCTTCACTAAGTATTGTGTGTGATTGTGTTTGTGTGTGTGTGTGTAATGGATCAATAATTGCCTGTATAAGGTGCATTTTAGCATATTATATGTACATATAATGTGCATATTATATGCTATAATGAAGATTGATCCAAAATATTTTTCAGGTGATTTTGGTGAAATGAAAAAAAAGGTAAATATCTGGTTTGCACGAAGGAATAATTTGAACATTCAGCTACTAGTACTCAACTTTTTACTCAAGGGGAAAAATCAAATGATTCCTTCATCCAAAACAGATTTTTACCCTTGAGTAAAAAGGAATAATTTGAAATGTTTTATGTATCTGAAACAAAGTTATTCATTTAGCTTTGGATTATTTAGCTTATTTGTTTAATCATTGTTTAATTGGGACTTCTTCAGAATGAAAGCCTACGTTTGAAAGGAAAGGCCAAAATATTTTATTTAAAAAATATCAGAATAAAATGTTTTGACTGTGCTGAATTTCCTCTTCCTACCTTTTTTGGATGAAATAAATAGCAGAAATCATTTTTCTATCACTCCAAAACTACATTTTCAACAATTTATTTTTAGTTGCAGAAAAATTTTGCCAGCTCCAGCCTTGAGGTATACCTTTGCTTCAGTAGACACCATCATAGGCATGTGTGTGGTGTTCTGTTCTCGCCAACCCATGCCATTCTCACCCTCCTCCAGCTAGTGCCTTTTCCACCCTTTTCTTATTGACCTCTCAATATCTTGTGCAAAATGCAAATGTGATGATACAACTTCACAGATCTTTCTAAAAAAGAAAAAATGAAGTAATCTTTGCTTTAGATTTCATTTTATTGGTCATCTTTTATGAACAAATTACGAAATATACTTCATTCACAAATTGGAAATATTTACAGTCTCTTTACAACAAGGCATTGTTGAGGTTTTGATTTATGGCATTCTTAAAACATTCTGTCTTTCAAAACAAAGACATCAGTGTTGTTTTCAGCACGCCCATCATTTGTTCATTTGTACTCTGCATGTGAAATGCAAGCTTTTTAAAGTCCAATTTGCACTTTCTTCATGAGACAATCTGCTGGTTAATCTCTCTTCTTTTTAATGATTTTATAAAGTCTACTTTAGAAGAGCCTGAAAAGTCTGTTTCAAATGCTATCACAATTCTGGAAAGTTGATCAGACCAAAAAAGGTGGGGGAGGAGGGTTATAAGGGGAATGAATAAATATTGTATATCAGCAAAGTACTTAGGAAGGAATTTAGTACACGCTTCTAAATGGAATTCCAACTGTGCTGTTCTGCACTTGTGAAATTTTAGCAATAAAAGCCAAGATTGTTTCAGTTTCACATCAGTCTCTTGGTGGCTATCTATTTATATTTTTTTCCTGAAGAAAATCTCAAAACGTTTTGTTCCTTGAACTTTTAAATCTCTTAGTACACTTTTCCATTATAAATCAGTTGTGGGCCTCCATTGCTTAGGTTGTCCGTCATTTCCTGTAACAAGAAGGAAGAACATTGATTGAAATTAAAATTATTTGTACAGCTTGAAAAGTGTTTAGTTACTGGTGTTAGATAGCTTACAAAGAAACTTAATTTAATTCCTGCATTTGTAAATCACATTATAAAGTGGAAAAAAACCCATAGTTTATGTCAATTACGTTCCTATGAAAGATGCTAGCCTGAGTCCTGTAAATGGCCATTTTCTACCTACAGAATTAAAGATACAGCCCAGATGGCAGCAGTGCAGATTTCTTCATGCTGCCTTTTCAATAGACTTTAGTTCCACATAGATGGTAATCTAACCAGGAGTGAAATAGTGCTACATTGTCTAGGTCCATTTGACCCTTGGCTTCTCTGTTGAGATATCAAAAGGATGCTAGTGAATGCTATCTGTACTAGATTTTTGTAATGTAAAGCTAAATCCAAATAGGGACTTAAGTGTTAAAATAGAACTTAGGTAGAGTTTAGGTAACTAAGTTCATGTCTCAATGGCAAGCATCCTATGGCAGATAGTAGTGCCTTCAAGCATGCTGTACTGCTCCACACAAGTTGCCTCCATAGCTGCATTTACATGGTGCTACACAGGAACTAATTAGTATGGTAGTGGGCTAATTTGGCCCTATTATTTAGTCATTAGCCCTGAAGTGCTGCACGAACACTTGGGCAGAGCTGTGCAGTACAGATAAGGGTGCTGTCATTGCATACATTTCCCATGTCCACAAACCCTAAATTCCCAAGCTTTAATCCTAATCTTGCTAGGCACCTCCATGTGTGACCTGAAAGTTCTCAAAGAGAAAAAAATATCTTTATACACGCCCAGACGTTCCCCAGTCTCAGGAGTTCCCCAGTCTCAGGAGTCCAGTGCTTAGCTCATGTATAAGCTAATCAGGAACTAGATGCCACACCACTTTCCCTGCTTCAGGGGCCTGATTCATTAGGTATGCTCAAAGCAAGTCCAGCACACACCGACAACATTTGGCCACTCAGATGATTCAGTCATAACTATTTTCTTTTAAAATGCACCAGGAGGAGGTATAGCCTGTGCCCATATTTTACATAATAACCTAATAGCTAAAGTACTTGCCCAGGAAGTAGGAAACCCAAATATCTTTCTCTGCTTGAAGGAGTTCAAACCCACAGTTCTCACTTCCTGGCTAATGATCTTATCTATGGGCTTGGATGGGTAGAGTGAAGTGAGAGTAGAAGCTGTGCCACTGTGCAAAAAGAAATGGAAGATACATAGGGCCTGAAAGAAGTCATTTGAATCTGTATTCTAGTGGTTATGACTGTCACCAGAAAGCAGCCGGAGTCCTAGGTTCTGGACTTTGCTTCCAGGGGCTGTTTATACATTTTATATTAAATAATCATTAGATGAAAGAGCAGAAGTAGTTTGGGAGCAGGGACCAGAACTCAGGACTTCCCTGTCCCACCTGACAACTACATCATTAGGATAGAGTCATGTTTCCTCTTGTATGCTTTCTTTCTGGCCCCATGCCTCTTGCGTTACTTTCTGCTCAGTGATCCAGCTTCAAGAGGAAGGCAATAGACTGCCTCCAGCCAACCTAGCCTATAGCTTTGTGGTTAGGACACTCTCTTGGAAGGTAGAAATGTGGGTTTGAATATTCTGTCTGAGGGCAGCCCTGGAGCTGGGTGTCTCATGGTTTGAGCAACTTTTCTAACCAGTAGGGGCTTATTAGAGAATATGCTTTTGCCATTGTGAAATCTGGTCCAGGATGTACCTTCCTGAAGTTCTGAGTCTGGTGCTTAATCCCTAGGAAATAGAGTAGGTGTTCAATCACACTCTGCATTCAGCAGTTTCTGTTCTCTAGCTCTAGGTGGCTCCCTGCTCATTATGCTAGCTGTTTTGAGATGATTTAACTCTTCCCCGTGTACCTTATGCCTGACTCTGGGCTCTGGATTCCATTCTGTGGGTCTAACAGTTACGCATCGGAGCATCTAATTTGTAGGTGCCTTTATTTGATATTGTCTATAGATACCAGTCTGCTGTGAAAGGGACTGAGAACACCAAAGTCATTTAACGTTAATCAACAAACCACCACCAGATGATAGTCAGGTGCTGTCAACTGGGCTTTGCATGAGCTAGTGATGAAGAAATGAAGGCCTTTCTTTTCTAGTTCTGTCATTTAGATTTTCTGTAGATTTTTTTCTCTTTGAATCATTAATAAATGCAGAATGAAACACGTACAAATATCATGCTTTCTGCCATTCCTATTCTTAACAGGATAACAGTACATTAAAAAATGGAGTTGAATTTAAGACATGAAGAAACATATAAGATAGGAAACAGTGTGAGTCAATGGTGAATATATCCAAACAGGAACATTTGGATGCCTGCAAATAGGGTGAATATTTTAAATACTCAGTTTACTTCCAAATTGTAATCTGTCCAGGTAGAATTTGGTACTACCTGGAATTACTATTCCTGAATGAGGTACTTCTTGGAGTGACATTACAGCGTCAGCCAACATTGATTAGCTGAAACTATGATTCCCTCAAATAGACACCCCTTAGAAGTGGGACTTCCTAAAGTGACATAAAAAATGGTAGCTCCCTAGATTTCAGCGTACCTTGGAGGTAACTCTGGTGTCGGGGGAACCACCGGGCAGCTGGGCAGGTCGGTTATTTCAATACCCCTCATTCTCTAATATAAATATAACAGTTATACAATAAATATAGCACAAACATATGCACATACAGTACATGTCTACATTACTGTATATGAGTATAAGTATAAAAATATTATTATATATACACTCCCAATGAAAACCTATTTTCTGTTAGTTAGGGTCTAATTTATTTATTTTAAAATTATTTTTAAAAGGTATGTCCTAGGTTAATGTACTGTGAGAGATATATCCTCTCAGACCTGGTCTTTTTCCACTCCCTTCTGTGTTTCTGTCTCACATGGGTCTCATCTTTGTCCTCTTCTCACTGCTGATGTAAGATGTTCCTCCTTTTCAGCCCCTACTGTCTGGAATAGTCTTCCTGTATCTATCTACCTCATTGACTCTCTATCTCATTTCAAATTTCAGCTCAACATGTATCTTTTGTCTTTCATTTCTATGCATTATTTTAATATTATACCTACATTATTCATGTTTCTTAAACAAATTTGGTGTAAGATACAATATAAAATAAAGGCATATGGTAGAAATACTGCATTTGATATTTTTATCAGAACCTTTAGGAAGTGTAATTGAACTTTTCTACAATCAAAATTCTAAAAAATAATGAAGCCAATCCTGTTAAGGTAATATCAGACTGCAGCAGTTTTCTCTTGTGATATTCCCTTGAAATAAAAATGCAGCATTTTATTTTAAGTACAGTAATAGTTCCTTAAAGTTTCTAGTGGAGTAGTGGCTGTTGTTCTGCCTGGGGTCTAATCTCAATTAACACACTCCATTAAGCGAGTAATACAGGCTGCAAACTAGTAATCAATCATTTTCCTTATTATCCTATCATTGCTACATCATATTTTATCAGAGAATCTTAAAACACTTTACATATATGAGTTAATTGATGCTTATAACACCCCTTTATAGGGGCTTGTAAATATGATACAGATGATTGAAGTGAAGCATAGGATAGATTTCGCCAGGATCTTGTAGTGAATCAGTTGTACAGATATGGATAAAATCTACCATCCCAGAATCCTGATTCCATGCTCTAATAATTGCTAAAGACTATACCTCTGCAACGAAAGGTACAAGACATCCTGCCCTTATTGGAGACCCAAGGTGTGAATGAGTGCTTTGACTGGGTAATAATCAGATTCCGTACCAAACAATAGGGCTGTTGAAACTTTGCTGTTTGCTGTCTGTTTCATTTCAATGCTGTTTCAACTCATTTCGAGCTTGAAACAGTGAAATTGAAACAAAACGAATGGCTTTGAAACAGCCTTGAAATGAAACGAGGCCAGTTGAAACATTTTGAAACTTTTTAAATGTTTCAAATTTTGAAGCAGCCCAGTAGTGGGAGGCAGGGGAGAGCCAGGGCTGCACTCCGAGTGGCTCTGCAGCCCAATGTGGCTCAGCCCCATGGGGAGTGCATCCCTGGTTCTCCCCGCCCTCAGATTGGCTCTGGTATAGGGCCTGGGGAAAATCAGCTCGTGCAGGGACCCGCTGCCGCCCCGATTCCAAAGTGGGGGCTGGTCCCCGCACAAGCTGATTTGCCCCGGGCCCCACACCCTCCTCTGATTGGCTCTGGTGCTGGACCCAACTCCACTGCCTTGGGATCGGGTCTCTGCATGAACTGATTTGCCCCAGGCCTCTCACCAGAGCCAATCCAAGGAGGGTGCAGGGCCCAGGGCAAATAAGCCCTGATCCCAGGGTGGGGGCAGGTCCCCGCACAAGTTGATTTGACCCAGGCCCGCCTGTCAATGGCCCCAGGCAGCAGCACCAGCCTCCTGTGGTCCAGGAGGCAGATCAGGGCCCACACCCCTGGAAGCAGTCTGGCACCGCCCCCACAGCCCTCCAGGGGATGTGGACGAGCCACCAATCTGCCTGTCAAATGACAGGAGGCTGGTGCTGCCAGCTGGATGCAGCCTGTGCCAGGAAGATCGGTGCTGACGCTGGCCCCAGCCGGCAGCACCAGCCTCCTGTCATCCAGCAGGCAGACTGGGGGCTCCCCCACACTCCTGGGAGAGCTGCAGGGGCTTTGCCAGACAGCTCCTGGGGGTGAAGGCTCCTGACCTGCCTGCTGGATGAAACACTGTTTTGTTGAAACGTCAGAACGGAAGTCGAAGCAGAACGATGCTGTTTTGCACAGCCCTACCAAACAGCAATAGGATTGTAAGAATCCTTTTTGCTAACATCTTCAGACTTGGGTGCTAGATTTAAGCATGTAAATCCATATTTAGGCACCTTAACCAGTGGAGGCTCTCAGCACTCAGTGTTTCTGAAGGGGAGTCATCTATATGTAGATATCTAACTATGAATTTATGTGCTTAACTTTACTCATGAATGTTTAAATATTGTTTTTGTGTTTAAGGTACTGACTTCATCAACTGAGTACTAATGGAGAGGAAGACATTTATTAAACCCTGGAAATATGCACTGCTGTGGCTACAGGAAGCTTTTTCCCCCCAGTACAATACATAATCATCCATATTAATAAGGTTTTTAAATTATTTATGAAGTGCTATATTTAGTAGCTAAGCCTTTGAATAACTATGCAATGGAATTATGTTGAGAATGGATGTATTTCACTGAAATGGATGTAGTACAAAGATACAGTACCTAAAAATAACTCCATATGATAAAACAGAATAAAGCTTATACAGAAGGGCAGCATTTCATTTCCCTGAAGCTCTTCCTCATATAAAGCCAAAAATTGAATTCACCTATTGCCAATTGCACATTAACACATACAGTACCTTTGTAAGAAAAGCACCACTGATAAAGAAAGGCACACAACTCACTTTCTCTGCCATTTCATGGGAGTGATGCAGTGAATGTTCTCTTTCTGAGAACATTCTCCTTTGTTCATAGCTGGCTAGCCGACAAGTGAGCCATGAAGAAAGGGTGCAGCCACCAATTCCAATGCATGCAAGAGACATGGAGGTAAGATGCAAAGAATAGAGAGCAGAGGACTTCTTTGTGAGAGCACGAAGGAATTGGAAATTCAGTATTCCTCCAATTAGTCCACAGATGCAACAGGCTGAAAAAAGTATCATCTGTTAGAAGAACAAAAGAGGTTATGTCACAATGAGATTCTTCAGAAACTGATCAAACAGACAACGCTCCCCCTCCCCCCACCCCATTAAAAGTAGCAGACCCCTTTAAAAGTAGCAAATAATGATGCTTAGTGCTTCTACACCATGCATATTTCAAGGGTCAGAAATCACTGGAAATTAGTGGACATTAATTTCTAGCCTCCCTTCCAACTCTTATGTAATAAAGTATCATTCATAATCCACATTTTACAATTATGGCACCACAAGGTAAAGTGAAAAACTGAGCTAGGACTCCTGATGTTCAGTTCTATATTCAGAACTCTGAAATACAATGTTATAAATCTAGACTAAGTTACATCCATTTTATATTGCTAAAGTGTTATGAGATTGGATTCAGGCTTATGTTTTGCACTATTTATTTTTACTCCTTGTATGTCTACATGAGATGGTGCATTGCTGTAGCGACAAGATACAGCAACATAGCTAGTTGCTATGGCAACATAGCATCAGTGGGCACTAACTGTGATGCTGCCACTACTGTGCAGTAGGGTCAGAAACAATCCGTGCGCTGCCAGGACTGTGCAGTACCAACTGCGCAGTGGGGTTCAGTGCACCCCCTGAGTGTGGTTCTTTTCATTTGTTTGTGTTGAATCTCTTCTAGTAGTGGGTACCATCCAGCCAGCATGCCTTTTCTAAGCTCTGTAAGTTATTTCAAAGTTTGATTCTGGTCTCCTGATTTTTGCTGCTTGTTGGAAGTTTTGTGAAGTCTTCGCATGTGATCCTGGTTAACTTTACACCAGTAATAACCCTAACAATCAAAGCAATGAAGCAGCTGTACAGGAGACAGTGAAGTACCTTTTTCCAGCTGGTAAAAAAAAAAAACTTCTGGGAATAGAGAAGTAAACTGAGTGAACTGAGCTACAATTGACAGGAAGTGTGACTGTTTTGAGACCATTTCACAATAGTGATGAAAGGAATTTGTGGAGCCTGTGGAAATATTCCATAGAGCACCAGTAGCCAATGGACCACTATTATGTGGCAATGGGATAGAATGTGGTTCTCAAACTATAGCTCATGGTTCATTGATGAGGGTTTACATATTGTGACTGCTAGAATTGACAGAGGAAAGGAGGAATATATAGTTTGGAAGTGGTGGAGATGTTCTATAAAATAAAATGGTCCAAACATTTAAAAAATGTAACTGGTATAACTGGGAGTTCGAGTGTTTGTTGACTCACAAAAGTAAACTTAGATTGATTTTTCCCTCACTCACATTAGTTTTATAAAACTAGTCCCACTGAATTAACTAGAGTTGCAATATATTCTTGGGTAGATCAGAGGAAAATCATGTCCATATTTTTAACCTATAGATCAAATATTTCTGCAGTTGCCATTTTAGCAGTTACATCATTTTTCTGCAGTCAGAAAAATGACTGTACTTCAGAATCTTATAAGAAACAGAAAACATCTGTAATGATTTTAGAACTGGTTTGGTCATTACCCAGAAAACCTCATATTAAAAACAATACTCAGCTAATTCTGCCATCTGACTGAGCCAGAAACTCTGGGCCCCAATCCTTCCTACACTTCACAAGGCTGACTAGAAAGGACACAAATCAAACTCCCAATAAAATTATCAGCAATCTTCACTGATTTTTAACAGGAGTTAGATTAAGTTTTTAATCCTTAGAGGGATTAATCTGAGTCATTGATGGGTAAGACTTGTATACATTTCAATATGTTCTTACTTTGCTATGTTAACTGAAGGGTTGATTTGGTATTTTTTTTCTGACTGGATGTTTAATTTATTTATTTGTTACTCTTTATCAGCAACATTTGGACAAAACTTTTCTAAGGTAGAAGAGTTCAAGTTACGTAAGCTTGCATTTCAAGTATTGATTCATCATACAAGTAGAACAAAAACTTACAACAAGTCCGGTTTTTTTTTTGGCGCACAATATTCCACATATGCCACAAAGCAGAAACTGCAAAGGAAAAAAATAGCAATTATTTCATTGTCTAAGGTCTGTAGTGTAAATCTTGCTCTGTTACTGTAATGGTGACCATGACCATCTGTTACGCAATCATTCTGTCAACATTTTATTACAATCCTATTTCAGGAAGTTATAACTCAGCCATAAACATATTTATCTGGAAAGAACTGATATGAGAAGTCAGCCTGAGGCTGATTACTCAGAAAAATAGCAACAATTAAAGAATGTGTGTTTTTCATCTGTGAGGCAAACAGTGTGTCAGAACCAATTTTAGCAGTGCAAGACCCCTATCTGTTGTATTGCTCAGAAAAGAAATTTAGCAAGTTGCATATTAAGTAATCATATATCCTGATACTTAATATGCACTTAAAGCCCTGATCCTGCCAGATAATCCACTCAGCCTATTGGCTGCAGTGGAGTTCCACACAGAAACAAGGGTTCTCCTGTATGAATGAGATTACAGAATTTGGACCTAATATTTGAAAAAGTTACAATGAATTTGCAGCAGCAACTGCTTCCAGGCAGCTCTAACAAGCAGATTTCAACTATATAGATGTATGGCTGATCCTTTTATTACTACTTTCAGTGAACTGAGTGTTCAGAAATGAGTTACACTCACAAGGCCAGAACCTGGATTTGGTGAATGGTGAAAAAAAGTTCTGTGAACATTTAATTCCTGTTTTTGAATGAGTACATTTCAGCTGTCTGTGAACTTTTGGTTTTGGTGAATATCCTCTCTTGACCCTTGTGCTGAAGCTGGATAGCTTCAGGGAATCATTGAAAGGAAGAATCTTGAAGGAATTGTACTGATACTGCCTCTACATATGCCAACTGCCTATGTGAAAGGAGGCAGAAAGCCTTCTGCAAGTGTCCTTAACATCATCAGGACAGTTCTCCAAATATGCCTCGCTGGGGTCACTTGACCCCAGTTGTTTTTTCCTGCCTAGTGCAGTGAGACTGGACCTGATGATCTACACGGTCCCTTCCAGCCCCTAACAATCTATGAATCTATGAATCTATACCTGAACTGTTTTTTTCTTTGCAGTCACAAAAGCAGACCCTACATCCCATCATAGAAAATCAGAGGAAAGCAATGGACTTTTCAACTTTACTTTTGCACTACTGTAGGATTTTTTTCATAAAAGAACCACATTTGCCTTTTAATTGGGATGAACTCATCACTGGACAGATTCGGTTCTAACATAATAAGTGAAAACAATACTAACAGTAAGAGTTTTTTAAATTCTTATTGCGCATCCAGACGAGCACATGCATGGTTTGAGGTGCATCCGCACACGGCACATGTGCAACTGTGAGCTGCACTGCAAATTTGTAGTGCGGCACCAAAATTTGATACTGGGAACTCCTGGTATTTTAAAAAAATGTGCCAAAAAACAGCATGAGGCACACTCCTAGAGCATGTGCTGGAGCAACTGGATCCTGGATCCTCGAAGAAGATACTCTGGCTACCAGCCAAAGCGTCTTCCCTCCTCTTGGTCTGCCCTGGCTTCTCCAGAATGCTGGGAACTAGGAGAAGAGGGGAACAGGCAGTTTATCTGAGGTGGAATATTTTGCCCTGCACTACAGCACATGTACAAGGGCATGCGCAGCAGCAAACAGTATTGGCACAAATTTGTGCCACTACTTTTTATACCATTGCAAGCACATGCCCCTGCATGTGAGGACACAGCCTTAGTGTCTATAAAATGAATGCATCCTGCAGAACTTTTGCATTTGTAATACTTGTGTTGAGTATTAATATCTACAGCTGGAACACAAAAGATGAACATAGAAATCAAGACCACTAAGTCTTATACCACTAAGTCAGGTTCACTGTAGAGCTAGATACTGCATGTTATTTATAAGGATAAAGAGCAGACCATATGCTTCCTGTCAGTCAAATATGTAGGAATGAAAGGAAGATCTGGAGATGGGTTAGATAGCAGGACACTAAATATGTGCTCAGTTGAAGTCACTGGGTGAAAGGACTGCTACTATGCCCACTGTTTGAGACACAAATTATAGGACTATAGAAAGGCTTCATTACAGCCCTGAGGCCAACACCCCTCATCCCTTCCCACTGTGGGGGTGGATAAATGTGTTATATGACTTGTGATATTAATGAGTTCATTCCATGTCTGTGTCATATACTCATAGAACTACATCACAGGCATGAGGCTTAATTCTCTAATGCTCATGAATCATACTGAGATCTTTTGATGAAAACACTTGGTCATAGCAAAGTATTGTTATTTTTGCAAGTTTAGATTGTTGTATATCAACCTTAGCATGCTTGCAGAAAAATGGATTTACCAATTGTTAGAATGATTATTTAGTCATTATGATAGTCAATATTACTACTGAAAGCAATGGAATGATTTGGGCTAATGTCTCATGCCACCAAACTCCCTGGCAGTGCTTTGAAAAGGTAGGGGAAAGTACAGTACAGTTTCCTGGAACTGCAGAGAATCTTGGTCCAGTGGTACTAGTACAAATGCACAGCATGAAAGGAATAGAAGGACGTTGAAATCCTACTAAGACATCCTTAACTTTATCTAGCCCTAAAAAGAACTAAACTTTAGAGTGGATAGAATATTACTGGAGGGATTATTTTGTTGGCAAACCAGACCCATAGAACTGCATCTGCAACGTAGGATGATGACACCTCTTATACATTTTTGTTTTTTTCTTTTTCTTTCTGAGGATTCAATATTGCTGACAATTTTTCACAGTGGGTGAGAGAAGCAGAGAGACACCTATGCTAGATGAAAGGCAGATGCAAAGTTCACTTTTGAAATAACTCTTGGAGGGTTTTTTGGGACAGGAGTTTGGTTTGTCATCTCAGTTTTGAACTCTTGGCCCACATCCAGATGAGAGTGGTACCCCTTCTCTGCCATTTGGGCAGTATCGCCTGGAAGATGTGATCATTGTGGTGGCCCACTTAGAACTGTCAAAGCGTGTCCTGCTTGCCCCAAATGGCCACAGGTTAGCCACCTTGTCTGCCCTCCAGCTGGGTCCCTGTTGCTGGCCCTGGGCAGGCTCCTCTGTCCAGGTCCTGCCACTTGCCTCACCAGCAAGGATCCTGGTGTTCCCTGTTTAAAAACTGCAAATTATCTGATAAAAAACCCAGGTTCTCTCATTTAAAATCAATTTAAATCCATGTTCTTCAATTAAAATGAAACACCACTATATATATATATATAGAGAGAGAGAGAGAGAGAGAGAGAGAGAGAGATCTGTTTGGCAATGTTTTATTGATATATTTACAATTTAAACCCAATTTGGAAGCCCCCCAGTGCCTCTATCATCATAATAAAATACATTCTAAATATCGATATACTTTGGTGTTTGCTTTTGGTTTTTTATCATATAAAAATCAGAGCTGCCCCTGTCCCTGCCCCCTTAGCTCACCAAGATGTGGAACAGCTCCAGCGGTACCTGCAGCTGTTTTTTGATGCTGAGCAGCACTGATATGCCAGTGCCCTGCCCCTGTCCCTCACTCCCAACCCACAACTCAACCAGTGCCCCTCACTCCTGACCCATACCCTCTGTCTGCCCCCCATTCTCTCCCTTCCAGCAGCAGCTTCACCCCAGCACCAGGATATGGGTCCAGCTGCAGCTGTCCCACCAGCTGCTTTGTGGCTCAGCACTGCCAGCCCTTACTGTTGTTCTCTTTGCACCTATGCCCAGGCCCCAGTTATCCCCATACCGTTTGTGGGAAGCCCTTGACTGGGACTCAGGTACTTGGCTAGGCAAGTCCCTTCCCTTCCAGGCTGGCCTTCTCCTGCAGAGGCTGCTTTAGGGGGGCAGTAGGGCTCCAAGCCCAGGTCTGGTGGCCTCTCCTACCTGTCTCCCACCCCCATCTCCTGCCACCATCTCTCTCTGTCTCACACACACAGCCCTGCTGCCATCCGTGGCCCATTACATACACCCATAGACCCTGCTGCCACCTCAATCACCCCCTGCCCATCACCCATGCCCTGATGCCACTTCTATCCCCCCCTCACCGCTCCAGCCCATCACACCTCACAAGTGGCTCCTGGGACCAAGAGCATCCCCAGGCCAAGGCTGCATTTCCTATCAGTGTTGTGGGCACTGTGCAGGGTTGCAGTGCAGCAGTTGTCCCTGCAGCTGGGGCTCCCTCCAGCAGGACCCAGCCCATCTGGCAGGTCAGCATGCAGGGTGTGAGATTTGTGGAGGGATGTGGAGTTTGGGGGGTGGGGAAGGGGTATGGCAGTGTAAGTGTGGGGTTTTTGGGGGATGTGGTGTTTGTCAGGGGTTTTAGGTGGGTATGGGGTGGGTGTGGGACTTGGGGAGGTGTGAGGGTGTTGGGCTTGTGGATGGATTGTGGGGGGGTATGTGGATGGGGTGGAGATTTGTGGGGTCATTTGTAGGGGTGTGGTTTGTGGGGTTCTGGGGTTTGCAGGTGGACTCTAAGGGCATTTGTGGGTATGTGGTGGGGTCGGGTTTATAGGTGTATTGTGGGAGGTTTGTGGGGGTTGTTCTGGGTGTAGGGTTTGTGGGGGGTGCTGCCGCATGCCCGCCAGCCCCCCACCACACACTGGCCTGGTCCTGTTTGAAGGCTCACACCAGTGGGTTGAGCCAACCCCATGTGTTATGTGTAGCCTCCGGGTCTCAAGAGGTGCCATGTTCCACTGGGGTCTTCTTCCTGCAGTGGGCCATGAGTACCCAGAGGGTCCACTGCTGGCTGCTCAGTCTCCCCACCCCCACAGTCCTCCCCATCCCCACATAGTCCCCCTACCCCCCAAGTCCCTGCTTACTGGCGATAGAGCCTGGGTCCCAGCCAGCTCCGAGCCACTGCTGCCAATCATGCCCTGCTTCTATTTCCTCCAGCACACTGAAATAGCATTCTGGAGCAGGGGCATGTGGCGGGCATAGAGATGCTCTGGCCAGGTGATAGAGCATCTCTTTGGAGGACCCAGCCACCAGTTGCTTCGGGGCACACTCCAGGAGTCCACCCTGCGCCACATTTTTCTTGCATGTTTTCTTTTGATACCAGGATTTCTCGGTATCAAACGTAAAGTCCGCATTACATATTTGCAACATGGGGAACATTTTTTATTTTCATGGCATGCCTCCTGCAGCATCTCAGACTGCTCTGAGATACTGCAACAGACACTGCAACTGCTCACTCATGTGGATGCAGCCCTAGGTTTCACAATCCTGGCACCCAGAATGCAACATGATCCACCATGTGTCCATCCCTTGCTCTCCTCTAAGGTTTCTTCTTAACTTGGATATTTAATCTAGTCTAAACGTGATTCTTACCTATTGAGCTACTGAGACTAGGCATCACACTGAGCATCAAGGCTAAGTACAGACAAGGCTGAGGCTGAATAGATTTAACCTTTGCAGGTTAGGTTAACCTGTGTAGATTGAACTGATAAGCAAGTGAACAAACATTCACTTTTGATTCTAGAAATGCAGCCACATATGCCTGCAGTGGCCCAGGCCAGAAGCTGGGGGGCGCTAGAGCACACCTCCTTGCTCTGCTGGAGCAGACAGCTTGGGACAAGACTAGTCCACCCACCTTGTGGTTAGCGTTGGTGCAGACATTCATTTGTCTTTCTCTTTTTTTAATCTAGTGTTTTATATATCATGTTTTGCTGTAATATCTAAGCTCCTTAGAGTGATAAAATGAATCATATCTCCAAATATCTCAATCTAAGAGTCAGGACAATACTTTTCATAGGGAATAAGTGAAACAAACCAGCCTGAAAAAATGGCCTGATCCAGATCCATGAGGGAGGCCCCTTCAGTTGGGGCTTCAAACAGTACTGTTGGACTTCTATTTCCTTTTGTACTTCCAAGTGGCAGTTTTCTAGGTACATAAGTGGTGCTTTTGGCACTTACAGATAGCAATTCTAGCAATTCTGCATGGTGTCTAGGCCCACATCACCCAGAAAGGGTTGGACTCTCTCTGACTTCCCAGGGCTATATATAGGAAGTTATAGGACTATAACTACTACACCACAGGCTAAGGATTCTCTCCAGTGTCCTCTACTACAGTGCTTCTCAAACTATCTGATGTGGCAGACCGGCAATTTTTTTTCCAGTGGGCCAGGGACCGGTGCCCGGTTCAGCCGGTGGCAGCAACTGCATGTAACAGCGCTACACAAATGCGTGACCGGCTGTTTCTTTCTCTTTCCTCACCTCGCACGACGTGACGTCACCTGGAGTGTTGGAACGTATGAACTGGGGTGCTGTGACATATCAATGTTATGCTTCTGAAAATATATTTCTTTCTTTCCTGGCAGCTCGCTGCGGACCGGTGACTGGTGGCTCGCGGACCGGCACCGGTCCACGGACCACCACTTTGAGAAGCACTGCTCTACTACACCCAGAACTCTTTCCAGTAGTTCTTTTGAGTCTGGCCCCCTAGACATCCAAGAAAGAAATGGAGTTAGGAAGAAGGAAGCAAGGGAGCTGCAGGGTGGGTGGCTGAGTAAGATGACTGCTGATGTGGATGGGAGTAAGTCCTTGGTTCTATCTTAGAAACTTCCCAATGCTTTTCATCTCTTTTTTCAAATGACTAGTAAATTCAAGGGGCAGTCAGTCAGTCAGTATGTGCATAATTGTGATAGTTTCCTCAGTGGTCACGTGGAGTTCCCATAGTCCATCACTGAACTTAGTCAGCGGGCAGTCATCGACAATATGTGACCCGGTGTGTGTTTGCTACAGCACAGCCTGGTCATAAAAACCCCAATGGTGGAAGTTGGCAGTGGTTCCACTTCAAAGAGAAGCATTAGAGAAAAGACAGGGTAGTGCATGATCTGTGGTGTACTGATTAGCATGCTATGCAGAGGTGCAGGTTCAAATCATTTCTGGGTGAGAGGGGCCCAGAAGCTGTCTCTGGCTTCCTGCACAAGTGCCCTAACCATTCTAAACATGCTGGGGCTAAAATGTGCTTCTCCTTGTGCACTCCCACCTTTTCAGTCTTAGGTTCAGGTATATGGGTATATGCCCAGTGTGCAGCCTATTGAGCAGCCTGTTGAGCTCAGTTTACAGGTAGGTATACACTTAACATATGCACTTAACATGTATGCACACACACTTAACAATGGAGGCACTGCCTAACATGACCAGTCATGTGGCTAAAAATCTGCCATTTAGGTGCACAAAGGGAAATACAATTCTGTCCCTTGATTGAATCTGAAATGTATATATGTATAACTCAAGAGATGCAAAAAATATCCAACAAGTCAAGATATCACCCCACAATCTGCAGATATCACTGCTTGCTAACATTGTCAAATAAATGTTAAGGTTAGAAAATAATCGATCAAGTTAAATTACAAAAAAATGTCATACTGTGCATATGCCTGGTATAACACAGTCTCAACTATTTGCCTAACATTTTATTTCAAGCCTCACAGAAGGATGGTTTTGTGGATTGTTAGTTTATATTTCTAGACTGATCCAGGAAAGACATTTCCAAAAGCAAAAAGATCAATTAGAATTTTAATCCCTTGCAGAATCAATTGGACACAAGTACCTAACTCTCATTCGTACCTTTTGAAAATTCCCCTTTTGCTGATTCTTGGAACCAAGAGCCAGAAAGGGAGGCTGTTTATTTTGAATATGCTCCAATGATTTAGCTGCTTTATATTAGATCTGGGCCTAAAATAAAACATCATAAACACACTGATTTTTTGGATAAGAAACTGAAATCTAGCTCCAGATCAAAATTCTGCAGCATAGGTCTATTTGTATCTTATACTCTCTTAAACAAAGAACTTGCTTTGTTTACTTTTCCTTGAGAAAGGGGATTATTTTGCTTACAGTCTTTGAACTAGGGATCCAACTTTAGTTATATTCACTAAGAAGAAAGGAATTGTTTATTTCCTCTTTCCAGAAGGAATGGGAACTGCTTTGTCTTGTTATATTAAATCCAAGAGACCTTTCTTTGTTTTATTATAAGGAAACAAAAACAAGGGTGAGTATAATTCCTTTGAGAATATGAAAGCTGTCTGCTGTAATTTATTTTTGGGGAGCCTGAACATTAAAGAAAACTTGTTAGACTGCTTGATGTCCATTTATTTTTCCTTATATACTGTATAGATGCCCACAATTAGGCACAACAGTCCACCCGCACAGAGACAAAGGCCTCACAGATATGCCTGACAATCTAGAGAAATAAAGCAGGGAAAAATAATCCAAACATAGAAACATATTTTACATTATTACAGGAAAATGCAAACACATTGTGCCTCATTCAAACAGCCTTCCACTTTTTAGGGGATGGAGCAACAAGCTAGGTAAAAATGTAGCAGCTCTACTCTAACTTAAAGTCACTTCCTGGAAACCCAAGGTTTGCACTGTGAATTACAATTACACAGATAAAAAGACTGGCTACTAGAAGCAATGCTAGAAACCTGAACTCAATAATGTATGAAAACATTCTGGTACTTAACTATCTTGACATTTTACCTCTGGGGAAAAAAGAGATAGAAGCTGCAGTTCCTAATGGGCGCACTGACCAATGAAGGTGTTGGAAGCTGCTAAGGCCTCTTGTTTAAAGTAGCATTTCATTACCATGGTAATACAAGCTAAGTGTTGGAACTGAAGAGCACAAATTCCACATGAGCATACAAGGAATAAACCAGAGGAAAAACAAACAGGAAAAGAGTGGCAGAGAGAGAAAAGGAAGGAAAGAATCCTGGTAGATAGGCTGACTATACAGAAAACAGAAGAAAAGACTAAAACCTCTCTAGAAAGTCAGAATGAGTCTTGGACTATCTCAGCAAAACATTGACTATGATGTGGAAGCTTTTCAAGGGAACAACAGCTAGTTAGGCACCAAACTCCTGCTAACTTGCATTTGCTAAGTTGCTTAGTTTCCATTTGTCTTTGTGCCTTCCCCATCAGAAGAGAAAAGAAAAAGCAAACCCTACCCAAAGCTCTTCTTCAGTTCTAGTAGTGCTTAACACATGATTTGCTTGGACTCGAAAAGGCTGGAACCTATAGAAAGACTCACCAGGCACGTCCAGATGAGTGCACACGTGTTTCCCCAGGGACAAATAGCAGTGGCCCACTGTGCCACTGTTACATGTCCCTGGGAAATGCCCGGCACACATGCTGTGGTGCATGGCAAGCTGCTGCCACGTACACTGCTCCACTTTTATTAGGTGTGGGTTTTTTTGACACCGGGATCTCCTGCACACTGCAAATTAGCAGTGTGGGGAATGCCTGCATGTGCGGTGTGTGCAGTATGCAGGTCTGTGGTACTACATACTGCATGTGTATGCTCTTCTGGATGCACCCACTGACAGTCTGTAGATCAGGTCTTAATGCTGAACAGCAGACACACTAGTTGGGACCAACCTTTTTAGCTGGTGTGCCACAAATTAACCCTGCCCAAATGCCACTCCCATCCCCTTCTCCTGCCTGATCAGACACTTTGCTCTCTACTTCCTGCCCTGTGCTCCCTGTATGATCTGCCACTCTTCTTTCTGCTTCCTGCCCCATTTGCTGCTTTGCTGAATTCTCCTTCCCCTACTTGCTGCATGCTGCATGCACACACACAAAGTCTGCCTGTGCCACTTGTGGCATGCATGCTGCAGGCTGGCTACCCCTGGTTTACACCATAGATATTGTTTTGCATTAGCTCCCAAATCATTTGAAACATGCAAACTTTTCTTATCCTTATCAGATATTAATAATATCAGATTATTTCCAGCATGTCAACTAAGGCCTAGCTCGGCAAACCATTGGGCAATTGTTTAAGTCCCTTGCTATTCATCAGGGTTTGGCTCTAGACATAAGCTGGAGTCCCATTGGAGTCTATATTATATGTAATTTCCTCCAGTGTAGGAGAAGGATCTGTTTTAAAATCTTTCTGGAGGGTCTGAGCATTACAGAAAACCTGTTAAATCTACAGAGACAGACTCTCATCACACAGATCCAAGGAAGCCAAGGAGAATCTGCCCCTTAGATTACCGTGTTCACTTAAAGGACTCCATCCTATTTCCATTTTGCTTACTGGAGTGTTGCCATTCATTTCACCAAGAGCAGGAGCAGGCTAGAAAGACACTCATGATGGAAATGTAATACACATGATTAAAGAATGTAGGTTCACATCTGCATTTTGTCTACATGATAAATGACACTGAATTTTTTTGAGTGTTCATCTGAAATAATCTTTTCATTTGACTATTCCAAAATAAACTTGGCAATTAGTCATCAATAACAACTAAAAGTAGCAAAATGTTCTTTCTTTGATTTCAGACCACCAACATTGCTTTTAATAATTCAAACTGATGCCTTACTCTGAGCTAGTTCCATGCTGACTAAGCTGCTTATTCTTAACCTTGGGGAAAAATTCCCAGTGATCATGTATTTGGGATGCCATCCTTGAACAAATTTCTAAGGCCAATGAAAATACAGGTTTCTAATGGAAAGGAAGATTGAATTGTGCAATAGTCACAAATGTTGAAATATTATCTATAGAGAGCCTTACAGAGGATGTACAACATTTAGGTATGTTTTGACATTTATCTTCATGAATGAGGAAACTATCATTCTCGAGTGGCATAACCAGAAGGGAGTCATTAAGTGTCTCTATCAGTGAAGATAAATGGCATGTTTGACTGAAGAGGTGTTCTTTTTACTCTCCTTATTTCTCTGTGTGATTATCTTTAATGATTCCTCATTGCACTACCTCAGTATAAACGATACTCAGGTTCATACATTCTCATATATTACAGTGATAAATATATTTTAATCTATATACACACAAATTTGAAGATTCTGTTTTAACAGCCAAATATATAACCACTTTTAAATATCTTATTCTTTAAGAAAAATTTTGGAACTATTATTGTTCAGATTTTTCTTGTGTACAGAATGATTCATATTACCTTTCTTGTGCCTGGGTATGAGCTGTTCAGTATGTTCATGCTATTCATTGAGCTGTTTCTATGGTAAGTCAGATAACTGAATTTGAATGGGGGTGTTTAGAAATCTGGCTTTATTTCCAGTCACTTGGAGAAACTAACTATAGCAGGTGAAGTAAAATATAACAAGTAAAGCAAATAGAAATAGATTCTAGAAATCAATGCCATATCAAGCATAATATTCAGAGTTTTTGATAACTTAGCAGCTACCACCTCTTTTAAACAAATCTGAACATAACAGTATATTTTTCATGTACTAGAATGAAACAAGTAAGCGTGTCCATGTACATCGGATAAATCAAATGTTTGGTCAGTGTTTTCATTTGGCTGTTTTTCTCTATCAATTCTCTTAGTTCAACTCTATTTTGAAAGTATGAGAACCAAACAGTTATAACTAAGCATCAAATTTAGATGTGTCATATATTTCCCCATATATTTTATCTATATGAATAGCTTATATAGATGCCTTCACATCCTTCTATTAAATCACTGTTGGCTATTCTGGTTTCTTGAGTGCAAAACACTCTGGTCCCAACTGAGCAAAGCATGCAAGCACATGTTTAACTTTAAATATGTTACTAACCCCATAAGTCCCTTGCTGACTATAAACCATGAACAAGAAAAAGCATTTTTTCTTTTAGCAAGAGGGTTGACATGATTCACAATATCATGTAGCTATAGACAGATGCAGTCTGCTTGATTTAAAATCTACTGACACCAGAACATTCAGAGTTAATGTTCCTAAAGTAATGTTATTGTCACCCATCTGTGAGTCTGGACTTCCTGATAAGTTCCACCTATGCAAATGAGTGGAGAGCTGGTTCTAAGGTCTTTTATTACATTTTTCAGGTAACATTACTACAGGAAATATTCTTAACTCTGCTTAACTCTGTTGTTCTACGTTGTGGTATTTCAGAGGAGTAGGTTCCATCTCCCTTTTATGTTCTTTTTTAAAGGAAAATCTTGATTAAGAACAGCAAATAAGAAAACCTTAAATGTATAGGCTACACCAGGGAACTGATGCTCTGATCCAGCCAAACTAGAGCAAGACCCAATAAGGAGCAAAGGTGGTTTTGTACCTGAGGTCAGCTCAGATCAGCTCAGCTCCCAGAGCAAACTTTCCTAAGGCTGCTTTAACCTGGGCCCAGTTATCAACAGCCCCAAGGACTGTTTCATCCACCTGGGATCTCTGGAGAGTAGTAGTACTCTGCCCTTCGCTCCCTCCTTCCCCCCCATCTTCTGCCTCATCCTGAGCAATTTCTCTGTGCCAGTTCTCTGCTGCTTGGCTACTTTCCCCTATGCCTGAAATCCGTGCAGGCCAGATTCAGGCTAGGAATATTTAGTAGGTTTTGAACTGTTAGAGTGGGACAACTAGGCTGCAGTGGTAGAAAGCCTCAGACTAAAGATTTCTACTTTTACATTTCAATTAAAGTTCAAATAAATACAGTCCTTTAGGCACTTCACCTTGCTCTTTGCATCCCCTCTTTGGCCCACCCTCAAATGTATGCTACTTGTCCTTGTTCTCAAGGCCCCACACAGTGCAGCTACACTCCCTGTATCAGCTCTTATTCATTTTTGAAAGGTTGACTTCTGCCTCAGATTGGGCCATTATTCCAACCCCCATACCCACTTACATGTTTTATCAAACAAGCATCTCTGTGCTTTCTCCTATACCTCATGCTTGTGAGGTGTATATCCATAAAGATACTTCATTTTGTCTGTCTTAAAACTGTCCTTTGGTGTGATACCTGGATAACACTTCAGCTGTTGATCCTGATGGATCATGGCCTATCAAAACCAATGACATCCACATTGTTTCATTGTTGCTTTCCACTCCCCTGTATGTCTGCATCCCTCTGTGATCTTTTGCTTTACACTTGAATTATAAGCTCTTCGGGAATGGGACCATCTAGCACAGTGGGTTCTCAGTGACTAGAGGCTTTACAAGCAATAACAAATGATAAGCAAAGGAGGCAGCAATGTGGGATGCAGACATTGTCATAAACTGTTATTCAATTGTAATAGCCTATTGCTCAGGCTGAAATCCTGGCCCCAATGAAATCAATGGGAGAATTCTCATTGACTTCAATGGAATCAGTTTTCCCTCTTTGAGCAATCTGCTCATTTTTCTTTGTCAGAAACGATCACAACCTCTGCTAAATGTACTGTTTTGGTAGCTCCCTTACCTGTTGTCCAATATATTGGCTTGTCTTATCTTGATTGTCTCATCTTAGACTGTACGTTCTCCAGACTAGGATTTGTCTTACTCTGTACAATGCCACAGATACTTGCAGGACTGTGTACATGATTTATTAATCATGACTGACAACGATAACAGTACATTAATCCTTTTATAAGACCTGTTCTGGAAAGTCACTTCTCTAGTGACAAATCAAAAGGGTTTTGGGGGGAGAGGGGGGAGACGGAGGTTTTTTGCTTTAGATATTTTACCAAGTGAAAAGCAAGCTAATCCTTTAGAAACAGAGTTGTTCAATCTTCATCAAATATCACTTAGGAGTTCAAAAAAATGCTCACTCATGTTTACATCTAGTTTTCTCTGTCTGCAAGCCTTTGCTTCCTCAGTTTATATACTAATTTGAAGAGGAACACTTAGGAAAAGAAAAAAAACGGATCAGAGAAAATTACAAAATGCTTTGAGATGTGAGGATTAAACTAAGCGGAGCTCTGGTGTGAACACAGCTGGATGTTAACTACATTCCCCAGGATTTTTCTTTTTCTGGCTGGATTCTCACTAGAAACTGGCTGCCCCAGTCACAAGAGAATCTCTCTTCCATGTCCTGTTTTCACAAAGGTGCTCAGGAAGTCAGGGGGTGGCTTTTATTCTTAACCAACCCCTCGATCTTCCTGCCCAGTGAAAGAGCCAGATGCTGCCTTCTTTTAAAACCAACCGACTGACTGACCAACCAGTCTCCTCACTGATTTCAAGATGACAAGTCCTGGCCTATCTTTCTCTCAGCAGAATGCACAAGGGACCCAGGAGCTCTTCAGCCCAGAGCTCAGGGGTTCACATCAACTCCACTGGCGTCCATGCAAGAAAAGAAAGGGGTGGGGAGGAGGAGAGGGGCCCCAGAAAAGGCAGGTGCTGCCCCATGCACATCCCACCAGCACAAAGCATCTCCCCCAACAGCATGCGGGGAGGGGGAGGGGG
>NW_005841917.1:3268833-3269099 GCF_000455745.1 Alligator sinensis
CCAGGCTGAAACTGACGGCCCCCACGGCCACGCTGGACACCCCCAGCCCTATCTCCAGCACAGAGAGCACCAGCAGGCTCCCAATGATCTGGCTGCTGGTGCACATCGTCCCTCGGGCATCATTCCTTCCGGATCAGCCGGGGAAACAAACCATCCGCCTTCTCTCGCGGGCCCCGGAGCGGCCCCAAACTTTCCTGCCTCCTTCGGGTCCGCAGCCGGGGGCGGGCTGGCGGGGGATGTCGGCAGTCGCTCGCCCTGGCCGGGGC
>NW_005841917.1:3269447-3286076 GCF_000455745.1 Alligator sinensis
GCAGCGAGGGGCTCCAGCTGTACCATCTCTCAGCTAAAAAACAAAATTAGGGAAAGGAAGAAAAGCTGGAACCTGCCCGTATCCGTCCCCGAGGCTTCCTTTCCCTTCAGATGCTACTGTTGCCAGGTACAGCACCAACCCATGCTGGCTTTTTCTTCCCCATGGACAAGCCACAACACTTCCTGCCATGTTTGACCCTTGGTCTCACACACGGATGCCCGCACGGTGTGGTCGTGCACACCTGTTGCATCCTGAAGTAAATAGATCAGGTGCCAAGAGCTCGTGCCCCAGTGCTTTTCCAGGTGTTTCAGGCATCGGTCCAATGCTTAGACAGAGCGCATGTTAGCTGCCCTGACTGCTGCTTCCATTTCCAAATACAGATATACTTCAGTGCAATAGTAGCAGGACAGTTCAGGTCTGGCACCTGCATCCTGGCAACTGTTGGTTACAAGCCCCAAAACAGACGAGGGAAGCAGCAGCTCTGCAGAAAAGGACCTGTGGGTTACAGTGGACAATAAGCTGAATTTGACCCAACAGTGTGCCTGCCCTTGTTGCAAAGAAAGCTAGTGGCATACTAGGCTGCATTGGTAGGTGTCTTGCCAGAAGATCAAAGGAAGTGATTCTTCCCCTCTGTTCAGCACTGGTGAGGCCACATCTGGAGGACTGTGTTCAGTTTTGGGCCCCCCACTACAGAAAGGATGTGGAAAAATTGGACAGAGTCCAGCAGAGGGCAACAAAAATGGGGAGGGGGCTGGGGCACATCACTTATGAAGAGAGGCTGAGGGAACTGGGCTTATTTAGTCTAGCAAAGAGGAGACTGAGCAGAGATTTGATAGCAGCCTTCAACTACCTGAAGGGGGTTCGAAAGAGGATGGAGTTAGACTGTTCTCAGTGGTGGCAGATGGCAGAATAAGGAGCAATGCTCTCAAGTTGCAGCAAGGGAAGTTTAGGTTTGATATCAAAAAATCTCCCTTGATGAAGATAGTAAAACACTGGAACAGGTTAGCCAGAAAGATTGTGGATTATCTATCCTTGGAGGTTTTTAGGACCCAGCTAGGTTAAGCTTTGGCTGGGATGATATATTGGGAATGGTCCTGCTTTGAGGAGAGGTTGGACTAGATGACCTCCTGAGGTCCCTTCCAATCCTAATTTTGTATGATTCTTAAAACTCAAGGAAAGAAACAATAAATGTTTCTCTACAATTATATCCCCCCAAAATGTGGAGCCCTGCACAGCCTAATCCAAGATAGTTACAAAACTTTATTTTACCAGCCATATCATGTTGGGTCCTGCTAATTTTGGCTGTATGCACTCCTGTTTATGATTTATATATGTAACTTTTCCCTAGCCCACCTGAAAAAACAGACACTTCAAACACTCTCATGCCAAGACAAATATAGTGCAATATGACATCCCTTACATAGCCTTTATAGTAGTAGTATAATTAGGGGTTGAAACACAAAAAATAACAGGACTCAGGTTTTTCAAACCCCAAAACTTTCTTCTGCAAAAGGTACAATAATTCTATAGCCATGAGATGAAGAAGGATGCCAACAGTGAGAACAGGCTGCATAGCTACCATGTACACAGGAGAAGATCAGATCTATCATTAGATGCAGATTCTAGATCTCACATGAATCCAAAAATGCGTTTTTGTCCTGAATGAAGAGACTTCAGATTTCCACTGATGTCAGTCTGACTTGCAACTATACTTTCTGCATGAGGTATGTGTATGGATGGTCCAGGATTTAGGAAAGGGGCAGCAACCTGTATTACAGGGGTGGCTGTACCCTGACTCCCAGCCTCACTTCCTGCCTCAGGGTGGGCAGATTGTGCCATAGAAGCATCAGAAGGGGACTTTAAATAAAAAGTCCCATAAGCAGGTAAGAATCTTCCCTCCCCACTCCTTTTCCCTCCATGCCCAGCGGCACATTCCCTTTTCTTTCTTCCCATCTCCCACCTCCTTCCTCCTGCTCTGCTCCAGGGAGGCTAAGCATGGAGCCAGACTGGCTAGACACAGCAGCGACAGCAGACAAGTTCCCTTCACTGTGCCTGGTACTGGTCTGGCAGAGAACACTGGGAAGGACCAGGTGGAGGGGAGAAGAGGGGAGAGGAGAGAGCAGGAAGGATGAAATTCTTACTTGTTTTGGGGACTAAAAATAAAGTGCCCATCTGCTGTTCCCACAGAGTGGTTGACAGAAAGGGAGCTGCATCTGGGAACCAGGGTGCAGCCATCCTTGCAGTACAGGTTGCTGCCCCTTTCCTAAATCCTGGATCCATCCATGCACATTCACTGCACCCCTCCTGGGTACACAAATGTAAGAGAGACAAATGCAAAGAGAAATAATATGCAGTTAAGAGATAGGATCTTAGAGCCTCACCTTAGAACAGCACCTGCTTCAGATATATTCATACTTCTCCTAATGCATGATATCTCACTTTCCCAAAAGATAGCTTTATTGCAGGCAAAAGCTAAACTGTCCCATTTTCATTTCTGCTGTTTGAAAAGGTAGGTGGTATCTGTTATCATTTAAAATCTAGGCACATTATAAAAGCTTCTCAGATACTATATTTCTGTAGGAGGATTTAAAGTACCCACATGGACAGTATTTCTGTTATAACAGTATGTCATATTATTATAAACTTTAAAGTGTCCTTTGGGGCAGTTATTTCCCTGCATAAAAATCCTGTGGTGATAAGATGACAATTGGATAATGTTGTATTTATGCAATCATTTCATCCATGCATTTATCCAGGCACTTATTATGTGCAGTTGAATATGGTGCATGTCATATCAGGATTGTGCTCATGTGGCACAAATGAGGTTTCTGCAAACATCTTGCTCTATATAACATTTCCAATTCAATCGGAAGTGTCAGAAAAAGAGGGGGAGAGAGACTTTGTAGAAAGTGTCAGAGATTCCTTGATGTGACAGCTGTTAGAGACAGGGATATAAACTAAAGTCCAGACATGCTGAGTGCATGCTTTCTAATCTGCAGATTGCAGGGAGTTAAAGAGATGGGCAAGACCTCAGAGCCAATAATACTGGACCTGATTGAGTTCTCAGTTTTGCACCTTTTATACTGAAAATAGGAATGAGTTATAATATTGTAATAATCATATTTTAGAAATGAAAGCATGCACTCTTAGTTCAAGTGCTCAGTTCAGTTTATTTGTACAAGACTGCTGCATCATCCTTATGTGCTGCTCCAGGCATTTACATTTTCTATGGGATAATTCACATGAATTTAAGCACCTGCTTACAACATTGAATAATCATTTCATTCATTTACATGCATATATATATATATATATATATATAAATTTTATATATATATATATAAAATGGTTTACTATTTAGATTGGGTATATTTGAATTTTATTGTGCTTTATTATGCTTAATGCTTATTAAAAACCTGGCATATACACCTTTACACCTAATGCCCAGCACCCAAAATGCAATTAGCTATACACAATATTCTTCCATTATAAACATTATTATTTATTATTATTATCATTATATCATTATTAACATTATATCATTATTAACATTATCATTATTAACATTATATCATTATTATTTACTTATGAAAATAAAATTATGGAACTTCTGCATAGAAGTTCCATAAATCTTATATAATTTCACTTGTTGGAAGGATGAACATATATTAAAAAAAATAATTTGCTTCTCTGTTCTACAAAAATTGGTTATACTGAGAAGAACTGGATGACAGTACAGGATGTGAGAAAAATTATCATGTGGGGTATATTTTCATTTATTCTAGAGTCTTTTATATCACTGTGGCTGTGTAAACAAATCTTAAAACAGGCAAATTGTAACTTATTCTCATTTTGGTTCCACTGACAGTGTTAAAGTACTGTAAAGAGGCTTTAGCGTAAATAAGGAGAAGGCCTGTAATATTTAGGCCTCTGATTTTAATTCATGTCAGATAAGTAGTGAATAAAAATAAAAATACATAGCAATTCCATGGTTGCTTAGCAGCATATGAAAAATGTGTTGGCCTACTTCCTAAGAGACAGCTCTCCTCATCACAAACTTCACTGTCATGTAACGGGCAAAGTGTCAGTTGGCAGTTTCAGGAGAACAGACGGAAAAGTGAGTAGTAATAGAAATAGCTTTACTTTCTCACTCTAAGAGGGGTTTCCTTTTGGAGCACATTTAGTTGGGTTAGTGTGAGTTATAAAATAGTTCAGTTTGTACTGTACTTACTTTACAGGTAGAGAGAGAAATATGATCTCATAGACTGTTAACAAACCTGTCACTTTCCATCAGTTCTGCATTATTTGGCTTTTAGTTTGCTGAAATCATCACTTTTCATTAGTCTGTCACTGGAGCATGTTGATGAAGTTTTGCAGAAGCAAAAATATCCCAGAAGAGAACCCTAGCAACTCTTAAGTGCTCGTGGTGATATGATGACACAAGTTTTTAAGCAGGAACCATTGATTTTATTTCAAGCACAGTTAAAATTGGCCCTCTCCTTCTAAGAGGTGGAATAGATGAGCACCTGTATCCTGTTCCCTCTTTTGCACATACCTAGCACAATCCACCCCCTTCATATATTTCTAATACTATTATTCCTAGTATGGGAAGCTGAGCCAAGCAGAACTTATACAGGAAAAAGGAGTATATTGTTTTGCCATTGATTTTATTCTTTTTTTAATTACATAGTGAGATATCCTTTCTGCTGAGTAGGTAGCTCAGTCTCCAGCAAAGCCAAAATCTGTGATGTTCTTGTGATCTGCAAGGCCTTCTAGGTCAATATATTTTGGTAGGATCAAGATCTTAAAGTATTGGTTTATAGCACAGAAGTATTCTGATGACATATTATAAAATTACTTGGCACATGTCTTTTTCTTAAACTATTTAGAGGGTTTGAAGCATTGTTTATTTCTGTTTTAGTTATACTTGAAATCGAGGGAAAATCTCTTTCCACCAGGGGAAATTTTGCTAATTATGACACTGGTGGGTGTTGATTACCCCACCTTTCAAGGAAGTAGGAGAACCTGTCCACTAATTCTGGGCACTAATTCTCCCCTCATGAGAGTAAATTTAAGTGTCTCACAGGGTGCATCTACATGAGATCCTACGGTGATGTCGCTTGTTGCTACAATGATGTAGCACTGGAAGGCATGAACTGTGATGCCATTGCTACCATGCAGCATGGTCAGAAATGACCCATGCATCACTGGGACTGCACAGTAATGGTGGTTACTATGTAAATACTAAATGACTGTGCAGTAACAACTATGCAGTCAGGTGCATATGTAGATGCACCCACAGTCTATTAAAAGAGTTTATCCTTACAACATCACTCTGAGGAAGGAATATTATCTTTATATTACAGAAGAGGAAATGAGGCACAGGATAATTTAAGTAAGTGGCCCAAGGTCATACAAAACTCTCTAGCTAAGCAAAGAGCACAACCCAGATCTTTGTGGTCTTGCACTAGTAAATCATCTTCCCTAGTTGCAAGACTCTTTTGGGGTCAGCACAAAGAAGGAATCTGTGGAGATGCTCTAATAGAGCCAGTCCTTCATTCTGTCCAGGCTGGTAGAGGATGATGGTAAAGGACTTTTCCTAACTTGCTTATTCCTTTCCACTTCCCAAATCTTCCCCTAGCACATTTCATGTGGAAGGCTTGGAGATACAGTAGCCTAAGAAAGGGAATCTGTTCCCCAGAGAAGGGGGATGGTGTGCTGAGGAGACTTAAGGTTTGCCTGGAAGAGGATGCTGCTCAGGAAGATCTAGAAAGCTGGAGCCTGATAAAAAGGTAAAAAGGAATGATTTCTCCTCAGGGTCCAGAGGGAACTTTGGGTCAAGGAGGGCTGATGAAGCATGTTTCCTTCCCAGCCAGTGAGCAAGTCCTGGTAGGAGATATCTGCATTAATAGACAGGATCAGAAAGTCCAGTGGACTCAGCAGACTGGAAAAGGCAGCCAATTTAAGGTCTTGGTATTATATTTCTATTTTACAAGAGAGGAAGAGTACTTCAAAAATGCCAGTTGTGCTGGCTTGTTTCCATGCACAAGAAAGTGACAGAGAAAGAACAAAAGTGCAAAAGTCTAAGACCCAGTTACACTCTCCAACTTCTCTCTCCTGTCTGACACATCTGTAGTATGATATGAGCCATGTCCTATCATCTGTTCTGTTTTTTTGTTTTATTTTGTTTTTTGAGAGGCAAAACTCTGATTCCAAATCAGTAGAAAAGTTATTGCATTGGTTTTTTCTGGAGAGTAGCTATGAAGAGGCATTCTATGCCTGAAAAGCCTGGACCTAATGACACATGGCTTTGTATCAGGCACCTTCTCTCTGCATGCTTTTACTTCCTTTCCATTTAGATTAATCCCTAATCATCATTCAGACTTCTGACTGGAATGACCTGCACATGACTGAGGCTGTTTATGCATCTATATTGTGGCTACATTACTGCTGCTTTTGCAAGATATGTAATGCATTGCAATTGGTGGGGTGGGGGCACAGGGGGAGGAAGGGGAGGGAAGAGGGGGAAGGGGCATAGGCAAATTAAGCCAGAATAAGGTAAGAATCCTAGCACCAGCTACACCACAAAGGTCTCAGTAACATTATGCAAATGGATTGTTTCATTTGCATTTTGCTGAACTCTGTGATAAAATGGACATTTGGAAAGTTCTCAAATGACATTTATCTTGATTTTTAACAAGCAGAGACATGATTCATTTATTGTGATGACCTGAAATGAATTCTTATCATGCTGACATGAAATAAAAGTGGAGATGACTCTCAGCTCTAACCCATTTATTCAGTGTAATGCCCAGAAATAAACAAACCTGGTCATCTTTTTAGTTTAATATATTAACCTTGGGTGTTCCAAAGAAAGTGAAAATAAGATAACATGAATACTAGGGCAGTATGAAATTTCTCCATCCTTTTCGTTTTGGCACTATTTTGACTCATTTCGAGGTTGAAACAGCAAAATCAAAATGAAAAAAAAGGACTTCAAAACAGCCTCGAAACAATACGAGGCTAATAGAAATGTTTCGAAAGTCAAAACATTTCGACCATAGCACTGGGGATGGGAAGTTAGCCCAGCTGAGCTGACTACCTGTCCCTGGCTGACCTAGTGAAACGTTGAAACAGAATCCAAACAGCCTCACTGTTTCAACGAAGCAAAACGGAACAGCTGTTTTGAATCAAAATGAAATTCAATATGAAATGATGTTCTGTCAAAACCTCAAAACTCAAGGAGAAATGGAATGGTGCTGTTTTGCACAGCCCTAATGAAATACTTCTTTGCTGTATACATAATGTAGAAAGAATTTCTGTGGGATTTTGAATTGAAACACTGCTTGAAAGGGATGATTTACATGATGCCCTGCTATTCCTACCCACTTGATGCCCTGCTATTCCCTGCCCACTTGATGCCCTGCTATTCTTAAGTTCTGTGGCCTTCACCTTGTGGGATGTTTGATATCCCACAAAAGGCCATTATGTCAAAGTTTAATTAAACTCTTCCAATCTGAATGCAGAATAGAGCTTTTCTTATTGTACATGCTGTAATAAAGGATTTTGAAACCTAAAATGCCATAATGTAAGTGTCTAATGGAGTCTTAATAAATTCAAAACCTACCATAAGTTTTTGGAATCTAATAATGCATGCAGGTAATAAAGGTTGAATTGCATTAACAGTAATGGCATTAATTCAACAGTGCACTTCAGCATATGCTTAAAATTCAGCATATGCTTAAATGTTTTGCTGAATAAGGATGAAGTTGCAAAAACAAATGTTTAGAGACAAGCATGAGCTTGTGGGCTCTGTTTAAATGGGCCAGTATGTATTTTATGGTTTATTTTTTTATTTTGTGTTGTTCATATACACATTAGCCATGTAAGGCTTCCATTTACATATGTAAGGCTCTTGCCTAAATGAGGATTTTGGTTTTGATTCTACACATATGCAATGGCTTAGGGAATAGAATTACTGCCTTGACTCAGAAATTCTCAGCACTCCAACTGCATCTTAGACTAGGTATTAATTTCTGGAAGTTTAAGATAGGACATTCATGGGCTGTGGGAGGCTGGGGCTATTGGAGATACACAAGTGTGGGTGAGAGACCTTTGAAAAACTCCTCTCAAATCTGTGGGCCTGCTTCATAATAACATTAGGGCTCCAGAGTTTGAGAGGTAGGGTGATAGGTCTGGAAAAGTGGTCTTAAAAGGCTATATTGTGTCTTGAGCCCATAGTAGAGGGTTTTTGTTGCTACAGGAGTAGTGAGGAGAAAGAAAATTGGCTCTTGCAAATCTCTTTTACCTGTAGTTTTTGGTTTCAGGTAGGGATACTAGTATACTATTGTCCCTGATGCATCATGGCAAAAGGAGCAAAACCAAGGGGCTAATCATTCTCTTTCCATGCAGGAAAGTATATGACAGTACAGATCCCTTAATCCCTTTGCACCATGATCCAAGGTCCAGGTAGCTTTTGAACAGGATCCAGATTGGTCAGTTCTTACCTTTCTCACCTGTGAAATTCCACAGTCCAGATGAGAAATTCTTTCTACTGAATCAGACAAGTTGTCTTATGCATAGGTCATCCAGAAATGGAAGATGTGGGCCCTTTATCCTGTTTTTTGACATGCTAATTGTTTAGATGGAGAAATTTTAAACTGGATTTTTTTTGTGGTATTATAACTTTATAGAAAAATAAGGATGGAAAGGAGTTTGATTTTTGTACCACAACAGCAGGGTACAGCAAAAGCAAGGCAAAAAAAGCACATTAAAATAGGAACTGGTCAAACTTCTATTTTTCCCACCCTTAAGCCCTATAACTTGGGGCAAGAGATGGAAATTAACAGCTAACAAAAGAGCCTTTCCTTCAACTGTGTGTGCCTACGTCAGTCTTCTGCCTTGCCAAACTGAAAGTAATAATTTCTCTGTGAGCCACACAGAATACAGAATACTGAAAAAAATAAAAGGGAGACTGAAATGGGAAGCTCAGAGGGCACAAAGGTGGAAGAACAATTTGTTAGGAGGCCTGAAAATACAGCTTTTCTTGGACTGCTGCAGCAAAACATTAACCCTGGTAATACATGGCTGCTTTAAAGATGTATAAATCCAATCCAGCAGCTACTGCAGCCAATAAGAACATTTTTGTTGACTATTATATAAGTTGGTTTTGATCCTGTATACATACAGTGGTTCCCATTAAAAATAATATTTACTAAATGTTTCCTCAAAGTGGTGGCTAGGACACTGAAGGAACCCCGGGGCAGCAAGGAGTCATACTTACCTCCTGCAGAGCCGGAACAGCCGGGGGAGGCGCGTACGCCGAGGACACCGGCGCGGGTGATCAGCCGGGCATTTATCCGGCTGCGGCAGAGCAGCAGGGGCGGAGGACGCCTCCCGGAAGAAACAAAAAGCGGCCCCGCCGAGGCAGCGGGGCAGCTGATGAGGACAGACCAGGGGAGTGAGCTCCTGTGGGGAGCAGATCAGCTGCTGCAGCCAGCTGTAGTGAGTGCAAGGGGCGGAGCCAGAGTGGGCTCTGAGAAAGCCAGCAGCACAACCGGCAGCCGTGCTGGCGGTGGAACCGGCTCCAACACTGTCGGCAGAGCCGGTGAAGGAGTTGGCTGCGTTATAGGCGGCAGAGCCGGTGGAGGAGTCGGTGGCGTCGGGAGCAGCACAGTCGGGGAAGAAATTGACGCTGCAGGCAGCCGAGCCAGGGGAGGAACCAGCAGCGTCTGGAGCAGCAGAGCCAGGGAGGGAACTGGCTGCATCGGGGGCAGTGGGGCCGGAGAGAGAACCGGTGGCATCCTGAGCAGCAGGGCCGGTGGAGGAGCCGGCTACGCTGTGGGCAGAAGGGCCAGTGAGGGAGCTGGCCGCATTCCAGGCAGCCGAGCCGGTGAAGGAACTGGCCGCTCTGTAAGCAGCAGAGCTGGGGAAGAAACCAGCAGCCGGATTAAAGAAGGAGCTGAGGCAGAAGGCCGGGGCTGGCGACCCCAGTGGACGGCCCATTGAGCCGAGGACCTTGACGGCCGGCCGGCAGGGTGGGGGTAGGACAGAGGCAGGCCTAGGACACCGTGGAAGCCAAGAAGAGGCAGAGCTACAGGTGGCGAGTAGCCGGGGTGAATGGGAGGACGGAGCCCCAAGACTACCCACGGAGGACCGCGCCAACTCTAGGAGCTACCCCAAGGAAGGACCCCCCACTGAAGTTACATTCAAAGTTGTGGCAGGGGGGGTCAGGGGGGCGCCCTCAAAGTTGTGGCAGGCGAGTTCAGGGGTCCTCCTGACTTCAGCAGGGGTAGCCTCCGGGGTCCACCTGTAAGCCCGGGGCCCGCAAGATCTAGGGCTCGGGCAAAGGCGGCGCGGGAACACCTACTAGAGCGGAGGCGGGTACACAGCACAAACTGACTAGACTAGTAAATATTGAAATGTCCCACTTAGTAAACTGAGGTCACTTTTGGTCAATGTTATGTTTTATAAGGATGGAAATGCTATATGAATATATATACTAACTGTTATATTAAAACTGAAGTGTCTTCTTTCTTCCCTAACCACTAAAATGGTAGGGGAACAGTGAAATGCCAGAGTGTCCAAAACATCCTCTATTAGAAAAAAACCTGTTACTGGGTCCTACTTGTCTGGTGTTCTGGACTGTAGATTGCAGTTAGGAGTAAAATCAGCTCTTGACATATAGACTTCACTAATTTTAATAAGATCACCTCATACCTGTCTGACAGGAGAATAGAGCCATGTGAGCAACTTTTCCCCTTACTTGTTCAGGTGTTGATAGTAATGAAGTTAGGGAGAGTATCACTATTCTACAAGTAGGGTTAGAATAGTGGCCAACATATACTGAGACAAAGCCCTGAAACTGCATCTACATGTGAGTGTTAAGGAACTGAGTTCTCATTATCGGGTGAGTTCTCATTAATGAGGCACAGAAGGGAATTGGTGAGGTTTTATTCACCAAGGCGCCCCCGGGGGTTACAAGAAATAATGGCCACAAGCTAGCAGAGAGCAGATTTAGACTAGACATTAGGAAGAACTTCTTCGCAGTTAGTGGCCAAGGTCTGGAATGGGCTCCCAAGGGAGGTGGTGCTCTTCCCTACCCTGAGGGTCTTCAAGAGGAGGTTAGATAGGCATCTAGCTGGGGTCATCTAGACCCAGCCCTCTTCCCTGCCTATGCAGGGGGTTGGACTCGATGATCTATTGAGGTCCCTTCCGACCCTAGCATCTATGAATCTGTCTTATGACCTATATTTATACACTGAGGAACTACAAGTTATACTCCTTAGGTGAATACTACATTGATGGATTTATTATCTGCAGTGTTAACCTGAGGTGTGGAAAGAAAAGTGAAACTCAGCAAAAAAGTGTTGAACAAACATTGAAATAGCATTTGTTCCAAGACTAAAATATTGAGGAGACAAGAAGGATTACAAGCAATGGGCTCTAAATTGCACCCATCTGGCAGCAATTAATGCAGAAAATCACATACCCGGTTCTAACTGGTAAAACAGTGGGTATTAACTTGCAGGAAATGACTGATTTTGTAATAAAAGAATCTAACAACCAAAGAAAGGAGAGAGGATCCTTGTCACTTAGCTTCCATTTATTCCATTAATCCTCAAACATCTAGAACAGACACTTGCAAAACTGAGCTTTGATTTTGGGTTGTAAAACCCAGTGCCCAAAGTATAAGGATTTGATACGGGCCCAATTCTAAACTTGGCATTATACAGAACTTGGCAATACTGCATGTTACTGCACACATGCTCCTTTGTATGCAAAGGCTAGTAAGCAAACTGTAAAGTGTAATGATTGGATTGTAAAATAAATATTTTAATAACCCCAAAAGGAGCTCACTCATTTTTCCCCAGAAGTTTTCTGAATACTTTAGTCTTTGATTGCTGGGTTTTTGGTTGTAGTTTTTGGTTGCAGTCTAAGGACATAGGCACACAAGGTTCTTCGGGTAGATGTAATATCTTTTAGTAGACCAACTGAGTAGCTGGAAAAAGTTTTTTGCAAGCTTTCAGGTGCAATCATCCTTCTTCAGTGTAGGGAGTCTCCACTGTTCTGAGACTCCAGTCTTTGATAGAATATAGCTAGTGATCTTCATCATACAAGGCTAGAATCCCATACTTAGAAGCCAAAGCAGCTGAGATAGGGTCCCTTTAAGATTCTCAGCACACCTACCTCTAGCTCAGCCCTGTGACCTATATTAGGGGTGCATCAAAAAACCCCCAATCAGTTACAGAGAGGTCAGAATTCTCAAGGCAGGAGCACTGTGTGTGACTTTCTGAGCATGACTACTAGAATTAGAGGGTATTCTGGAGGTATAGTAATTGTTAAGAGACTGTTCGTGGAGATTTTGATTGAGGAAGAGATTGATAAGCCTTGTAGCAAATATGGCTAAGGTTAAAGGGGGGTTGCTTGAGACCTGTGTTGGCAATATTTCTTCAAACCTTTGTTGTCCACACAATTTAATAAGGAAAAGATCTAGTTCTTACATCAAGATTGCCAATGAAAATATTAAACACGATTGCTCCCGAAGAGCATCCCTAGAAATCTCTCTCCACGTGGATAATTCCTCTCTGTTTAATCCATTGCAGTGTCCTTTCAGCCAATTCCTTTAATTGTTCTACAATTATTCCATTGATTCTCCGCTTCTCTAGTTTTGCCACTGTGCCTCACAGGAAGTTATTGACTTGGTCAAATCTAGATTAGGTCAGCTGCACTGCTGTTGTTTAAGGAGGGGAGAGTAACTGTAATATCAACTGGCAATTTAGGGCTTATCTACATTACAAACCTTCTGTCAGCAGGCCACCACCACTGGGAAGCTGCCAGAGTGCTTTCACAGTAGCACAACATCTGGCAGCAACACTATAGCAGCTGTGCCTGTAGAGTACAAAGTGCATCCTGAGGAGCGCTAGATGTTAATAAGGTTGCAGTGCCAAAAGAAAGCATAGGCAAATCAAAATGCCCTTTCTGGGGACTTCATAGTTGTCTTCCATCATGTGCAGAGTAGATGATGATGAGAGAGTTTTACCATGAGAACTCAGATTTTCTTTCAACAAAACAGAGTGCATCCATATTCCTAGCCCTCGTGACAGCAGAACTATGTAGGCTAGACCAGGCCTTAATCAGGAGGGCTCTAAACTAGGTTTGAAAGGGGCAGAAGATTTTACTTGCCATTGGACTTATAATGACCTAGTTATAGAGCTGCAATAGGGAGAAATAATGGCAGTGGCTGATAACCATAAGTGAAGCAAGAGTGATGATTAATATCAAATAGACTTCATGGGACCAATTAAGATTGGACTAGAAGGATATAATTCCCTCAGGAGGCACAAACAGAGGTAAAAAGATGGGATGGTCATGGGTAGCATTAATTCTTGAAAAGCGAAAAGAGACTGGCTCGTTTCTGGATTAAGATAAAAGGAAAAGAAGAGGGATGTGGTAGTGGTCTATTATAAACCACATGATTAGAGGGAGGATATAGACAAAATTTATTGAGCACCTATCAGAAGTAGCTGAAGGATGACTTGGTGGTAATGTATGACTTAGTAACTTGATATTGATTGGCAGAGGGAACACAGTTCCTCAAGTTCTTGCAATAAGTTAAAAATCACTTCCTTCTGGAAGGTACTCATGGAAGCTGTTGGGGAGCAGCTGGTTTAGATTTGGTTTTAATGGGTAAGAATTAGTTGAAAAGCTAAAATTAGAAGGCAATTTGGGTGAAAGTGATGATGGAATGATCAAGTTCACTATTAGAAAAAAAGGTAGGTGAGCAGCCAAAGAAGGATAATGGGTTTGGGAAAAGCATGATGCAATAAATTTGAAGTGGTAGGAAAGGTCTCTTGGTCTCAGGGGTAAAGGGATGCACAAGAGCAAAGTAATGACAAGTTATCTCACTGCAAAGGTAAGATAGGAAGCATCTATCTATCTATCTAGTATGCGTAAGTGGGGGATGAGGGGGGATTATTTGCTTGTTGAGGGGGGGCACAAGGACATATAACTAAGAATGAGTGTACAAGAGCTGAAAGGGCCTTCAGGAGGCCATCTTGTCCAACCCCCAGCTCACGGTAGTATTGTCTACCTACTTTTTCTACTTTACCCACTAGGGGAAGAAAAGAAGAAATCTGCTAATTTTCAGCAAACAAGTTTTGAGTTGGTTATTGAGTTGAGTTGGCTATTAGATACTTTGTTTTTGCATCTTTTTCATTACGAAAAGTATGTGTGAGAGAGATTTAGGCATATGCCCCTCAGGACAGGATGGTCTGCAAGCCCCCTCATTTCATGGTTCTATAATACAGCCTAATTTTTAGCATCTGTCAAATGTAAGTGGCATTTCCTGCGTTATAAAATAAAAACAGACTAGTTAAATATTTTATTACATTAGTCCATTATGAAGCAAATAGAGCTGCACCATTTTATGGCACCTGAGGATTTGTCCATTCTCATGGGCCATTACAAAATGTGTTTTGTAACCTATATTTTAGTTGCAGAGTATCTTTGTAGCTTTTACCTGACTTACCACATCTTATCAGCCTCTCTATCCATTCTTTAGCTACCTGTCAGAACTGAGGTCCTTATGGGAAAGCCACTACCCCTAGGAGGTTATATATTCAGCTTATTTATAGTTTCCTTAATGTTGATGTGCAGGTGCTGAGGGATTACAGGGGCTGTCAAAAATGGCTTTTTGTTTAAAGCAAGGTATCCTTTTTTTGTTTTGTTTTGGTTACGTCTATTTTAGCATTGTTTCAGATAATGGAAGTTTCTTCCTTCTGGGTACTAATTTAGAATCAACATGAATTTGATCCCATGAGCTGCATCTAGTCCCCAGTGCTGCCCCTGGGTCTGAGTTAACCCACACCCCACCAGACTGGTCCTGCGTGCAGTGCCTGGGATGTGTGGCACATATGGTGTCCATTCCAGGATCTGTGCTACATGTTGTGCCTTTTACTTCCACCTCTCCCAGCTCATCCGGGTCTGTATCGCATAGTGCCTGCTCCAGCAGGTATGGATACTGCGTGCATGGTATGGACCTGTGCTGCATGTGATGCCTGTGTACTGGAGAGGGCCCTGCATGTAGTGCAGTCCTGGACTAAGTACAGAAAGGGGAGGATGGGGGTTACTGCATGTGGTGCAGTGTGGGGGTCTGGCATGGGGGTGGAGGGAAGAGAACGGGGTAGATTGTCTATGGGCCTGATCTGGTCTGTGGACTGGCTCCACACCACTCATATGACCCACAGGGCCAGATGAATTTGACACCCTTGCTGTACCAGATGGGGAAACAAACTGATGTATATGCATTTCAATTAACAGGCTTTTTGTACGGTTGAAAAATCTAAATAAATACTTTTTACTTTGTGTGGTAGGAGGGCTTTAAGAAAGGAAATCTATGCACGCCATGCTTTACATAATGGAGGGAGATGAACATGAGGGAGATTTATGATAGTAAAAATTACCTAAATACTACCAAGATTAAACAGTTAATAGGTTGATGACATTGACATTGACTTCAATCCAAAATACTGGGCCAAATTCATGGTCATATAAAAACTATGTCAAGTAAAACTATTGCACTTTATTTTCCTTAAATCACATAAATCAGAAATAATAAAATTGAAATCACCATGGCATAAGGAGCCTTAAGTAGCCAGACAATCCTTTCCTGTAAGGGAGGTATTTACCTTACAACTTAATTACCCACAAGCTAGCAGAGAGCAGATTTAGATTGGACATTAGAAAGAACTTCTTCACAGTTCGAGTGGCCAAGGTCTGGAACGGGCTCCCAAGGGAGGTGGTGCTCTCCCCTACCCTGGGGGTCTTCAAGAGGAGGTTAGATAAGTATCTAGCTTCTTCCCTGCCTATGCAGGGGGTTGGACTCGATGATCTTCCGAGGTCCCTTCCAGCCCTGATGTCTATGAAATCTATTGAGGTCCCTTCCGACCCTAACATCTATGAATCTATAAATTGTCAGAGAAGAAGCCTTGATGAAAATGAAGATCAGGTCCTTGAATGCCCTGTTAAGTTGTACAAGATCTCTGGGTCTCTCTCTGATTTTTTTTTTTTTTTTTTTTGTGAGGGGGTCCTCACAAAGGGGTGGAGAGGATGAGTTGGGGACAGAAGAAATGGATGGTATTGTGGCAGAATGCCACCTCTGTCTCTCCCCAAAAACTCTGCTATGTGACAATATGGTTAACATGGTCCCTGCAGAGGCAGATGTCCCATCTCTTCAGGTAACCCTGAGTTGTAACCTGAGCTGGATACATTCCTGAGGGAGGGGGGAAACCTGCTCCCTCTGCCTACATAATTGGCATCACATACCTGGGTGAGGGGCTTATGCTCCCTATTGTTCTAAGCAATGCCAACCTGACTGGGAGGGTGCTAGAGACCCTGCCAGTCTACCCAGCAACCAAGGATGCATTTCAAATTGGTTGGCTGGCAGCCAACAGGTGCTGGCCTCCATTGTCCCAGGTAAATGAGGTCATAAGGCAGGGGTGGGCAACTCCTGGCACGCGTGGCATGCGAGGCCATTTTGCTTGGCACGCCAAAGCCAGCCCTGGCTCCGGGTAGCTGCTGCCAGTTGTGCGGGCCGGGAGCGGTCCGCGGCCCCTTGGCCTCCGGCCA